>NW_020447453.1:439685-496878 GCF_003343035.1 Apteryx rowi | reverse complement strand
ACACACACACACACACACACACACACACCGCTTTAATTAAACACTGCATGGCTGTAGTACAGGTTCCTCTTTATTGAGTCTTTTTGCATTATTTCATGTATAACCCAGACTAAGATGCTCTGATAAAAGCTCAGTAGAAACAAAGTATGAGTAGCCTGCCAAGAACCACACAGACTTGGCCTGTGGACAAAACAGGAATCCACAACTGTGGAAAGGAAAACAAAAATGAGGACAGAAGACCAACTTCTTTTTCTTTTTGGGATATGGAAAACAGAAGCATGTTTTTCAGCAGCTGATTGCCTACATGAAATATTTAAAACTCGCTCTTTGCAGCACAGCCTGTTGTTTTTCAGAATCAGAACCATGTCTGAGGTCACTGACTACTAGCATCATTTGAGCAAAACAAGAAATGATAAGAATGACCAAAGTAGCACAAGTGTAACTGCTAACCTTTGGGAAGCAAAATCTTTTCTAGGAGAAAACCTCAGAGACTGTCACAGATTTACAATACACCTGTTTGAGCTCCTATTACAAAAAAACAGGAAGCTATTTTGAGACTGAGCCAGATTTTTCAGAAAAAATGCATATAAAGTACCTGTCTGCACAGCAAACTACTGTCTCTCGGTATATGAGGATTAGTTATTTGATAACTTTTTTTTTCTAATAACATACTCTGCAGACAGCTGTGTCCTTAAAGACCAATGTGATGGTCCCTACTCTAGTTTGCACAATCCTGAAGAATTTTTAGAGCACGTTACAGCACTTCATTTTTACAGTACAGTGTTTTCCATAAATTTATATACACTTATATAAATACAGATTTATATGAGAGCATGCCATGTTGATCAGCTGACAGTACCATGCATGAGCAACAGAATGTCTCAATTTTGATATTAGTATGATTTGAGAAATGCTATCTTAACCAAGAGAGAAAAGTTGAAAGAAAGGCAGAAAGAATGAGATTATGAATCCTTCCCTTAAAAATACAGTGAATGCAACAGCAAAATAGGCAGACGTATCTAGGTATTTGTAAATATGTATATATGTGCAGGTATACGTATTTCCCAGCCTTCTCCTGCAAGACTGGAATACATTGGGTAAAAATTTCAAAAACACCTAAATGGAGCTTTACTGATTTCTTAGTGTTCTGGCCTACCAAAAACAAACAAAGAGAAAATTTTTATTCTTTGTCAAATGAAATGCTTCATTTGAGTAAAAAAACTGATTCAACTTACTTTCCTTTTTTTCTTTTTACCTTTTGTACTATTTAGTTTAACTCAAAATAAATAGTTCTGAAAACAGTGGAAATTCTTTAACATAAAATATTAGATTGATTTGAACAAATTCTTAAGTAGTTTTGTCTAATCTTGAGCTGCAGTTTTTTGTAAATAAAATAATGGATCAAAATAATTTACTCAGTTCTATATTTAAATTATTGGCTATTCACTGCARACTAGACATTTTATCACATTTGAAAAATCATTCACAACAGAAAGGCCAGCTCCTTCTTGGTGTCCATCTCTCTTGGTTCCTGAAACGCCTTGTTACGCCAGCCCTTCTCACTCTAGGAGGTTATTACTGTGGCTTCCCAGAGAACATATCAGCCTCAGGAGCTCTAATTCCATCTATTCACAGATGTAATCCAACTTCTTCAATATCCTAATTGAAGGTACAAAATCCATCTCATAATACAACCGAAAAATAATTATACCATACCTACTGCATACAGGGTTCATACACTTGTATCAGGATGACCCAAAAGGCATTTATAATTGAGATTCAGTAAAATATACCAACTAAACTGTGAGCGAATAGCAAAAAAAGCTGTCTTCTGACAGCTTTAAATTAAATTACAGTAACTAAGTAACTTTCCTAATCCTTATCCTTGTAACACCTAACACTGCTTACTGCAAACTAACAGGTAGAAACCTCATATAAGGAATCACAAGGAAATTTTTCCACAAAAAAAGTGGAAAAGTAGTTCTGTCATACTGGGACACCAGTATGAATCACACTAGCTAGTCAGGTAACCAGTACTGACTTTACTACTAGATCCTCTTTTGTTCCTAAAGTACAATTACAAGGGTGGCAAGCCATCTGCGAAGTCTCCAAAGCCCTTTTTAGGAAAAGGCTCTATCAGTAGTGTAGAAATGACTCAAGCAAGAGAGGTAAGGTACAATAATAATGCTCAGTGTTCACCTTTGAAAACACTGCCAGCTCAAAAGATATTATTAGGCCCATGGCAAACATAAAAACAAGCATAAAGCATGTGTCCTGAAACTCTTATCAGGAATCAAAAATGTGAGCCAAACTGCTTGTTCAGAACAACAAAATAAAGCATAAAGTTTGTTCACAGCTGTTAACAGTGTGGCTATAAGGACTGAAACACTAAGCATTTGGGTTTTGACAAAAAGTACCAGTTGGAAGCACAAAAATAATGGCCATACTGAATGACAAAAATTTATTCAAACTCTACTGGTGACATTCCAGACTAGAAGAGATACTGCCCAAAAGACAAGGTCTTTTCTTCCTTTCATTTTGTAACTAATAGAATTTAAAGAACAAATACCARAACCATCTTACAGACAGAAGAGGCTACTAGTCTTTTCACTGATGTTCCATGTGGCCCCTTTACTTGCTAGGCAGAATCACACACGTGTTGTGCGTCTCATGCCAAATGTCTTCCCCCACGTGACACGGGCAGGTCTGGCTCCAAGCACACTCACCCTCCCCACACCCGGGAGATGGGAAGCGTTTTGCAACTTTGAAATGCAATAAAATACAAAGTTATCCCATCATCATCATTCTTCCAACCCTCACTCTCACTTCTCTTATCTTTCTCCACTTTTTTCTCCTTCATATTATTTCCCTTATACAAATTACTCTTATATTTTCCAGGCTCAATCCCACTTTTCTATATTCTGATCAAAATTCTGATTCCTCCAGTTCTCTTTGTATTGTTTTCTACCTTTACTGGTGTATTTGYGATCGCCCTATCTACTGTCTTCTTTGAGAGTCAGGATGTGTGGTTTACTTTCAGATTCACTCTCTTGTCTTATACCCAAATGTGCCTAACATCAAACCTTCCTGTAATTCAGGTCATTTTTCTTACAGCGTATATGCTGCCTTTTCTATTCACAATTTTTGGTGTTTCAGTCAGTATCCTACCCATGCAGTAATGCTCACATCCACTCCACGTAAATATTGTTTCATGAAACATTATGTCAAACGTTTTATCAAAGTTCAGCCACTTAACCAGCTGAAAATCTGTTACGTGTAAAGGGTCATTGAGTAATAAAATGAAAAAGAACCTCCAACAATATCAAAATATATGCAAAATGACCAGTTATCTTTACTGCAACAGCTGCTGAGGAAACACAGGATTTCCTTGACTTAAAATAACTGAAGTGTTTCCATCAGGAGGAAAACAGTTCCTGAAAAAGCTTTATATTTTGTTTTGTTTCACTACATTAACCTGAATGCAGTGAACAGAACCAGGGACAATTTTTTTTAAATTTCTATGCACACTGTGAATAAAAAAAATGACCCATTCCTCCTGGCCACACAAACATTGCACTCACCACAGTTCTCCTTTCCCATCAAAATACCATCAGGCCTATGGCATGTCTTAAGAAAACAGAACTTGAGCACAGTGAAATCATTCTCATGAGCCTCACCAGTCTCACTTCATGACCCCCCTGCTGTCGCTGCTCAGCAAAACCTTATGAACCACTGAGGCCAGACAGCTCAAACCATACTGCACACAAATTACCTCAGGTCTCTGCCAGGACCTCTACCTTCTGTGCACAGTTACGAGAAAGCAAAAGTTATCACAGCTAAAACCATCATAAATCTAGCATACCAGGTGGTTCTCAAACTGTGGTCCACAGGCTATTGGCCATCTGTAGAGGGCTAGTTTCCCCCTCTTTATTTCCAGATACTAAGATGCAAAAAGGAAAAAAAAAAAAAGCCACTTTTTTTTTTCCCCAGCACTACTTTCTTGTGTAAGCAGGAAGGGCCACAGAGAAAGTATATGATGGGGTATGAACTGGAGAGGTGCCCCACAGGCAGTCCCACTATTAACCTAAGATCCAGAGAACCAACATCTGAAACTGCCATTTCACACTCCTGGTGAAGTTCTGTGTTCACACGTGTAGTCCCAGTAAAAATACTCAACAGTGTGCTCCTTCCCTGTCTGATCTGTAAGCCATTAAGAATATATCCAGGTCTGTATACAGGCAAAACTTGGAGATTTTGTATCAAACACACTGGTCCAGTACAACTGAGGTTCACCCTGCAAAGTCTTCTTCCAGATTTATTCTGAAGAAGGGAGAGGAATTTACATTATTTTATCCTACAGTATTTTATCCCTGTGGTGGTTTGATTACCCACCAGATCCAAGACCAGGGGGCTGGAGATTACTTAGACCCACCTATGTGTCCATTTCTATCAGGAAATCATCCTGGTTGTTCATTCAAGGATCAAGACTTGTGAGTCTTGAGGGGAATCCAGTAACTACAGTATAATTTTTGCCTGCCTAGAACGACCATGTTGCAGATTTTGCGTTTTATTTTCTTTCTGATTATCATTACAAAAGGGAAAAAAATGAACAGTTTGTGGTCTGCATGGTCTTTTCCTGGCCGTCTGTGTGGTTAGAATTCAGCTTTGGTGTTATTGTTTATTAGTTGTCTAATCTCTTTCACAGAGAAATGATTTAATAACAACAGAAACTCAAAGACATATGGTGAGAACATCTTAGATGAAGCAAACAATACATTGCAGGTGTAGAAACATTCAGCACCATAAGTTATCCATCAGCTTTCTATATCCATTGACTTGCTATGATTGTCACATTTTTATAGTGTTTTAGCCACACAAAGAACATTGAGAAAAAGTTTTAGCAACTATTTTTGGAGTATTATTTAAATCCTTCTGTTAACTCTCAACTCTCAGTTTTGAATTCCATATACATGGATAGATGTGTTTCCTCAGAGCATAATCAACTTGACTTAAATATGCAATCTAATGACTGCACAATTCAAATAATTGTATGGTTTCATTAATTTCTATGTAGCCACTTGAAGTTTACTTAGCTGCTAAGTAATCAAAGCACACAATAGAATGAGAAAAGGTACTGAGAAGGACAAGGACAAACTGGGGTTGGGAGAATCTTCCATATAAGAAGACACAAAATAGACTCAGAACTTAAAAAAGAGATGACTAAGGAGCTAGGTAAAATGATGAATAGTGAGGAGAAATTGATTATCTAATATTCACAGTTGCTTATCACACAAGAACTAGGTGCATTCAGTGAAAAATTATCAGTCAGTAGGTCTGAAGTGAATAAAAGGATTATCTTTTCACATAGCATGTAATTATAATTGTGAAACTCAAGGCTATAGGATGTGGTGGAGACCAAAAATATAAATAGGGTCAAAAAGAGATTGCAAAAAGTTTATTGGAGACAAACCCACTACTGATTACCAAACAGTGATCTATGTACAACAAACCCCCGGCTCAGGAAAATCCCAAACTGCTGACCGCCAGAAGTTAGCAGAATATGCCACTGGGAAGGATTGCTTTAAAAACGTCCTTCTTTTGGACTCCTTCCCTAAACACTCCATACAGGCCACTGTTAGAACAAGCTACGGAGTTAACTGCAGTTCTGTAGGAAAACCTCTCCTGTTTCTGTATGACACTCAAAACTGAATTACTTCCCAAGAAAGCATATGAGAAGAAAAGCAACAACTGTGCTTGGTATATGCATCCATAACACATCTACATTTTAAATGCAATATGTTTGTTGACTCTGAAATATTCTGACTTCCCCCAAGTAATTCAGGGTTTCCTTTGAGAAACACTGCAGGCAAACAGGCAGAAGAAGAGAAACCCAAATGGACTTATAATGTGGAAATCTCGGCAAGATTTAGCTTGTAGAGACTTCCCCCGAACCCCTCTCGAGGATGCAGCAGCTGTCCTTTCCCATGCTGTTCAAGAGGTAGGCTGTACTTTGTACTCTTCCTGTTCCTGGAGGAGGCACTGAGCGTTTCATGGACTGCATGGATGACAGCCTCTGGACATCTCGAGAGCACCTCCTCAACGCCTCGCTCCTCCTCCAGAAGCACAGGCTGTCCTGTCGGGCCTTCCCTCCAACACCATGCCTGGTCTGCCAACTGACATACCCTCCCAGAAGGATAGCATTTCTRCTGAGAAAAACACGTCTGGCTTTGCTTTCTTTTCTGTGAAATGTGATGCAATGGGAAGAGTTCCCCCGGGACTGGGTAGAGCCATGCCCGGAGCGTCCCACGCCAGGGCAGGTCTGCAGGGTGCCACCAGGACCTTTAATCCTGGTAACAAGAGCCCACCCCGAGCGCCAGAGTTCGTTCCTCACAGGGCGCACGTAGGTGTCGGAGCCAAATCCACAAGTTAATTAAAAACTGTATTTTCTATGGGAAAACAACACGGCCAGCATAATAGAGCTATAATTATATACAGGTTTCCACTGGCAACTTGTTAATTGAATCGTATGCTGTTTCTTAAAGGAGAGCAGGGCTGTTGTCACGCCCTCTTTCATTCCTGCTGGTGCAATTTCTCCAGCAATATTCGCACCGAAATGTCAATACATTTGTGTTCCTGCTCTAAAAAGGATTCAGCATAATGTTCCGTGACATATACTGCTCTGAAAAGAAGCTGCTATGCTGCATGGCAAATCACTACATGTGTAATTACCTATGTTGTTTTATATAGATTTAAAAAAATGAAAATATGATAAGTCTGCTCTATCTTCAGCCTTGCACAGTTGCTATAGCAACTGGACACTCTCCCCCMCACACTTTTTCCCAAGGGACAAAGAAAACCGCTGGAGACTTTGTAAATCGGCATAGATTAAGCACAGTTTGCCCAACGTGTTCGTTCAATGACATCTCTTACTTTCGTAATTGTGCCTGTTGTACTTACCAGAAGTGAGCTTCTGCAAACAACGCCGCCTGCTTTCTGCCAAGCGGTATCCCTGCAAAACCATCCGAACCTCCTCCAAGCCAATCCTTTACCTCCTCCTCCCGTGCAAGCTGAGTCAAACTTGTTCAAATCAATTTGTTAATTTTTTTGTTCTGCTTTACCACTATTTTTCCGTTTAAATATTTTGCATGCCCTGGCACACGGAGAAGAGGTGAGCTCAGCTGGACTCCACCTGGGCTGCTAACTCCTAAACTACTCTGATGAACAACAGGGGTGAAGCAAAGTGTTTTGTTTTCATTTTGGTTTTAAGTGTCAGTTAAAATGACCCTTTTATTTCTGGCTGGAGGAAAAAAAACACTGCTCGCCTTTTCTAAAACCGGAAGTTTTCTTGTTTTTGCATGCTTCAGAGCAAAGACTCAAAAGCAGGAAGAGAGGGGCACATACTGTTGTGAGAGAAAGCCGGACCTCGTTCCATTCCTGTGAAAATTCACCTGAGTTTGAGCGCTATAATCCTCAAAAACCCCTTTGCCTGCACATGCTCAGGAGGAATTTTCTAGAAGCTGCTACCAATGCTGGTGGATGCTGCTGCTGCCTTGCAGCCTCCTTTTTCCGCAGCTGCTGTGCAGGGATGAAACCCCGCGGGATGGCGTCTTCCAGTCAGGCTGTGGGTAGGACACAGCGCACCAAAAACAAGATTATCCTCCCTCAGGTGGTGCGTGGGGCCACGCAGACCGCCATCCCTAAAAACACCCTCTTTCAACTGAAGGAGGCTGCTCGCCACCCTCAGTGGACATGGAGGCGACGGGCGCTGGAGAGGATGAGGGGCCTCTTGCACCCGCTGTCGGGAGGCAACCTGTAAAGTCAGTGAAATTGCGGATGAAAACTTAGTGGCCCCGTGTATCAGCACTGCCCCTGTGCCCCGGAAGTTACGTTTTTTTTCCACAGATGTATCAGGCTGTCCCATTTGGGGTCAGGATGAGCTGCACACATGACATGCGGTTCAGACTCCCAATCTTCAGCAATGAAACGTCCTGCGTAGAAGCTTCTGCCTCGTTAGCACTTTTACGTGCTAATTCTTAATAATGACAATTAAATGTCATTGTGCACTCCCTGTACTGTAAAAGCCTATTCAAAAATCCCTCCAAAGGGCCCCGATTGCTTAACGAATCTTGCAAATAGCTTTCCAACGGTTTTTATAAAACAGATATATTCCAAAATTTCTGTGCCACTTTTTGATAATTCTCCAGAGAGAAGTAATAAATAATTAGGAGGCACCATACTTCAGAGATACAGAGCCAATGTTTCAGTTAGAAGCATTCCCATCTCACTTTTAAAGAACTTCAAAATCAGTATGAAAAAAAAATGCTGGTGTTATTCAGAATATATTTACACACATCAAAGAGCAAGTTCCAGGCAAAAAGCTTAATTAAACCAAAAATTTGGTTGATCAACTCAATTGTACATTTCAGAAGGGAAAAAAAMCACCTTATGTAACTCCAGGAAAACATGATAAATGTTAGAAAGCCTGGAATTTCAAAAACCAGGCTGAAAAACAAATCCTTTCAAAGCTGCAGAATTTATTCCAGCAGAAACCTTAACGCTTTTCCTGTAACCTTTTATGTGATGATGCAATTAGCTCCAGTTTGCTGCTTGGTCTTGGCACGGAGTTAAAGCTCTTTGTGTTGTGCTGTGGTACCGGCTCCTACTGTGGTAAAGAGTACAGTGAACGCTGCATTAGAAACGACCTGGAGCTAACGACAGGGTTACAGCTCCTCTGCATCGAACCCGGAGCTGACTCGAAAAGTTGCTTTCCAGCACAGTTTGTTTAACATTAACCGTGAACATACACAATCTCAAATGCCCCTTATTTCAGGCAGGGAAGCAATAATATACAGCCTTGCGGACGCCAGCGCCACAGAGAGGACCTTGAGCAGACTTTTGCAAGCTATGATGGGATATGACCACCTCACAGAATTCACTAAGGCATATATATTTTCCAAAGCATGTGTTAAAATGATGTAGACAAACATATATTCATATATTCAGGTCTTAAACACTTTAATATCAATTATATGCATGTTCTACGAGCTTATGGAAGGGCCTTTTGCCCACTAGGAATATTTGGAGACGTGACTTCTGGATTTTTTTATGTGAATCTGTACTTAAGAGCCATAAGAAAAATTATATGAACATCTCTGAGAAAAAAAATCTTTGGAACTTAAGTGCCTCTTAACATTTTATGTGTTTCACACACATTTACAGAAAAAATAATTCTATATTATTAAAAGATATGGTGTGTTAAATCTCTTGTTAATTTGTTCATTTTGGTGCATTTAGGCAGGGAGAAGGGTGGAGACTGAAAAATCAGGCTCAACACAGAAAATGCATTTCAACTTCAGATTTGGAAGGGCAAGCATTCCTCCATAAGACAGATCATCACAGCATATTTCCAGGGATAGGTAAAACAAACCAAAACCAAGGGGGAGGCAGAAAAAGTTTAAAATCTAGGTCAGAGGGAGAAACTAGCAAAAAAACAAACATCCTTTTTTATTAGCCTCTCTGCGATTGTATGATAATGTCACCACCTTCCGCACTTGTGCATATCTGACACTAACTGCATCACAGCAGAGCCAAGGCGGGCAGGAGGGGGATGACAGGAATGCTTAAAAAAAGGGAGCTCAAGAGACACATTCATTGAAGCATGAGATATCACAGCAAGGTAATAACACACCTGACTATACTAAAGTGAACTCACTTCAGTGAGAATTCACTCACAAGAGATCCTGCAAAAAATGTACTTTTCTGAACAAACATAAAGGCCAAAGAGCAAATGGGGATCTCTAGTGATACTGTGCTCAAGGTAAAGCCTACAAATATAGAAAGTCATTTCTGCATTTTCTCATAAACAGACCAGAAGTGCAAGTGGTTCTTACACCTCAAATTTTTATGATACTCTATTTGTAATCCTCATTCTGCTGCTCAGCCACCTGGCTTTTCATTTACAGATGGCTTTGAGATCACAGTTTGTTATTTTATTCAAACCTAATTAACAAACACATTTCATACTCTTACATCAACACCAATCTGACTCTCCATGATAGAACATCTAAAATGGAAAAATTCAGTAGACATATCTGGTTATTGCTTTCTGTATTCTTAGAGGTATCTTCAATACCTCCTTCCATTCTTGCTGTCTTCAGAATAAATCCTTTCCTATTGTACCAGGGACACAACTCCTACTTAGAGTCACTATCATTTTTCTTGTCTTTGAAAAGAAAAGCAAATTAACTGATGAATACATCTGTTATTTCCTTATCTTTTGTGTTCAATTAACCACTATCATTCTGAGTGACAAAAACTGTCTGTTACCATCTGCCCACTAGAAATCTGCTTTTAGAACATTTATCATCATTTATTAATCCCTATAAATCAACATGCAATTTTTTTTTAATCGTTAAGGTAGTGTTTTTGCTTTTCTACTGCTTTTGCTTTTCTACTGGCTCTCTGTGAAACTTGCAGCCACCCTATCTGAAAAGAATAACACGAAAGTAAATTACTGGGCATTATACCTTCCCACTGAAATGCACCCAGACAAAAACGGAGCAAGTATAAATTTGAGACCTGCACACAAAAAAAACTCACTAGAACTATTGCTTCTGCAAACATTCCATCATAAATTTTATTTCTACCATCTTGCAGCCTTTTCATTCTCCAAGACAAACTTGGGAGATGTGAGAAAGCAGGACCACAGAGAGTGCTTGCACACTCTGGCACAGCGGTGCTTTCCGTGCCTCTTGAAAGCAGCCCACCAGGATAACTCATGTGGCACATGGCAGTTTTCTAGCCATTCCCTTTCCCACAGAGCATGAAAGTGCAGACAGAGGGTGAGACAGAGGGTAGATGCAGTAAGTGTTCGGGCAATGGGCTCAGCCATGCCCCCACCCTTGCTGCCAGCGCGGGGGGCCCCATTGCACCTGCTTGCTGCAGCTGCGTGTTCAAGGTGCACATGCCCCTGTGTATTTTTCACAAGTCTCAAGCTGGAACCCATAATAAGCCCTAATGATAACAGTATCAGCTAGTTCTTTAAAGCTGATTTAAAGACTCTGTCTGCGATTGCAACCCTATCCTTTCCCTGCCAAACTAGCTAGGGCTCTCTTCTGAGGACGGATGTGTGGACTTAACACTGTAGCAGAGCGGGAGAAAGGTCACTGTTAGTTTACACTGGCCACTTCCAACCCAGCACTGACTGATCCATACTTTGGTGAGGAGGATTTCTGTGCTACTTCTGTGAATCCAAAAGCAAATTAACTGATGAAAATATCTGTTCTTTCCATACCTCTTGTGCTCAGTTAATCACTATCTATTCCCACGTTTTATGGCTATACCTGTTCTGCTAAGTGAAAAAGGCAAGAGCATGAGGTTAGTCCTGAGACCCTTGACCATCCGCAATGCCTGATTTTATTCAGTCCCTGGTTCTGTTTTGGTCTGCACCAACTAGCCTTCCCTGAGACAATGCCTAGACACAATTCTGGGGATAACTCTTTCCAGGGGGCACTTCTCCAAAGTATGGATAAGACCACAAGAGTTATGACTCCCTCCATCCCACACAGTTTTGTAACATTATCCCAGTAGGTTTTGTATGCTCGAATTCTGTCTTAAAACCTCATGCAGTATGACCAGGCCATGCAACAGCCTCCCTCTAATGGACAGTGTGACAGAGCCTGCACAGTATTTCAGAAACTCTGTATAGAAAAGAAAAACACACAAAAATGGTAATTATACCTCAGGGCTACTGGAGTGCCATATGGAGCCCTCAGGAGGTTCAGGGTGAGTACTACATAGAGTGGCCAGTCCACAAGAGCGAGCCATAAGCAGTGTGGGTGCAAACCAACCCATGCCACTTGGCCTCATGGCCAAGGGTTTGTTCCTGGCCACCTTTTATTTATTGGAATAGATGGAGCCTAATAGTCTAGAGAATAGGACAACACATCCAAGAATTAAAAGACTCCATTTAGTCTGCCAACAGGACAGACATTTAGCATTTCAAAACACATTTTCCAGCTAGTAACATGTAACACCCTTTTTCATACTTACTGATTCTTAGTAAGCATTGCTCTTCACTGCTTATTGGGGATCTCTCAACAACTCAGGACTGACTTGCCTGTCTCATTGACCTCATCTAGTACTCCACCCTAACTAACATTAAAACCGAGTCCTACAAAGCAACTGCCCTGACCCCTTTTCTCTGGGCAGGAGGTGCACTGGTTAGCATAGCAGGTCAACTTTCAGGCTTTCCAAAAGCCTACCTGTGCCTCAGTTCCCTGTGCATGAAAATAAAAAAAAAATAAACAACTATTGTCTTAATAACACCTTCTGACTTCAAAAAGATGTTGAGGATAAAAACATCAGTACCTTTCCAAATTTATACATTATGATGAGAGTCCATTTGCTGTTAGTATCAAAATACAACACAGATTTGTGAGGCTGATTTCACGTTCCCAGTGCTGTCACTGTGTAATCTARTGTCAGTTTGTTTCCACTCTTCAGTCTTTTCAACTACAAAATGGATAAGCCTATATCCACAACTGTGTTGGATGAATTAAGGCTGGTAAAATAGCTCAATAGCCCTGAATGAGAATTTTGTGCCAGAACTGCAAGGAATCATTAATAATCACAGCTATATTACTTTTTAGAATGATGTCTCAAATAGCCTCTGMAGGTTTTTTATTCAAATTATGTAAGAAAACAGTTCTACATTATTTCTACAGAACATAAATCTCCTTTCATTTTTTCTCAGTTGTTATTTCAATCAGTATCAGAATAATTAAAAACCTTCAATATCCAAGATTAGTCTATTTTTTGTTTTCAAATAAGCTTTCCTTATCTGTAAAGAGATATTGTCATCTATTTTCTCAGACTGTGACAAAGATTTACAATAGCTAAGGATTACAACAAGGTTGGATGGTTCTTAATTTCTCGTATCAACCTCTGCTCTCTTTTCCAGAATTCTTAAATCTTGTCCTTCTGTAGATGGTAAATTATCAACTGTTATGTTTATTACCCTTTTTTCCTGTTTTGTTTGTCTCATGTATCCTGGGTTTTTTTTCATTTCTTTTAGAAAAATCTATAAAAGGACACAATATGCTGAGAAGAGATAACTATATAATGTATTCCAGAGGAGTTTTATTTATAATTTAGCAAGTTCATTTCAAAATCATAGCATTTGGATCAGTTTTATTTCAATCTTGTATAGCAGTCACCATCAAAATATTACTTACTACTTGCAAGGGAAAACTGTTACCATGGTATTCCTATTATTCCTAACATAAAGATTGTGGGGAAAAATTGTTAAGCTCCCCAGAAAATTTCCTTATTTCCAATAAAAAGGTCCACAGGTATAGTTACAACAGGACTCCTACCTGCTTGCAGCTTGAGGGCAAAATGGGACCGGTCAATCACTGGCAGCAGTTTCTCTAACTGGAGAAACTCCTTCACTCAATACAATTCCAATCTGTTTCCCTGAATTATGACCATGTTCAAGACAGTTTGGGCAAACATCACAAAAATTTCTCTGTGGCATGGCATGGGAAAAGCAAGCCCATGTTGTGTAAGCTCTCATCTGTATTTTAAATGCTCTGTCTGTCTCCAGCGTTGATCAGATCTACAAACCTAATTATGCAAAAATGGAAATTTTCAAGTGAAAACAGCTACATTTTCCTGTTCTTCATTGTCCTATGGCCTGGCTGAATCATACTGCGCATAAGCATGGAGATGCATCTGTAAGAAGAATGACATTAGTGAAAGATGATGAGCTCATAAAAATGTGATTAATGGGTACGATCATAGCCAGACAAAGAACCCGCACTGTTCACCATGAAAGACAAGATTTCTCTGCCTGAGTCAGACTGTGGCTCAGAGGGATGGGGCTTGGGTAGCTGATAGGCAAAAGTGGTATTTTTTTCTCACTTTGAATGCCACAGCAGTAACAGAACTACAATATGATGCAGAAAAAAGCCACAAAATGGATGACATAGTCAAATACAGCTTCTGGTGAAATCTCTAAGCCTGGGGATCTCCCTGAAGGCACTTTTCACGTTGGAATCTGTGCAAGACCATCTTCTCGTGAACACATCGATCACATTGTCAGGTACAGAGATGTGCCCTTCTTTTCTGGGCACTGTCAATACTTACCTTCCTAGAGAAGCTGAAAGCTTCCTTTGCTTAAATGTACTAGCTGAAAGCGTGGACATTGTTCAGCCAATGGTTTATGCTTTATTTGTTTGATCCTTTCCTTGGGCCCACAGGTGACACTTCTTCCACGTGCCCAGTTTGAACCTGCCTGCCCCGCTACAGGATCGGTCGTTGCAACAGCAAGACCTCCTCAGTGACGCAGTGACATCAGACAGCCTGACATGAGGATAATCACAGTTAATAGCCCCGTGCTCTTCAGATGGAGTGGCAGGCTCTGTCGCAACCATCGTCTTTCTTCTTCCCTTGTGGAGGCCAACCCAACAAGTGACCAAAGAGGTCRCTTTTAATCAAAACAAAAATCAAATTAAATCAAAACAAAAAGCTTTAACTTAGATGAAAAGCTTTGTTTCAGTTTAAAACATTTCCTGTCCATTCTCATGTTGAATCAAATGAAAGTTTGGGATGATATTTTCAAAGAAAGAAGGTAACTCATTTTTGTTTTAAAAATGCCAAGAAGAAATGCTTCAAGCTAACCAAAACTATTACTTTCATTTTATATTTAGTCAAAGTGATTCAGCAAGCAGATTCAGATCTCCTAAAACAGTATTTCTGGAGAGTAACAAGCCAGTAGGACAGTAAATTTTGTACAGCTCTGGCCTGGATTTGGCTTCCTGCAGCTATGTCTTTGCTCAGACTTAACTTGAATTGTCTGCACTTATGTTGCCCTCTCAAGCTGAGCTGCCATACTGTGAAATGGCAGTGTACAGAGTGACTGGATTAGTGAATAGGATGATTTTGTTAGCAGTGCAAATGGACTACAGTGCTAACAATATGGTCAAGCAAAGTTTGCGGATGAAGTGTTTATTTGTCAAAAAATGCAGTTTCAGATTTATTAGAAGGATTCACAAATTCCATTCAAATTTACAAAATAATTTGATAAATATATATTAAATTGCTAAATATTTCAGAGAACTCCAAGTGCTCTGTTTCACCCCTTTTAATTTTATTAAACAAAACATTTCTCTTTTTCATTTCGAAACAGTCTTCAGAGATGGCATTTAGCTCTGGCCAAACGTCTCGAAAGATCATTTTGCATTAATATCGGTGGCATCTCCACTCCGACCAGTGGTTTCCATGTGTGACCTGAACAAGTCTCAGAGCTGGAGAAGTGGTCACTGGCGGTGGGTGTGGGACACAAGCATGACCTCCCACCTGGTGGGCTGCACCCTTGGGTATCAACAGCTGTCCCTCTGACGACGAAGGACCAGTTGCTGTTGCAGTGAAGTTTTTCCTTTCCTTCTGGAGGAGAATAATGGAGCAGCCCCAGCACCYTGGGGTAGAAGAGGATTGGTACACCTCAAGGTGCATCTAGCAGTGCTGCTAGAGCACAACCGAGGATGGAGACAAGCGTATGAAGGCAAACTGTTCATGGCAATTTTGAAGCAAAGTCTGGAAATATTTCCGTGGCAGGGAAAGCTGGCTGAGCTGCTGGCCTCTGGGGAGGCAGAAAAAAGGAGAGGAAACTCCACGGGATGGCTGATCGCTTGCTGCTAGTCCCTGGCAGCCTCGCCAGGCTGCAACAGGCTGAAATGCCCGTCATAGCAGAGCTGCGGACGACAAACTGTACAGTCCTCTGTAACACCTATTATAAGTCATACTTGGTGAATCACCATTGCCATCCTCTTCTGTTTTACATATTCAACATCTAGTGCAAAATAATGTCAAAAATAACTGATTTACCTAAGGCAGGCAGATGGCTACTAAGTCCTTCTCCATTTTTCTGTATTCCATAATCCTTAGGCTTATATCATCAATGTATATACTCTGTAGCATTAAGGTATTAGAAATACTTGAAAGTACAGGCATAAACAAGCCCCTGTAAGTAAATGAAAATCTTAAAATACACCCCCTGAAAAGAAGTTCACTCCCAAGCTGTCACTGAAACTATGTCAGAGCTGTTATTAAAAAATCAATAGCACAGCATTGCCCAGAAATTAAACACATAAGTGAAGCTAAAACTTCTTTGGGGCACGTCCACATGAAAAGAAGTCAGCCAGACAAACTTTTGAAGACCCAGCTGCCTGGATGCTGCGTCCCATCTCCCCAAATTAAGTCCTCTCTAGCAAAACTGCACAGAAGGCTCCAAAATCACACTAATGTCTATTTTTCCCTTGCTACATCTATCAGGAAAGACAGTCATGCCCCACCTTTTTCTGACACCAGTGAGCATTAGGGGCTGTGTGTGGCCAGGTGAAAGCCCCCCCTCCATGGTGCCCTACACTTGCCCTGCCAGAGGTGCAATGTTCTGCAGGCCGTGGTCCCGCAGCACGAGGGGGGAGGTCGGCTCCGACTGCCCACAAATCCCAGCAGCTCTCACTGCCGGAGAAGTTTCATAGAGAGCCACTGTCTGCGTACAGAGCCAGCGGCAATGTCTGCGGAGTGACTGCCGACCTCCAGGTTAGGCGGCGCTGGGGAGCTCGCCTCCCCGCCGCCCTTTCCAAAGTGGGCTGGGTTCGTCCCCACTGCTCTCCCCAGGAACCCAACCCAGAATTGTAAGTTTTGTTCAATCTTATGGAAATATCACGGGGCCCACTGCAGCCCCCCAGCCTGCGATGCAGCGGATGTGTCCATGCTCTGGAGCCTGGTGTGAGGGACTTTTGCTCTGCAGAGCTAATAAAACATCTTTTCTCCTGTGGGAAAAAAGAGCTTACTATGACCCTGTGCCTGTGACAAGAGCTTTTCAACCATCTTCTGGCATTCACCAATTTCATGAAATCCCTGAGAACAACTCAGCTTGGACAGACTGGGTTGGTTATTAGCTTTCCAAATTTCTAAACCCTTGCTAAATAAAAACAGAGAGATGCCTAATCTTCACAAGGATTCTGAATTAATTACTTACAGTCTGCCGCCTGGCTAGCTGGTCTGAAAAGCAGGCTGCTGATTATACCTATAAATGGAAATACTTTTGCTCATATTCCAAATGATTCTGTGCTGAGGCTCTTATAAAGAACTTCTACAGTCAAGGTATAAGCATATACGTATTAGAAATCAATGGGAAACTCTGCTTATAAAGCCGATGGCACGATATTACCCTCCATCTTTGCTTAGCGTCAAGGACTCATATGCCTTTAAACAACAAATGAGCCAAGCAAGCTTGCCCTAAATCTATTCCAGAATGAGAAACTAATGGTGAGCTCAGATATATCATCCTATGTGACAATTAATTGACCTCAAAGTTCCAGAAACTCCAAAGGCATCGTTGTTGGCTGTATTGTTTTTTAATGTGTCATTCAGAAGAGGTCAGTAGGCTCCTGTAAGAGACATACGAAGGACTGCTGAAGCAGATTGCCAGCTTGAGAGAGGATTAAATTATGATTCCTCAGACTCCAGTTTTATCTTGTGGTAGCTGATTTGTGTGCTAGGCACAATAGAGAGGAACAGACATCTCAACATTTCTCRAAAGCTTTTCATTTTCAAGGGACCTACAAGAGACATCATAAACTGTTTGTAATATGAGAGTAGCAGGTACAAAGATAGTGTCTTGCCCTTGCTAGATAGCTTTGCGTGGCCCTGTTGATGTATTAGCACCACTGAGAAAAGCTATAAATCAGAAATGTAGGTCTCACAGGGTAACTGAACACTGGTAAGGAGCTGCTGAGTTTGGGAATGAGTTGTTCTCCACTAATGAAAAATTAACTAATTTTGCTCCTAAAGGAAGGTAAAAAGCAAAGATATGCCCTTCCCCAGACTCCAAAGCTTTAAGTCACTTCCAGAGTGCCAAAAGAAAACAAACTGTTTGTTTTGCATCACAGCATTAAAAGCTGCAACCACACAAATATCAAAGGCCCAGATTTCCTCTCCAACAATTCCTCTCTAATTCCTCTCTAATTAAATGATATCATTTAAAAACAACAAGAAAATGTCTGCACCACACCGAAGCTTGCAAAACAAGAGTCTGAATACAACATTTAAAAATCAAAGCATACCTTGGTGAGGTTCTTTAAACAACTTCTGTTGCACTACCATGCAACTGGATGACCTCTAAGCAGGCTGTCAAGAGCAATAGGGGTTCAGCTATGGGTGCTAACCTGGCACACGACCATGGTTTGGTTGTGTTCATTTGGGTGGCAAAAGTCCTTATGACAGCACACCTTCAAACCAAAAGCAGCAATAATCTGTCTCAATTCTGGCACACCCGTCTTTTGTTATACTAACCAAAAGAAAAGGAACATGAGAAGCAACTAGACAGAGCTCTAGATTTCACATAAGAATGCGAAGTATAGGTTAACCTTCTGCTCCAAAAGCAATAAAACAGCACCTCATCGAAGGAAAGACACTTCTCACTTTAGGAAACTAAAATAAAGAGCAACAAATCAGAAATGGTCTTTTAAACTATAAGAACATACAGCTGAGTTCAATTTTCTGGAAGAATAATTTCTGTCAAATTCAGTGAATAGTTTCAGGCATTTTATTTTTTTTATCAAAACAAAACTTTTTAATAAAAATGATCATTTTTGCTGGCCTGATTGTACATTTAGTTTTGAGGGTTTTTCCCCACTCATAAAAAAAACACCCTGTGGACAAACCTTAAACCTTACACAACCTTCCTTCTACAGTGATTTGAAAAAAGAAGCGAAACCTTCCACAGTTCGTTTTTCCAAAATATTTGCAAAGGATTTACAGTGACAGAAATATACTTACATTCTTGTGCCATACATGCACCCCCTGCATCCACAGCTATGGTTTATGGGGTCCATGTTTTTCCTGTGCACTTCAGCAGCCTAGAAACCTAAACCTGCAAGCCCCTCAGCTACAAGGGTGACACTGCRCTGGGGAGATGATGGGTATGGGGTTATGGCCCCGTGCAGGATCAGCCACTGCTGTTTCACGTTGCCTTCGGTGTTGCCGAGGATGCTGCTACCCCTTTGAGACAGCCACCTCAGTGAAACAGAAAGGCTATCAGCTGTAGATACTTTTGCTCTGGTTACTTTATTTGAACATTTTGCCATCTGCCTGCACAACCTGTTAAGCATGCTCTTTTTACCTATTTATGGCAACGGTGGAAACTTTAAGATCCTGCTGCCTATCCACAGACTTCCCCGAGAGCTCTTCTTTCAGGCATTAGCAGCCTTTTTTAGGTTTGACAGTGTAAGTACATATCTCTCTCCCTCCACATACATGGTACATTTATAAACGTCAGGCTGAAGGCTACGCTAGCTCAAAAAAAAGTCTTCTAAGAAATGTGTATCACAAAAAGAAAACAGTAATTTTGATTAACAGGAGGCGCTATGTAGTTAGGTGCAGAAGAAACAGGACCTGCAATTCTAGTGTCTGAGTTCTGTACATGTTTGTGTGTGGTTGTGTGCATAAAACAGACCTTGCCTCATTTGTGTACTTTACAACACACCAGTCTAGACTGGTGAAAGTATAACATTTACAACTACTTTTTTACTATTTACAATAACAAGAGAAATGGGATTTTTGAATCACACTTAACAAAGGAAAAATTCTGAGTAAATTCTACAAAGGTTGAAAACAGCATTATTTGACTGTTACTGCACTAAGGTGGAAATTATTAAACATTCTTTTCTTTGGTTATGCAGGCTTCCTCAAAAAGCTATTATCTGCTTTCTAAATGTGAACATTAAGGGGCTATTTCATAAAACAGCAACTTAAAGTTATCATGAAAGTGCTCATACATTCCCTATAGGTAAATGGATATGGTTTCCACCCTCACACCTACTCCTGAGAGAGGGTAGCCCTTCCTAGGACACTTTGGGTAGCATGAAGAATCATGAAAAAAATTCTTATACTTAAGAGAACAGGGTGTTAACTACAAAGCATTTGTAAAATACAGTAGCAGAGCTGGAAACTTCAAAACAAGCATTGATATGACAGAAATGAAATGAAATCAATTTACCGAATATGGTCTTTTATTAGGGCTTGACTATTATGCACATTAGGTATGTGAGGATCAAATGTGCATAAGAAATGGAGTTAAACAAGCAAACACTGAAACCCCCTTGGTGAAGGAGAGGGATGGGGCCTTACAGGAGCTCCCTAACACATTCATATAGTCTTGCTCCTTTTCATTTCTCTGAGCTAGCTGAGGCTAGGAAGAAATCCTTAGCTTTGAGAGAGCACTGAAAGGGGTCCATCTAGCTGAGGTGCACAGGCAGGACTCCCTCACTTGCTGGACGTGGTCTGCCCAAAGTCAGGACAGCAGGCTGCCAAGTTGCTACTTTCGACGCACATGAAGCTTGCTGAAAGGGATGTAATTTTCTATATTCAGGCAAGAAAAAATAAAATAAAACATGCAGCATAAGAGTCGATACTGAAATGGGATAGTTTGATTAATATATTAAAGGTGAAAGCTATTTCAGAAATATAACTTTATTACAAAACAGTGATAAAATCACATTTACTATATTCGATTAAAGAAAAAAAAAGGAAATTTACTGGCCAGTATACAAGATCCTGTTTTATTTTGGTTTATCAATAAATCATGATAATTGTGTTCCATTGTCTTACTATTTAAAAGTAAGCATCAGTATTGTATCTGTTGCTATTAAAATAATGATTTATACAGTACTCTATACATTTCAACCATTACAGAAACATCAATTTATCAGAAAACTTTAATGGGCAAATAAACTGGAGATAACATGTTCAGTCCAAATCAGATTTAACCTATTATTGGGTTTCAGACTAAGGCCAGAGAAACTTGAATCTTCTTATTTTAAACAACAATGTAAGCAAATTTAGTTCACTGCTTTGTTTGTTATTGTTATATTTTGATAAGCAACCATATCCTTCTGCGTTTTAAAACTTATAATTTTGTGTTGAGTTTGAAGCAGGAATACAGCAATATAATACGAAAGGGCTATTTTTGCATCGTTTTCATTCAACTGAAGCCAGCACTTTTTAATAATTCCAAAAAAAAAAAAGTGTGACCTTATGAAATGTTGACATAAAAATACTGTGTAAGTGCTGATAATCATTCAGACCAAACTCCTAAACTTTCTGACACTAGCCAACATTAAGTGAATTAAAGCCTTCATGAAAGTAACTAATTCTGCTACTGAGGGACTGTTTCCAACAAATGTCAGATGTAGAGAAGAGCTCTTCTGTTTTCCTCTATAAGGTAATGGCAAAACTAACTAATGGAAAAAGCCAACAACCATTTTCAGCCACTTTATAGCCATCTTATAAAAACTGTTTTGCTAACTTTTGAAAGCTGGGCTCCACCTCAGGATAGGAAATCAACAGCACTCCACAATGAGTTTAAAAAAACCCTTTGTTACAAATCTTTTTCTTACACATCAGAAGAGTCATCCATCCACGAGTATCTGAGTTACCCCAGCCTGAAGTGGGTGACTCAGTTCACACCGCAGAGCTGTTAGTACAGGCTCACAGCAGACTTCAGTACCTGTTAAATTACATTTGTTTTGGACTTGGAATGTTTTCTAACATAAGAGCTAATCTTTTTTTTTTGCTTTGTTTGCTTCTTTGCGTTAATTAAAGTCTACAGCTATGAATGAGGTTGAAGAGGGTTTCTTATTCAGTTCATTATTCAAGCACCAAAACTATTTTAAGTTGTTAATTTTAGCTCAGATTTACAGAGATCTCATCATAACAGGCATGACTGAATGCGGATAGCAATGGCTGTAAGCCATTAATTATCCAGAGAAGGAACCTGGCTTTGACTGCCTAAAGATGACAGAGTGCATCCCCTCCCCTGGCACAAGCTCGCGATTGCTGGGCCGTGTCGGGGTGCACAGCGTTGTCCCCGAGCAGCCATGCGGCACACTGCGCGCTTTCCTCCCACGGGGTAAATGCTGCTGTGAGCAAGCGCTGGCTTTTGCCTTGACTGTGACAAAAATAAACACGTTTTGGCACGACTGTCCCCGTTTAACTGCTCTGAAGGAGCTCAAACATGGACCTCAGGCTCAGATCATTTGCCTAAATATAGGCACCCAGTGCCATTTGAGATGCCCCAAGGTATCCTGGCTTGCCTGCAGCCGCTGAGAAGCCACCAGTCCCRTGCAGACGCCTCAGGTACCCGAGGGCCTTCCCAGTGGCACTAAACGCCTGTGTTTAGATGAGGAAATCAATCCCAGCAGGACAAATTTCATTTTTCCTGATGCGAAGGGGTGCAGGCTGTGCTCCCGGGCAGCCCTCCCTTTCCTATCCCTGCCACAACAAGTGGCAAAGAGGGGTCCTGGCACCGCGAGACCTGTGCACCCGCGGGCAGCCCCCCACAACACCGCCGGCAGCTCGTCGCGTGCTCGGGGCTCCTCCTCTCTGTGCCGCCCCACGGCTGACGTCTTGGAGGTGGACCACCTCCAGGAGGTGATCGGCCTCCTGACAGGCACTTAGAAGTGGAAAAAGCTAAACTGCATTTTTAAGCTTTCCAGGCGCATGAGGCAAAAGGCAGGAAACACCGGAGGTGAACCACTGGCTGAGCGACAGGCTTAGAGCCAGTTATTTTCGTTTTGTGGAATAGTGGGACAGTTTCCAATGGAAGAACGAGCTTCTGCGGGATGGCCGGCACTAACCCAATGGCAGGCATCAGCTTTCTCGGTCAGGAAAACTTTTCAAAGACAGTATTGCTAAGAAAACAAACGCAGTACCATTTAACATTCAGCATGTCATGACAAGATGAATAAATGGCTGGAAGAGATCATTTTCAGTTGCTTATATAAGAACGCTAGAATCCCAGATAGTAAATAAGAGAAATAGAAAGGATCAGGCACCTTTTGGCTGCTATTTTCAAGTAGCGAACTATGCCCGTTTCAAATCCTGTAAAGTCATCCCTCTGCTCTATTTCTTCCCATGTAACGTGAATGTAGCATTACTATCCAGAAAAAAAGTTTCAAATATTAATCAAGTCAATAAAATACATACGATATGCTGCTTTATTTTTAATAAATGCTTCAATTAATTCAAGTGAAAGATGGTCTCATTATGAGTTCAAAACACTCATACGCAGAACACCAGGAACCATTTTGCACGTTTCCACAAACTGAGTCAGAGCAAGAGCTGGCATTTCTGTGATGGAGTATTTGTGATTGAAATGGAAAGGAAGCAGGAAAGAAAGGAGTTCCCACCCCAGATGAAGAGTTCTCCAAGTTTCTTATAAAGAAAAGTGGAGCAAGTCACATTACTGCTGTATTAGTCTCACAGAAAGGCTAACAGATGGTCAACTAGTTTTAGTACGTAGGAATAGGAATTTCCTCTCAAATACTTTGTGAGCTGTCAAGTGGCATTCAGTGTTTTCAAATCTGTCAGGAACCGAGCAGCTCAGCAGTATGCATTAAACTTGGCTTGCAGTTAATAAGTTTGGCAATTTGGGAGCCAGATGCGCCCATGCAGCTCCTTCACATTCTTTTGCTGTGTTTGTAGCAAGACACAATGCTAACTGCAGCAAGTATCTGTATATATTTAACATAATTTTTACCAACCTTGAAATGTGTCTGCTTTCCTTTTTTCTAAATGTGTTTAAGGGCAAACAGAAGTTCCTGTAGACTTAGCATTTTTCTGTTCATACCAACTTTGTGAAGACATTACAGACGTACTTGCAACAAATTAATTTAATAATTTGCTCTGGGAACTTCTTTACATGCCTGCTATAAAATAACTACTGAAAAATTGCACCATAAAGACACAGATACAATATCTGGCTAGATAGGAAGCTTTGGTTCTCACTGAAAATAATCGGTATTTTCACATATGCTAATGTATGATTAGCATACTAATCACAAGGACACATCACTGGGGTAACTCAAGAAGTATTTTGTCACATAAAGGCCGTGAGAGCCCCTTTATTTAATAAAGCCACATTTGCAAATAGCAGCTAAGTTGAGGCTTTTGGCATACAGTAGTTCTCAGCAAACTTAAGACAGATGCAGCAAGCCTACAAGGTTCAGAATAGCACAGCGATCTAAAAGACACGTCATTTGGCCATGTCACCTGAAAAATATTTGATCAATTATAGCGGAGCAATGTCTGTTTCCACATCCAAATGATTAATTATTAAGTAAGTTATTAGTTAGTTACACAAATTTACTTACCCTTATTACGACGGGATTTCAAACATTTTAAGCTTACACTGCTCATTTTTAAACCATCTCCAAACAGGGCACTGGCAATAACAAACCAATTTCAGTCCAAGAGTTTGAAAAGCAATTGAGACATCTGTTGTGGCCCCCAGGCTGCTCACTTACATCCTGCCTAAGATGTGTGCCACAATTTAAGAAGTTCTATTTCCAAACTAATGCTCCCTCAAGCCAGGCATAATGTTGATCACCATAGCAGACTACCAAGAGGCATGATGGCTAAGCAAAAAAAATCGACATCAGAAATTATTTTTTATACTAAAATAGAAAAAAAAAAGAAAACAGTGAGTAACTTGGCAGTTCTGCAAATAGCATGCTTTACGGAAAAGGGCAGTTAAGAAATCTTTAACGTAAGCACAGTCTTTCGTGATTATTTCACAGATGAATACTTGCATGCATACAACAAAAATCTATTCTAGAGAGCAAGGAAAATTTAGATGATAATTGATTTATGTTCTACCATAAATTTAAAATCATAACTATGTATTTGAGATCCTCTACACTCGATCCACATGCACACAACAATTCTGATCCGCACTGGGCATGTCACATATACCACACAGTCGAGACCAATTTACTGGGCAGATGCAGTGAGTGTGATGTGAGCGGAGTGCATCAGCGTGGCAGTGAGCGCTCAGTGGCTATTTGATCAGGGCTGTTGGGCTTCCAGCAGTCCAGCTAGAGCTCACCCAAGCTGCTGGGCAGCCAGAATGCGGCAGATAGATAACCAAAAAAAGCACAGCAGTAACTAATGGATAACAGTCTATCAAGACTACAAGAAGTGGTAGATTTGGCAGATATGTACCCATTTTGCCTACATCTTTTTACTAGGCATATGTATGTATGTAATTGAAACAAAAACAGTGAAATGAAGGATATCAAAAAGGAAAAAAGAGGTAAGTGGTCAAATTCTATTAATGTGAGTGAAAATTAAATACTCAGCTGCCCTCTGTGCCTTTGAAAATCTCTGATGTAAACTGAGAGAGAAATGTCTTTGCAGAACACACGGAATTCCAAATACAGATTTTGGATTCAACTATGAAAATAAAACAGATTATGTTACTATCAGAGAGAGTACAGTGAAGCATCAACTCTCCCATAAACCCAGTTACATACATACATACACAAATAAATCCCTGACTTGCCAAATCTTCTTAGCTGATGTAAACTGTTTTTTAAGATATTTCTATTACATGAGTAAACATCACTTCCTATATTTTTTGTCTACTGAGTGTAAGGATTTAAAGAAGACAAATCAAGTTTATTTTAGACTCCCTGAGGAAAAACAAACCCATCTGTCCTCACTCCTTCCCTGCTGTTTTACAATGTTCACTATTAGTTATTTCCATAACACACCTACATCTATCCTTATCTGCAGGAGGAACATTTATCTCACAAATATTCCTGTCAAATAGCTCTAAAATGCCAGCAGATAAAACAAAAAAAAATTGATCCCCACAGAAATGAAATGTATAGCATGACAAAGGAATCAAGATGAGACCTAACCTGGTGAGACTAAAGCTGATCCCTTTACACATCTCATGTAGTATGACACAGCCTACATGGGAATAGCCAGAAGAAGTAGAAAAATGAGTATAATGGACAAAAAAGGAGCATGTGGCCTGTTTTATTAAATAATGTTAGGCTTGTTATGACAATGGTGTCTCTTTAAAAGCTCTCTGGTCAAAGGCATCACAAACGCTTGCTTTTCTTTTCCCCTCCATGGGTAGCACGTGTAAAAGCTTAATATTTCTACTACATGCAAAAGAGATACAGTCCCAGCACGGGAAGTCCCAGGCACTAAAAGATTGTCTTTATGTAAATTCTAAATTTTTGAAAGATGAGACTTTTGAAATACAAAGAACCACTGTTCATTTCAGTCCTTTGCTCCAAAGGAGTAGTCAGAGAGAAACAGCACTTTCCTTACATTCTCATTATCAGGCTTCTAAGCAATTTTTTTTAAAACTATGCAATAGGTCAAGCAAAGAATAGACAAAATCGAATATTGTCTTGCTCTTCAGCCCTATAACACACATCATCAAACAATGGACCAAACTCAGCTTTGTTATTTAGATATCCATTTCAGTGACCAACATTCAGATTTCACAAAAACTACCAGCCATTCAATGGTGTACCGGTGACAATTACAGGCTAGCGCTTACAGCCTAACGACCCAGAAGAAGGCCTTAGCCAAACTCCTTGGGCTATTGCTTTTACATACACCTTCTTCCAGCCCCTTTGTAAATCATGGCAAATGAGACTGACACAGAGATCAGCAAAATTAACAGAGTAACTAAATGTGGACAGCAGTTTAAGCAGCCACCACATGAACACAATCTGAAACTGGCACCAAAAGCCATACGTTCCTTTTTGTAGGAAAAAGCGCCACTAAATTTGAAGAATTTTTTTTAAAAGAGAACTATCAAATCACAATTATGGCAGCAGAGCTGATGCAAAACTGTGTTTACCAAGCCTCCAAATACAACTGTAGAGGATGATTCCTTGGAAAGGTTTACAGCAGTATGATTTTAGCTCTCTACACCTGTAATACAGGACAATGAAAGTAGATGTCCAAGAAGCATTTTCAAGCCCTTTGCAATTTAAGTAGGACTCAACCTAACATTTACAAATGATCCTGCATTTATGAACTTCCATTGACAAAATAACATAATGCACTCCCCTAATGATGGCCTTACGTATTTCTGTTCAGGACAGCAGTCGTTTGCAACAAGAGTTCTGCTGCAGTATTAGGATTTCAGTTTTACTCCCCCTCATTTCCACTAAGAGGGCTGCCATTCATGCCGCACACAGCTGTTTGAGGCATCGGTACAGTATATAATCATACARCATATAAGTGCTCTCAACACACATTTCCATGTCAGTAGTTTTGATGAGTACCCCATGAAGGGCATATTTGGTTAATATAGCACTGAGCCGTACTGTTTCGTTAGCCTCAATGACAACATGGAAAAGCACCTGAGCTGCAGGTTCGTCCTTCCCCACACAGGCAGCTTGAGCATAATTCAGTGCCATAAGAAACACGGGGGCCCTTCTAGGAAAATCCCACGCTGGTTTGCCTACTAACGCTTGGGCTTGCAGTGCYGATCCAAGGTGAGTGAAGCAGAAGGAGGCAGCCGGACCAGGCCCAGACAGTAGGTCCATGAGCCACACAAGYGCTTCCATAGGCACCCTCCTGCCCACCGGCAGCACGGATGAGAGACCGCGTTGGCATCAGGCCCCCTTTCRAGGCTGCTCGTGCCCAGCGGTGCAGACACAAGTGCTGACCTCAAGCTGTTCCCTGTGTCTTTCCTGTAAATAAATCGTCTGCTCCAAGCAGCTTCAGTGTGAAGTAAGCGAGTAGTTGTAGGTGGAAATTTTTTCTAGAGCAGTTTGGATATGCTGGCACTGCATGCGAGAGAAATGCTGAGAATGAGTCAAGGGCAGCAAACACAAGAAACAGATCCCATGGTAAGTGAGATCAACAAATAAAGACTATGCACAAAAAACAAAGACTTTTCCAGTAGTCCAGAGCAGACCAAGTGATTTCTAAGAACTATTCTCATCAAAAGAATAGACTTCTAGCAGCCTGCCTATGGGAGCTGTTGTACATATGAGGTGCATTTAGACTTTGCTCTTGCATCTTTTTTAATTCTATCTGAAAGAAAAGCATTTCAAGGAACCTTGGATGATTCATAAATTTCATGGTATGTATTCCTTCTGTTATATTGCCTATTCTACTTGGAAAAGAAAAATATGCTTAACTAAAGCTGAACGTCCATTTGCTTTCTACTTGGCTTTATTCTAAAATCATTGTAGTCTTTGTAATACCAATTCTGAACACAAAGATATATAAATTGTTTACAGAATTCTTCCTTTTAYTTGCTTTGATTTATTTAAAAACAAAAACATGCAACATCCTTAACATTCTCACCATACGCAAACACAGACAAACAGCTTGCCTCAAACTTGAATTAAGTCCTATTTAAAGCACACCACAAGGCTAATTTCTAGAACTGGCAGCACAGTGATACTGATAACCACATTATGCTGCTGAGCCCAACTGTGGGTTCCAGAGAAAACAAAACAGCTGAGGAAAAAGGCATCTACTTCTGAATAGAAGTATTCACTCTGCTCCTCAGGCACATTTAACCAGCATCACAGTACGTGTATTTGCAGATGTGCATGTTGTTTGCACGAACATTACCCTTTCTGTAAGAACACCCCACCAAAATCTTTACTTCACCCTTGAAAAGATGAATGCTGCAATACATCATCTTGCACTAAAAATGACTTCTACATTAAACACAAAAAATTATATCAGATTTCATGTTTCATATTTCTGTCCTTTGCTTCATTTTTCCATGCTTCTTACAGCCCTGCAAGCCCATAGGACAACTCCATCCAGCCCTCAAAGGATTTTCCACCATCATGTAACATTACAAAGTTTTTTGCCATCTGGCCCTTGAGTAGTAAACTCCTACAATTTAACCCAGTCCGCAGGGCACAAGACCCTGGCCCGCCTGCTCTGTAACAGTCATTAATGCAAGTTTCTGGGACTGAGATAACAACTCATCCACATTTGCTCCTGCTAACATGGCAGTCCACAAGCCACTCCATTCTGAATATATAATAGTCAAGTGCTTCAAATGTACCTTGCATTAAGGATCTAATACCATATTCTTTGAAGTTTCAAAAATACAGCTTGAAACAGAGGGTACCCCAATGTACGCTAAACAAAACTTTTGCAAAGATTAAGTTTGACAGCCGCAGCACCAGATGATCAACAAAATAAAATACAACCTGTCAAAAGTAGTGAGTTACTTTCACATATAGTAGCACAATAGCTGCAAACCTGCATCGACGACACAAAAAAGGATTCTTACACCTTTGACCTGGAATTTAAAAAGAGTGGTCACATCTTTTTGCCAATCCAGCTCAGTGTTTAGAAAGTATTGAAACTAATGAAATCTTGTATATGCTTTTTCATTAGTAGAGGTATAAAAATCACATTAATTTAGGGCCAACCACATCAGTCTCCCTTTCTACTTCATGCTGAGAACAACAAAAGGAGTGTCAACTACAGATCTTTGGAATAAATACAGAGATCAGATTATCCATACAAAGCCACAACCAAACCGAAAGAATAGCAGAGAAAGCTAGGGTATAGTTCCAAAAGACATTTTCTTCGGCAGCAAAAATTACCTACAAGTTATTTTTAGTTATGTTTAAAAGATCTTGTCCCTCATCTGGTTTCCAGCACAGGTGCAGTTGCCTCAGCATGCTGAAAGAGCGGTGAATCGTGATGCCCAAGCAGGAACAAGGGACTGAGAGAGCAACAGGGCAGGAACCTCTGAAACAGACTTTGCTGCCAAAGAAAATAAAACATGGAACTACACCCTCAGAAAGGACCAAAAGAAAGGGCTGAACTTGCACCTCTGGGTAAGTGAGGGCCCTGAAGCAAGACACACCGTTTCAGATCTGCCAGGACAGCAAGCAGAAACTGAGTTTTTTAACAGTGTACAGTAATCAAAAAGTAATAATTTCTAATGCATGACTAAAGCACTGCCATGGCAGGAGGAGGCAGAGCTCAGTACTGAGCAGGCCTGGACTCCTGGGGGGAGCTGAAGCCCCTTTCCTAAATGTCTCCTGTTCTGGCCCGTGCACTCCCAACCCATGGGATAAACTGGACCTAGGGCGCTGTGCAGAGACGTGCTGCAATCAGAGCACAAGCCCCCAAATGCTGCTGCACTCAAACGCCCTGTTTAGAGCAGCATCCAAGGAACCACTGTTTCTGATCACAGCGTGGGAACACACCAAGAACTGAGCTCCCCTGTACATTTAATTTAAGGACACGAGGCTCCATGAGCATTCTGCAACATTATGTACTTTCCCTAGAGGCAGGCTGTCTCAAGGAGGTTTATCTCGAATGAGATAACTGCAGTATCCACAAGTCTCCAAAGGGTACTGTTCCCATCGCTAAACAGGGAAAATCAAATACTAAACCCTACAAAACAGGGTGAATGAGTCTGTGTAACTCATGCGAGAGGCTGAAGGTAATGCCCTATCAGTCACCTCTCACAGTGTCAATTATTTTAGTCAGTTTAAATAATGAAGAACGGCTCTGTCTTTTGCTTTTCAATGGAAATAAATACCAACATATATTAAGGGTTTTTAAGGGTTTCATCATTTCTCAGTTTCCTCAAACTCCCACCTTGGTCTTTTAGTAGTCACAATAAACTCGTAACTAACTGCAGGGGTGAGAGCTTACAGTAGACAGTAAAGAAACTTTGTTCTTTGCCCTTCAAGCTCTAAATCAAGGTTTACCAAGTCCCAGAGCCAGAGGTACCAGAAATCAAAGGCTGTGTTAAAGTATCAGAGAACCAGAAGATGACTAGAGAGCGAGCTGCTGAAACAAGCAGAGTATTTGGTAGTATGCAATACAGTCCCACTTCTCCCACCCTTTTTAAGAGAACAGGTATTTAACAATATGTTATGGCTGGAAGAGAGAGAGAGAAAAAAAACAAAATGAAGGCTATTGCAAAGAAAGCTCATTTTGAACAGTTTTGGCACCTTTTTCAGATTTCCCGGTACTTCACCTTTCAATATACCTACTCAACAGCAACAAAACCACAGAAATATGATGTTGAAAGCTCCAAACACGAAGGAATCTTCACAGAATTGCCTCTTCAGAAGAAAGTGAAATAGCATTAACTTCACAGCCAGAGGAACTGAGATAAGGAGAAGCTCAGTGACTTAGCACAGCTGGAAAATTGCTCAACTGCACTACTGCACTACATCTGGCTGTTGTTACTGTTAATACTTTTTTTACAGAATATCACACTAACATGGAACTTTGCAGGTAAAACCAGGATCCTGGCTTTCAGGAGTTTATGGTCTAAGTTACATAAAACACCAGCAGCGATAACAAATTTGCATTTGCCATAAACATTGAAAAGCAGGCGAGCAGAGCCAGCAGTACAGCGAGAGGAGACACATGGTGTTATAGCTGTCGAACCACCACTGGGTGCATTTCTTATTTCTTTCAATGGGAAAGTATTAACCTTTTCTTAGAAATACACATAATTGAAATGCTCCTTGTTTGGTCTTTTTTTGACAGAGCCCAAATCAGGCAGCTAAACCTAACTTTTACAAACCACACAGAAGACCACACGAAGGCTAGTGAGGAATATCTCCCTTACAGTTGTCTGCAGGGCTTCTGAAGATAGCAGAAGGTATTATAGGTAGCTGTCAATAATAACCGTTCAGGTACAGTTCTCCAAGCTGAAGCAACGTTGTAGATCTCTTCTTTTTGCTGGCAGGAGCAGGGCTAAGCCCTGCACGTTGGCCCCATGCGGGGTGCCCGCTCTGCCACCAGTGCCCACCACGCTGTGCTGGGGCACCCCACAGCCTTGCAAGCCTCCCTCACACCCTCCCCACCCACCAGCGTCACCCACCCCCAAACACCCCCCAAGGGACACCCAGGTGCCAGACAACTCCCCGTGGCATATAGGTAATACCTATGTGTACATATGAAACTAACAGTTTGTGACTATAAAAGAGCACTCGTCAAAAACAGTGTATTATTAGATTGCAATGCTCTCTGTGGCTTTATAAGGCAAAATTTAGTACAGAAGCTAATGGAAAGTATTCTGTAAACACCACAAACAGATTAATGTCAGCATGTTTTGTTAATTCTCATTTTTAAACTACCTTGAGCACTCTTACCTTAACTACACATAAAAGAAGAACAAGACTCTCTTTTTAAAAACTGTGTTTTTAGAAATAAAATTATTCAGTCACCACTTCTCTTGGACCCTTGGGCTAAGACCTAGCATAGTATTAGTTAAATATCACCAAAAAAAATCTGTCAGAAGACTTTCACCTTCACTTAATTCTCCAGATTTAGGATCTGCTAAGAACCCAACAGCCATTTGCTACCATATAAATATGTTTTTTTTACGTAGTCTTTCAAAATGCTTCTTAAATGCTGATTACTGCTGTTGTAAGTCAAGCAGAAATTCATACGGAAATTGTATAATATCAATTACAATGGAGTCCCATGTTTTTTAGCCATCTTGTTAATGCGAACAGTATGACAAATAAGAATGCATTTGTTTTCCAAAAATTAATACAATGGCCATCAGATGTCCAGTATTCACCATAATGTTTCTTCTGCTGCTTTTACTGAATTAATAACACATTCCGAACTGAATTAAACCCAGAGCGTTTACAGAAATTAATTTGAAACCCAAGAACAAAAATGGCTTTAGCCTTCCATTAGCATGCTTCTGTTACATGTGAAAACACTCTCCAAAATTCCATTAAGGAAACTGCGAATTTCTGTCCCTCCATGCAGGGACTGAAATGTAGCACACCTCTAACTACGAACAAGTGGAAGCCCATTAGGGGTTACTTTCATCAGCCATGAGATCAGCTGTGAGGAGATCACAAGAGACCAGGGAGAAACGGCACGCAAAGCAGAAAAAAAATAATTGTTTGTAAAATATTCCCTTTTATGTCATACTATGCCCACTAAATAATTAATTACAAATACATCAGCAGCTGTTAAAAGGAAAAAAGAGCCCCCAAATCAATGAAAAGCTTAAAAATGAAGTTAATAAAAAAAGTACAAGAAGGATTGCTGTTCAGAAAGGTGCAGGTTAAATGCTGAAGAAAGCACTGCCGGCAGCAATTGCCTGCAGGCATCGCATGCATGATTAGTGTGACTCGGTGCCACAAAACCGCTATGCTGAAGAAACCCTGTGACCTGAGAATCTTGACACTAGGAGCTAATTGCAAACCGTGTAATTGCCCTCTTCCAGATGGCTCTGTAGCGTAAAGCTATGCTGCCGGTGCCCAGTTTTCCAGAGCAGTAGCACCGTACAGGTCAGTAAGAATCTGCATTAATTACTCACCTTTGACAGCATTACATAAAATTCCTAATGCTTTTTGGATCTTATTTGTATATAAAAATTTCCATTAAAATGCCTTGCAGGAAACTACATTCGCTTAGTTAAAGATGTGAATTACACATAAACACCTTGCATATTAATGGCATTTTATGGGACTACAAAATGAGGTTTTCAAAAACTACTACGCATAAAATATGAATGCCTTTATTTCGGGAAAAGGAAATCATTATTGTGGAAGAATCACTCTCCTTTATTCCCTTCCAGGTTATAGCAGAGACAGGCAATACATGTTTTTGAGATTTCACATTGCCACAGACTGCTCACTTTCAAGTTACGTGCAAGACAACTGATAACTTGCTACCTGAAAGGCAACTGCATGGGTTGCAAACTATCTAAAAAAGGGAAATGGCTCAGACAAGAGAGTTCACAGTGGTTAACCTCCTGGAACACATTAGCTGCACCAACTCCCAGTTGCCCAGACTAAACAACCCCGAAAACCTCTTGATTTTATTCACTAACAGGAAATGATTCAGATATAGTTCTGCAAAGACAGTCAACAAGGAGAGGTAAATTACACATCCTTACTTTACTACATTTTTCTATAAAACAATCAAGTATAAAAATTATACAGCTCTGGTGCAATTTTTTCTTCCTTCCCTCTTTTAAGTGTTTCAGGTTGGCACATCTAAATATATCCTGTGATATTTTTATTTTACAGGTCAATACACATCACTTAATTTTTTTAAACACACATGTCCTCCAGATTCCTGACACAACAATGCACTGCCAGGTGTAAAACAAAGACATAAACTGGGTTTTTTTTTGCAGAGAATGTTGCCTGCATATAAATAATAATGAAAACTAAAGTGCTGTAGGGTCTGGGGCTAGAAACAGAGAGACTTTTTTTTCCTTTAGAGCTTCCTTTTGCTAAGGTTTTGCTAAGGGAGATTTACTTACTAACATAAAWGTTACACACACATAATAGAACCAGCACGTAAAAGGATCAAAATCTTTTCTGGCTCCACAACTCATCCCAACTGCTCTGTGAAGCATAGCTGTGGTCAGAAAACCAGGTCTGCCTATTCCTTGTCAAATTACATATTGCCAGCAGTATATGAACAGCCCCGTCACATGAAAATAAAGCCAACTGCCTGGGTCCTACGTACGTCTGTACAAATGATAGAACCAGACTTCAGCTAGCATTTTTTATGATAATGCAAAAGGAGGGTGCAAACATTTTACAAAGCTTTAACTATATTGGCCCCACAATACTTGCAGCCACACTGAATAGGCAGAGGAATGATATCTAAGATAAGATGTCAGCATTCCTACCTGTTTTTCTGGTCAAACAACACCTAGGATGTTGACTTCTTCATTATCAGACACCTGGAGCACTGCTGCAATCAAGGACAAAATATAGACCTAACAGTCTGTATCTATCATCAACTCCAAACTTTGTTGATATAGTCTACTAGCAATTATTTTACATTGTCCTTAAAAAAAAAAAAAAAAGTCCAAAAGGGCCTAGCAAAACCCCCTTGTGTTCCATCGCTGTCCAGGTTTTTTTAAGAGCTGCAACCAAGTAGTTATACCACATAAATCAGGGCAGATAGGCAAAATCCAAGTTCAGGATAGCTCTCCCGTTGCCATTTTTGGAGCTTTTAATGACAGAAAGACTTACCTAAGGGGAGGGCAGCGAGGTTAAACAATTTAACATCAAACAACTCCAAAGTAGCAATTTGCCCAGTCATGTGCTGAGGCTTGCTGGGAACGGTCCTCTCTTTAAAGTAATGGGAGGAGGCACCTTGCAAAAATGCTAGTTTGTGACAGTTTTAAAATACAGGTTTTCCAAYGTCAGGATTTGCACAGCTGGAGAGGGGATGCTGGGCAGGGTACAAAACGGTGTGCCCCTGATGTTAAAACCACTGGTGCATCTGGCTGATGTGCTCTGTTCCCACACTCATGTTAAACAGATCCCCAGATGGGAGAGTTGCTTTCCTGTATATCTGGATATAATGTATTTCCTGAGACATCCTGAGAATTTTACTTAATTTTTTCCATGTTATTCTAGGGACCTATAAACACTAGCAGGGCCCTTTCTGCTCCTTCTGTTATCTTCTAGTTTAGGTCTTAAATTTATAAAAGGATGCTGGCAAGTGACTCGCGGCCTTTCCTGAATCAGGGCATGGGGAGCAAATGGTTTGTGGATCTTTCTGTTACAAACATTTTTACAAAGTTTTCCCCCACTGGAGGAGGCTCCAAGTGGTGGCCACGCAGTTTCCTGCAGTCCTTCTCCTTAGGAAACTGCGTGCTGCCCCGTCCCCTCAGATTTGCAGAGGTGACAGCTGCAGCCCAGTTGGGAAAAGGCCTTTGGGGATACAAGCAACTAAGTGTTAGCATTCATTTATGCACACAGTGTATGCAAGGTCTCTTATGCCTTACCCAACTTTTAAGAGCCAGCAAAGGGCCACATGAATTAGCACGAGGAACTAAAAGTGAAGGGGGGCTGCCAGGCTGCCGCTGCACCCGGTGGGCACAGCTGAGCCTCCTGGGAAGAGCCGTCCTGTGCTAGCACCGAAGAAGGAGCACCCGGCCGGACCACCCAACACACCGAGTGCACCGATGCCCTCGCTGGCAAACAGGCAGCAACCGCACTGGGCAGAAACATCCAGCGAGGGGATTTCTGACCAAGTCATTTGGCTAAAGCAAGACCTAAGTTCAGGACCTTTTCCTCAAAACAGTCACAACTTGGCTTACAACTCCATGTGAGGAGTCCAAGAGGCATGTAGGACGGCAGCTAAAGTTGTCTGTGAATAAGGACGCATGTAATGCACACCACAAATGGACAGACTAAAGATGGAGCAAAACTGCTGCATATAGTATTTAGACAGTCTTAGGCAGGGGCTGTTAGTGACCTGGAAACAGGGCAGGGAACATGGCAGGAGCACCTGCAAATGCTGGCACTTCTTAATGGCTGGCATCTACTACAAAAAGTCGTACGATAAGAGCTTTGGTTTCCTGCTCATACAGGAGAAGAAAAATGAAACTCAGTGAAAGGCTCTCCCCAAAGAAGCTGGGGACTAGAGTGATGCTGCAAATGTTTGGTTCCCCGAGACAACACTGCCCTTGTGCTCCTCCTACAACCCTCGTGTAAGAGGAGGGTGATAGCACCTCAGTAACAGGCTGGGACCAGGATGCRTGTTCAGCCAATAAAAACTTCAAGTGCACAGAAATGAATGGTCACTGCCCTTGGAGGGTTATTGCTAGACAGTATCTAAATGAGTTATGTTATTAAAACAGCAGAATATCTAAGACACACCTCTTGCATCTCATCTTTCACCTGCATATCCAAAACAATCTGTTCATCATCCTCTACCTGTTGCCAGCTGTAAAAGTTTAGCATTCCTGTTTCTAACACAACTGTATTTTAAGTGCAGACAGTTCTATGCAGACCAGTTCCTCTATTTTTACATTTGCTTCAGACTGGAATTCACACAATTTGCTAACCATATGCTTTACGGGACTTACCAGTCCTGCAGGGCTCACAGGACTCATCAAACCTAAAACTGAAGAGTATTCTTGCTTCTGAATTCTACAACACTTACATTTTCATATAAATCACTGTCTCTGCTCCCCAGCTGCTCATCAGCAGCCAGGATTTTTTCACACTTGCAGTACTTATGACTTTAAGATACATCTAAAGAGATTATTATTACAGTGTGATTTACCAAAAAAAGAAGACCTATCAATGAGACACAGCAATGATTTTTTTTTTCTGTAAATGCAGTAATCCAATCATTTTGCTAGACAAAGAACCTGCTAAGTGAATCACCTTGTGGATATTTAGGAATAACCTTCATTCCTTCCAACCAGAACTTTCACATTATATATCAATTTCTTATGAATATTTCAGTAAGTAGACCATATATAATTAAAGAAGACACCTGTGACACTTGTTGTTATGCTCATCTTCCCTGCAATAGCTGACAAAGAGCAGTAACCCTGAAATTACCTTTTATAGTTCTACTTCTTTCCAACTTCTTCAGCTTCTCTCTTATGAATTAGTAAAGTGAAAGACTTCAACCATGTTCTTAATTGCTAACAGGAGGAAGTCACTGTATCAGTCTTTATCTTGCTCTAAATATGTACAGACAGGTACAGTTAGAGCAGAGTTCAGCAGTTACTCAGAAAAAATTATCTCTAACCTCAAGTCAGCCATTTATTTCTGKAGGGGAAACATCAGACACTTATTTAATTTAGGGCATGCTGCTATAGTTAACCATAGGCAAAAATGCTTTAGCAGAGATTAACACTAGCATGCGTTTAAAGCCTCTGCAGAATTGGACTGCAGTGAGGAAGGATCTCACTTGGGAATGGAGAATTATCATCAGAATACCTGTATTTATAATAGACCACTGAAAACTGCTGTTAAATTTGCTTTTGAAACATTCTATTTTCAACACCCTATATTAACTTTACTTTGGAAGCAATGGATTTAATTTAGAAAARCAGTTCAGCAAAACAGATGGACTGTGTGTCACTTCTGGGCTCCTTCACGATCTCTTTCCTTCCTGCATTTTGAGAAAACCCATGAACACCTAAGGGAACAACAGTTATAAACCCCATATGCGTTGAATATATAAAACACCTATATTTGAGTCCTAAAGTTGTTTGGCGAGCACATCTTATTTATGTTGCTGAGGAAAGCTAGGCTTTAAGGCTTTGTGACCTCTTTGTTTATCATATTCATCCATTTGATACTGCTGACAAGTGCCTGCTTTCTTTGATGGTTTGTGATGAGCCCTGCCAAGTTAAATAAAGGGCTCCCTGCCATTAATCTGCTCTTCTGAGGTCTCTTATTTGGCTGAACCTGTTCATCAAACAGCTACAACAGCTATAAATACTTCAGATTAACTCACTGGAGCCCCAAAGCAAACTATAAATTTTCAGGACAGGAGACAATTTCCAAAACGTGAYGGAAAAGAAGGACTCTTACAGCTCAACGATCAGCATGATGGCTGCACTTCCTAGCTCTGCCTGCAGCTGCTGACAGCACAGGCATGAAGATTAAAAAGCACACGCAACTAGCTCACCAATAACATCCTTTAACGTTTAACAAAGAAAGATGCAACTCCTAACGACAAGAGCCAGGGGTCCACAGGTTTAAGGACTGTTTACTCCTGAAGGCACCGTCTCCATTGCCCGGAGCTGGCACTGCCTCTCCTGCACCGATCTGTTATTCAATATCAGATGCTAAGGCACAGGGACCCACTCCTCATATTCAGACCCAGCTCCTCCTACACAGCCCTGGAGGGAAGTCAGCCGCTTTTCTGGCACTTTTTCAGTGCTTATTTCCAGGCTGCTGTTAAGGACTCCTGGGGCATTTCCATCCTACGCATCACCTTCTCCTTCTGTGCCTGTAGTTAAACACACCTGATATGAAGTGCTGAATGTGGGTGACCTAGCATTTAGCCTGAACTCCTTTAGCAGGCAACAGAGCATTAAATAAGCAGATAGCATAAGATAATTTTAGAAATGGCTTAATAATATATATTGCAGCGTGGCAAAGTTTTGTGGCAAAGTTAATAGCCTGTGTATGCCCAGTTCAGCTTTAATCATTTTAATAGAAAATAAAATGATCAAAACATGATTCAGAAGAAAGAATGACCCACAGCCTTTCCATGGGCAAAAATTAGACAACCAGGCTGATATTAAACAGCCAAGGGAGAGATTTGTGTGCCTTGTACAGAAGAAGAAATAGAGCGTTCATATAACCTTCAGACGAATTTGTTTACCTTAACAAATAAACAATTTCCTATCACTAATGCAGTTATCTTTAATCGGGTAAAATAACTTTATTTTAAATTGAAGTAAAATCACAAAATATGAGTTGCACTCTGAGGCAGCGTTCCTCTGGCACTGAACTTGGGATGAACTTTCCGAAGTTCCCATCTGCAGAAACTTAAGTCTGAGTTCAGGTGAGCTCAACATTTCTTTCTTAACAGACTGGCTACTTGCTAGCAATCTTCAAAGAGAAATGCAAGCCATGAATCAAAACATCTATATTCTTCCTTGTTTGCCTTTCTCCTTGTTACAGGAGCGGCCTTGCTGGCAGGTGGCTAGCAGATACAGAGTTTCCAATAACGTGGCTCCTTGGACCTCCAGAGCTGATGCACATGATGTGTAAGGGCTATTGGCTCAACACAGATCTTCTGGCTGATAAATCCTAACACTTTTGGGGGGACGGGTGACAACCCCTTCAAGAGCACTACCAAAGGAGATCTGAGAAAGCAGCAGGATAGGATTTTATTCCCTCCAGGCACTTTCCTGGGAAGATTTCAACAGGACAGAGCAGTGCAGGCATAAGTGAACATCTCCCAAAAAGTAGTTATAGCATCCTTAATCATAGGTTTCAAAGAACAAAACTACCTGTGAGTCCCTTCTTCTGGATTCTGGGAACGACAGCATATTCCATGTGTGGAGTTTACACTGGACAAGTACTGATTTGTGTCAAAGTTATATTTTTATTATAACTGTGTTATAAACACTAGCATCTGTTAAACAAAATAAACTGATTTTGAAATTCTCTCCRTTTTCATCCAAATTTGCAGAAACAAGTTTTCAGGGGAACTTGTAGGAACCCAGAGGGAATATATGGAGCTTGGATGAAAACTCTTTTATATGGCTTTTTTTTAGTTTATTCATTAGCGCTCCAACATTGCCAATAACCTCCATAATGAAATGAATGTAACTTTCCATAAATGAAATGTACCAAATGTTTAATATTTTGTGAATTTACTGAACACATCCTACTTTCCCAGGGTAGATGTATCTAAGAGCATCAGTTTCCCACACTGGACAAAYGTAAGGAGAACTCTCGCGTCTTTCATCTACTGCATCAAGCACCAAAAAGGAGGCCCATATTTCAAGTACTCAGGCCTTCCGCAGACAAATGTAATATTCTCTTTCAACCTTTCCATGAGGGTCACGGGAGAAATGGTAAAAATCGAAGAGGAGCATCCRCTATTGGAAGCCTTCCAAAAGGCAACAAACAACATTCAAAACTCCTTGAGGAGCACTAAAATGTGTAGTCATTATATTATGGTTGATAGAGGCAGTATCATGACTTCCATGCTTTCCATCTTCTCCAGATGTGGAATGCCTTCTTGTAACAATATAGAACAAAGTACTATTTAGCAAGAAAAGTAAACTGAGGCTGTGCTTCGTCTTTGTCCTTTGCCWACACAATGGAGTGGTCAGGAAGATGACCTTGAATGTGTTCATTTTCACACTGTATTAACTCTCCGAGTCCCATAAATGTAACTGTTCTTTTTGTCTTAAGGGTGAAAAGGAACATTTTAAACTTCTGAAAAAATGGAAAACAAAAACTTAATTCATGTTCTACTTGTACACATGCACAGATAAACCTCCCTAAAAAAGAAAAGCCCTTTTTTAAATTAAAGTTATCATGCTGAAATTATTAATATAACCCCTGGGAAAAATGCATAATCTTTGCACATCGAGTGCCAAAATGACTAAGTGAGCTATGTTTAATAAATATTATTTTTCTCTTTGAGTTTGTACACTCAGTTAATCACACACTGATAAGTGAAAAATATTTTTAAAGCCTTAAATATTCCAACAGTTTTAAAACTGACTCGTGTTCTGATCTCTGTGCGTCCCTGAAAGTCTCAAATCTTCCCTCCTCGGGATGCAAGCCAGCAGGAATAACTTGGAAAAGACTGGGACTCTTCGATCAACAGTGCTTTTTCACAGCTGCCAAGTTTTATTTTGTTCTGCTTTTCGTAGGTAAATCACTGAATATATTGATTTGCATGGTGCGGGGGCAGGCATGCTTGCACAGCCGGCTGCAGCTCAGTGTAGTAACAGCCCCGATAAGCTGGACAGATGCTTTAGGCAGGCGACAGCCCAGCACTGAGGTGCCACAGTTGCCTCTGCAATCTGGGTTAGAAACCAGTCTTCAGAGAGGACTYGGGCACTGATTTTTCTTCTGTTTTGGCACAGATATTTTTACAGGGTACCTGGAAAGGCCCAAATTTAATAGCAACAGCAAACAGTTCAGTATCCCATATTTTAACTGCTCCTCCACTCAGGTATAAACTGTCCAGTCCTTGGATCACAATATATATGACCACAATCAAAGGATTCAGAAACTTTCAGTCCAGTTAGGGGATATGTTGATCCATGACACCCGCTCGCCCCTACCCTTTCCTCCCAAAATTGGAGGTGCACTTGCATCCCCATAATGGTTTGGTCCTCAGTCCAAAGTCCACAGCTAAAGTGCCACTACGAGGTCTCGTACCTCATGAGACTGGTCCTTGTCTAGCCAGTCACATTAACAGCCATATTTCATATATTTAAAAAATGATAAATAAAGCAAGTTATAAGCACAGTTGTATCATTTAGCAGCTAAGCATATAGCAGCTGTATTTAAAAGTAGCCGCTACCATCCATGGAAAGCAAATTAATTATTTAGATATATTTATAGGGCAACTGAAGCCAGAGCTAGTTAATTGAAATCCTGATAACAGACTGAAGCCCACACTAGATCATATACTGTGAAATGCAAAGTCTTTATTAAATAAGGCCATTAAGAAGGATGATAATCCCTGTGGCCTTAAGTATGAATAAGGTGCAATGTAAATAATAAAAGGCAAAAATCCAATTTTCATACAGTGAACTTTCAAATACTCTGCTGTTTCCATTAAATTACCTTTTTTTCAGCATATTGTAATGGCATTGAGGGCACATCAGGCTTCCTTGTAATACAGTTATTGTTCAGCATTAAAACTGGTGCTTAACTTGAAACAGAAGTCTGAAATATTTTACTTGGCTTCTCTCATATGTCAAATGGCATGAAAATTGAGAACAAAAGCTTCACAGATGCAATAAAAGAGAAAATAAGCAAAGGAGAAATAAACACATGCAAACAAGCAAACAAAAAAGCCCAGACTGTACAGAGAGAAGAAAAAACAGGGTATATTATAGTAGTTTTCCAGTTAATGTTACAGCAATTTAATATTAGGAAATTGAACATGGAAACAGAATTTCAGTAACTAAAGTAACTAAACTTGGATATAGGCCAAATGGAGCTCTACTACACAGTAAAGTAGGTGAAACTCATCACAGCGCTTTAACCAGAACAAAATCTGCTGTTAAATGTCTGTTATGATCCTCCCAAACATAAGGATGATGACAAGAGCTTAAGCATATCAAATGCCACAACAGCATGGTCCATGAAGCTGGCAGTGGGTCACTTTGGACTGAGACTCTCTGTGCTTCAGTTTCTCATTTTAAAAGGGAGCACTGATATCTACTACTTTTTAAAAAGCATTCTGTGGAGGTAAGAAACATTAAATTGAGATATCTCTATTTATTAAAGAACTGAGAACTATAACATAAGGTCAAGATTTTACTATTATTGTTCAGTAACAGAATATTCATGTTGGGAAATTTAAATAATCCATTAAAGTATGAGACTATACTTGCTTTGGATGTCAAACAATTTTTCCACTTGAAACCCTTCTGCAAAACAAAAATTTCCTACAGCAAAGCTGCAATGAAATAAAGAGAAGAGAACGATTCTGTATTTTTTCAATTGTATATTCAGTTTGGAAGTATTATACCCAAAGAAATCCTTCAACATGAAAATGCAATTTTCCTGAGAACATTTTCACGGCAGCGAGATGGTTGAGAAATCAACAGCACAGACCTGAACTGCTGTAACCCCCTAAAATACATAAACATGCATTTGAAAATATTTACTTTTCATTGTCTATAGCTATGTCGGCTAGGTCGTATTTGCTGTTCCCCTTCTCTGGTCCACCTTACAAGGTGGGTAAAAAGCATCTCGGCGAGCTCAGAAATGGCTCTGCAGCAGGGGCAGCTGCCGCCCCAYGGGAACAGGGTCCTGGGGCGACGGCGATGGGGCAGTGGGGCAACAGCAACGGGGCCAAGGGGCGCAGAGCAGGCAGGACAGGCTGTGGGGGCTTTCCTGAGCTGTCACCTCCTCTCTGTGAGCAAAATGAAAATGTAACATATCTTTACGTACGAATACGTAACAGGTCCCCCCACTYCCACGGGGAGAGCTGGCAAAACGCYGAGCGGGGATGCAGCCTCCGTGCAAGATCTGTATTGGAGGGGAAGTATTTCCTCGTGTTTCTTCCTCGTGTGTGCAAAGAAGGTAAATTCATGAAATAAGAGGGAAAAGGCAAATCTCTTCATGGCAAGCAGAGCAGAAATACAGTAACACCTGGCAGAGCTAAAGTGAAGTAACACAGCAATTCCATCAGCACAAAGCATTATCCTGAATAATATTTGTATCAGGTCAATGAAGCAAAACTATTCAAATCACCTAACTCAAGTTTCTCTTCCCAAGAAGGAGACTCTTCTCTTCCAGCAGCACTCTTAAMACTGGGTTCGCTGAGGTACCGCTATGCTGCTACTCACTATGGTAGTGATTTCTCACACCTCCCACAGAAACCGAGTCCCAATTCCAAAGAGTAAGAGGCGTCAGAGGCTCTAGCGTGCCCCTGCGAACAGCTTTGACAGCACAGCTTTTTCACTCTTACCTTTGAAATCTGCACTCCCTTTGAGCTACAAGGACTGAAGAGGAAGAGCAGACAGAAATAAGAAGGAATCAATTCGACCTCTTCACTACAGGGAGAGAATTTTGCTCTCTTCCCACGTGCCTAGCAGCACTGCCAAGTAGCAGATTACTCACTTTCCTTCATTAATTACTGAAAAAAGCTATGAAAAACAAAATGGTGTTTACTTGAAGTTCATTCAGACAAAGTTACTAAACAACTAGGCTACACAGGTCAGGATCTCCCAATATGATTACCTTCCCGAGTCTGCAGCTTACACAACTTCATAAAGTGAAATACTGCTATAGAGGCATCTTTTACTGCACTTCATCAGCCAAGGAAGCACTTCAGGGGAGGAAAAAAAGAAAAAGTAACATTTAGTGTCTCCACTAAAATTCACTCTAGTCTTACCTGCTTGTTACCAATCATTCTGGGTTTACACGCTTACAAGACAATTTCAGGCTGACCACAGCCTTTTTTCTGTGTGCTTGGCTTGTATTTATTTCAGCAGCGTTGGGAAGGAATCATTGATTCAAGGAGTTGACATTGTTATTTGAAACCTTTTAAGTCTTGAGTTGACTTGAAAAGTAAGCACATGGTCATTGAAAGTATCAGAGTAGCTGAGGAACCTCAATTCTATCCAGTTTCCCATGATCTGTCATTGTAAATGGGAGTTCAGCCTCTCTTAACCTCAATGCTGTACTAACAAGAAGTTTCCCTCGGAGGCTATGTAGAGCATTAAATGAAAAAAGCATCTCCTGCATGCAAGAAAATAGACTGATATTAAAAAAATCCTTCCATCACAATTATTGTAATGAGTGGAATTCATTCTCAAGTGACCACATTAAACAGTTAAAATGAGCCCAGCCCTTCAACAGTGAAGAATCTCCAGCAAGTGGAGATCTGTGCAAGTGGGTAACAAACTATAATTTTCTTGTCAGTGGCATTTTGCACCCAATTTGTACAAGTATAAAAGAACATACAAAGTTCTGGGTAACTCAGGGAATTAGGCTCCAACAGTGTATGGTACTCCCCCACTTCTCCCTGCTCCACCCCACTCTGAAGGATCAGGGAAAGGGCCCCTTTGGCAGGGCAGCATCCTTGTACAGAAGCTACCCAGCACTACAGATGAGTGATATCACTGAAGGCATTTAAACTTTTCTTTTTTTTGGAAAAATCAAACTAAAATAGCAAAACTGAAAATGCATTATAAAGTCTGATAACTACTGGAATTTTTAACTTTGCTTTGATGAAAAGTGAAGAACTACTAGGAATAAACCTTCCTCCTCCTCCCCTTTTATTGCAACTCGTTTGCACCCTGCRGGACTTGTGCTTGAACCCTCAACCTATGCTTGCTGGCAGGAGATAGCTGTCGCTGCCACTGCTTTCTAAGCAAGTTGTAGGCTAGGTGAACAACACTCAAAGCAAGGTGAATATAGCAAATTTTAGTTTGAAGAAATATGCCATGGTGCAAGCACACTGACTTCATTTTAGCTGTAACAACAAGGAAGAGACTTATCAATAGCAAACGGCCATGTCAGTGCTGTGAGACAGGTTCCCAGACCCTGGGAGAGGAGAATGGCAACCCAATAACAGAGTTCAAACAACACTTACGTGCCATCTGAAGCTTCTTAGTCTTATTACTGACTGCACTGATGAACTCCAATCTACAATACCAGCAGGGCAAATCCTTGATAAACCCTCCCCTCATATTTCTAAGATAAAGCTGTCACTCCCACAAGAAACCAGACCTCCAGAATGATCACCTCTAAGCTCCTGCAGTGCCCCATGCTGCCTTTCAGTATGACTAAGCTTGGTAGAGTCACCCTGTCCTTAACTGCTACCAAGCACCCTTCTCTCCCAGAAGCGCTCAGACCCCAGGATCCCTGATCACTAATACTACTGGCAATTCGTAAAGCATTTCATAATCCATGTGGAAGGAGCCTATATTGTTGGTCCCTCTCTACACCTACCACACAAAAAAACAGTGATGATGCGCAGTGTGAAAGCCAGACCCTGCAGTATAAGCTATAAAAAATTCAAAATTTTTTTCAATTTGGGAGGTTACTGAGTCAATGACGAACTCCTGCCCACGGCTCCACCTCTCACACTTGCAGGAGCCCTGCGCTGGCCTGTTTGTGAGGGATGGGGGATAGCAGAGCCCTACGCTCACCCCACTGCCCTGTGCCCACCCCACTGCCACGTGCCCACCCCATGCTGCAGGCTTTCGACCGGCAACGGAGCGCTTCAGGAAGCAGATGAGGACAAAGATCCTTCCCTGGAAATTCCCTGCAGCTGGATTTCTGTTACCACTAATAAACACAGCAGTTTGCTTCTGGGGTACCTATTTATAGTAACTTTTCAAAGGAGGACAAACCATTTTGGAGGGCAGATGCACTACAGAGCACCACGTACTCTCTCGAGCCCTCTGGAGGACAGCTGTGCTCTGGTGCTCCCGTACCCCAAACCCACCATTCGCTCTGCTCAGGGGTGGCAAGGGTTCACCTTCTCACGCCTGTCCGCTGCAGAAGGCAGCAAAATTGATGCAACATTCTGTATCTTTTTAAAAATGGAAAAAGCAAAAGCAACGCTTAGTCACAAAGACTTAGGCAGTACAAAACCCATACAAAAAAACATCAGAAGCACAGAAACTGGAAGCTGAAAAAGACTTGTGGCTCTCTTTGCACCTCTCTATCTCTTTCAGCATGCTGCTGGCAGGACAAAGGGAGGAAAACACTAACCTCTCCCTTTAACTGCTCACTTCCTTGTGTTGAAGGTTTGGGATGAGTGGGAGATGTCCATTCAACTCCACCTGTCGAGCTGCTGTTTGTTAATAAGCATAAAATAACCTCTCCCTGACTGAAGACTATTCATTCACAGATGCTGAATCCTCTACGGCCCCTTATTTAAAGTATGCAAAATTATTTTTAATAGCAGTGACTTCGGTACTAGCCCCACCATGTAAATATACACTCAGATACAAGTGGGATTGACTGCATATAAAAGGAAGTCCTGTGTTTATCAGATAGACAGATACAACCCAAGTTACAAAAAAATAAACTTCCCTTTCTGCAACATAGATCAAAAGTATCAGACTTTCATTTTACAAAATAATGTACTGATTTTTACTTATTAAAAAGGTATAATTGGTTCTGATTTTACATTGCTGAATGACTGCTTGACTGTGAATATAAATTATCAGATGTTTTCCACTATGATCTACCACTATGATTACCTACGTGGCAGAAGAGAATAAGAAAAAAATTCACCTCATGGTTGTCAACTATTATTTCTATTGTATGTTATGACGTGCCTGATGACTATTCTCTAAGGGCTTTTTTATTATTTCTTTTACGAAAGAAACACGCAGCAGAATGAGATTCTCCATACAAAAGCTGTTGGCTGAGGTGTCAGACGCTCTGGACTGAACATGCAGTCTCCACTGCTGGCTCCCACGCCTCAGTTTCCCACGGCGCAGCACTGCAGGTAAGCGCTGCATCTGTGCAACGTCAGCACATGCCAGGCAGCCTCGCTACCCACGACTCCTGCCCACCCTGCGTTTTGTCATTCATCCTCGTGCAAGCAAAGCCTGTAGTAGTATTTCGGCTTCTTATCTGCTGACTGTTCAGTGCAAACTCCCAAGCGGGCTGGGGGTAAGGACCAGCTTGCCACTGTTAGCCGCCAGCCTCCTCTCGCCCAGAAAGCCGATATTTCTTCCCAAACAGCAGGGTCACCTCCGTGGGAGGAAGGTGTCCAGCTTCACTCTGGCCATGGTGGGGGATAGCACCCATCCCCACTGCCCTTGGCCGAGGAGAACCCAGGACCACGTCCCTGGTCCCCAGCCAGTGCCTCATCATGCGTCCCACCTCCCTCGCGCGCCGGGCTCCACTTCCAAAGGGAGCCAACATCCGACCACCACCGGGGGCTCGGTCCGGGCTTCCTGGCTTTACCCAGCACCTCACTCGTCCCTGCAGGGGAGGCGCAATTGCAGACAGGCCCTGAAGGCAACTGCACCCATCTCCCACTGTGGCCTCCTCCAGCCTGTGCATGGTGAGCTCCCTCCAGCCTCCATCACCCTGGGACCCAAATTTGCAGGGCGAGGAAGCACAACTTAGGCCAGGTGRGACCATGGGAACACGTGTAGACGTGCGGCAGGACCAGCCAGAAGCCGCCACACCATGACACAACACGTACATCCTTGCCCATCACAGGATGACAGTACCGCATGATTTACTGAATTGCACATGGACACAATATAAGCATGCAKGAAACAGGTTTTTCTGTCAAACAACTATAAACTCAGGGAGATACTTTTTTTTTTTTTAAATATATATATATGTATTATTTACAGCTAAATAAACTAAACTCTTTCAAACTAAACTCTTTCAAAACAAAATCATCCTTCTGTTTTCAAAAATCTTTACTAGATTAAAATAATTACTCAATCATTACTATCATCCAAAATGAAAATGCACTGATTTGATTACAGGGATTACAATGTAGTAAACTTGGAACAAGTTGCAATAAAAGCATTTCGAAACATGCAAGAAGTCAGGCACAATAAAAAGGTAGGCTATTAAAAGCGGTCTCAAAATGAAATTAGAAATAAAAAAGTAAATTCATAAAATCATATCTTTTTACAGTAGCTCATAGAAGAGTTTTTGATTGGAATTAGTCTGAAAATAATCTGCAAATAAACATGTTTACTAATATTTACAGACACTATAATTTAGTAAAGTAAATATGATAGTGCTTGTATTTGGCTGACTTTCTTGGCTCTCAAATGGAAGGCAATCAGCATGCAGCACACCAAACAGTATTGTCCCTCTCTTTTTGGTTAGGACTCTGTATCTTTACCCACAGTACACCCACAACTGCATAGCTGAAATTCTAGGTCTCTCTTTCCCTCTCCTTTCCATTTTGCACCTCAACCCACTTTAATGATAAATCAGCTGCAGCAATTAATAAACCTTTGTCCAGAAGGGGAAAGACTCTTAACAGCTTAATGAGCTAATAATACATATTTAAATCAATATTATTCAGAAGATGTGTCTATTCTAGTCCTTCCTCTGAAAATAATTGAGACTGCAGGAGAACTGATCATTAACATTTTGATAACAATCTAGCCAGCCTTCTGCTAAAGTACTTTAAATACTTTTTTCTTTAAGCTAAAACTAGGATTTGTTATCTCATGCAAGCAGGCCACTTTAAAACTAGCAAGTGGAAATTCATATTGGTTTGGATCAGATTTTTTAAAAACTGGGGGAAAAAAAATGTTAACTTGACTGAATAATCTGGTGCCTGTTGCTGTATTACTGGAAAGACTTTCTAATCATAGCCTAAGAAGCAGCCTCTTCCTATAATTACCAATTTTGTACACAGAAAGGCACTCACTAACCATATACAGCATTAATTTCACTTGTCTTATAAATCATATTCCAGCTGACAGCCAACAAGAGGGACAAATCTTCACTAACACAAATCATTAAGGTATCTTCAAAATGAGATGTGACTGAATGCCACAAAATAAATAGGATGCCTTTGTCCTATCAGCTCCACAAGCACACAGGGAGATTCTGCAGTATCCCTCTTGTGTTATGTTATTACCATGGCAAAAGAAAACAGTACCATATCTCTCTTTTCTTAATTAACGAAGCCCACAGTCTTCTGGAATCCAGCGCTGCAAAGGATCGCTAAGCTTTCTAGTTTCCAAAACAGGACAAGATAGAGACCTACTGGAGAAACGACTGTGCAGTTTCCACCAGGGCACGCATTCTTCAGAAACTCCCGCCGGTCAGTAAACCAAACAAAAACAGAGCCATCGTGCTGAAAACCCAAACCGCTCTGACGGAATGAGAAGCCAAACTTTAGGAGGGGCCAGCCCATGCTTTGAAAGCGCCAGAAACCAGTCAGCAGACAAGCTGACTCTGTTTCACGACACTGCTTAACCCATAGCTAGCCTGCAGAGGTGGACAACCAAGCCCAGCGTCACACATCCGACTTTCCGGCACGCTGAGCTTGAGGCGCAACAGAGTAAAAATGCAGCCCTGTGAGCAACTCGGGGCAGTATTTTTCCCCCAGATCATTTTCCAGCTGGATCAGTTCCCCTGGCTGGTTCAGCTGCACTGGCTGCACCACGCGGAGGAGAAAAACCAGCCGGGGGACATGCAAAAGCAAAGGCAGCCCGGTGGTGAAGCCACCAAATGTTGTGCATCGCCCGAGTTAACGTGGGATCTCAGCTAACAGTAAAGCACACCGTATATTCCGTGGAATTGATGGAATTATACTAAAAAGAGAGTGCTCATCATTCCAGATGTTTTACATTTTTCTCCCCTCTTTTAAAAACAAAACATCTTTCTTTTTGATACCAAATGCAATATTCCCTCCTTCTGTCCTTCCCCTGAACTAAGAGACGTCTCATGTACATCTTCAAATTAATGTTTGTTCTTTTTAACTGAATAAAAAGGATCAAATTACATGCAAGGAAAATTAGATTAAATTATCAGGCACACACTGTGGGTTTTTTACAAAGCTACTCAAACAAATTTGAAGGTTCTTCATCAATTCTCTATCAGTATAAGCAATACTTCCCACACAGGGGAGGTAATGAGTTTAGCATTACTGCTGAGGAACACAGTAACGGAGCCAAGCAAGTAAAACCAGCAGATCAGCAACCTCCCTGCCCCGAACTGTCAAGAAAAAGCATGGTTCAAGCTGTCAGAGGAATCTGAACCGGCAGCAGAAAGAGGATCTGGGACAGGAAAATGGGGAGAACCTGTCCCAGGCCCGCCTGTACTATGGACTAGTACGAAAATTTTCATGGTTTTTTCCACTCTTTTTTTTTTTTTTTTTTGACTTACTTTCTCTTTTACATAATGGTCAGGCTGGTAAGTTCCCAGCCCAAGTAACAGCCTGCTATATGCAAGAGGCTTTCGGTAATTGGGAGCAGTGTGGTTTGCTCTAGGACTGAGGATAACTAGGTAGCTCTCGGCTGGCACTGCTTTTCCCTGCTGCTTGCTTCCCAGCTGCAGACGCGCAGCTGCTGCGGGAGCTGGGGCAAGTCCAAGGTCATGCAGCTTTCTCAAATCCCCTAGTTTATCTTCGTCCGGACTCTCATGTCCTATTAGACCTAATCTTGGGTTCTTCCCATGACAGCTTTCTCCAGACTGAGAAAACCTGTTCTAAAATATCAGATTTTAACAAGACCACATTGAAAACGCTAGCCAAAATTCAGCTCGACACATGATGAGTGACCGCTGGAAAGCTGAAACCCTGTGCACCCTGAACAGTTTCGGTCCACAGAAGTCACCAAGTCCCTGAAAACTGAATGAATTTGGTGGAGCAGTGGTCAGCAATTACAATGCTACGGTGCTTAGAGATATTAATCAGAATGAACTATYATTTATAACTGGCCTTTTATAGGAAAGGATTCTGAGGAAGAATCATCTATAACTTCAGAAGGAAGTGATTTCCCACAATTACTGATTTTAAAAGTGGGTTACCTAAGTGCAAGAGGGAATTATGTTTTTTTCTCTGAAATTTAAGCAGTGCTTCTTTACAGAGAAAGCTTGCAATGTTGAACAAAATAGTGATATTAGAGAGGAAATTCTAAATACAACAGTGTAAAACTTGAGAATTAACCAGACACACTTTCCAAGCTGAAACAGTAATTGGATTTTTAACATAAAACTAAGAGACAGGAAATTAAATAACTCTGAACAACACGAAAAGACCTTCCTAGAGTATACAATCTTCCTCAAACATAACTAAAATACTGTCGTAGTGCTTCATGTGGAAGCTTATTGACCAAATTGACAACCCTTTGCCTAGAAAGAATCATATTGCACACGGATAGCCTCACCCTGCCCTGTGGGTAYGGACACAATCGCATTAACAGCCAGCAACGTTATCCGGTTTGACCTGTTGGGCATCGGGCCAGCAACAGGAGTATGCCTGAACATGAGCTGATAAGATTAGAAACAAGGAATACTGTGTATGGTTACAGCATATACACAGAGCTCGCTGCTATATCAGTGCACGGCACCGATGGTGCCCACAAATAAAGTAAAGCACCTCTGCCAAACTCTGCTTGACAGCAGAAAATAACTGTAACAGCTCCGGTGCGAGCACAATCAGTGCTTTTTAATCTCCTAAAATCCCAGCCTCTCTAGTAGTAACTCCGCATTTTTACAGCGCTTTCCATCTGAAGATCTTGAAGCACACCAGGGTAAGGTGAGTGCTACTATTTCAGGTTTTTGGCAGGGGAATCTGAAGCTGAGAAAGTTCATGCAGCTTGCTTGAGGTCAGCGACAGCAGACAGCACAGGACTGCTGCATCTCCAGCTGCCCAGACTTCAGGACTCAACGATGTTGTTTCTCCAAAGGGAAAACAGCAGAGTTTATAGCAAATATAATTTGCTATATTTGCAAAAATAGCAGAGTTTAGGAAAGCTGGGGAAAAATTGCCAGAATTTAAATCTGCATGGGACATCAGGGCTAACATCCTTACAAGTCCGCATAGTTTGTCTTTGAGGAACCAGTTACTGAACACTGTCACATGCTACGTATTACCATAGTTCACCATCAACCATTCAGAGGGATGTTGTGTGGGGATTAAACTTAGCATTCGCATTCAACTGCAAAGGGAGTAATGCAAAGTTATGCCACACTGACACAAATTAACAAGGAAGGTCTCAGGCTAGTGGCAAAAAGTCCCCTCCACAGTCCCGTCTCTTCTAGATGTGACCGAGCCACCACGGGCCATCCCAATCCAAAGTAAACTCCGCTGTCAGCACTGTCACCCTTCGGTCACATCCTGTCCATCATGCATTTGCTGGGCTTGTAAGTAAATTTCACAACAGCAATATCCAGAAGTCAGGTAAAATGATTCCTCCATTTTTGTAAAACATAATAGGCATAAAGATGACACCTGAAAATGATGATATTTCTAAAAAATAAAAGAGCTCAGTGAATTATGAATGTATCTGATTCATCTCCTCAGCCTTCCCCCTCTGCTGTGCACACTCACTTCTGTGATCCCAGCTTTAATTGTTGGGATTTGACTGAGTCTTCATTATAATTTTTACAGTACCCTTTAGTATGCTTGTTAACTTCATGAATTGAAACACATTTTTTAGCCTTCTGCAAGACAGTAAAAAACTGGCAAGATCAAAGACTTAGATCCATGGAATAATAGTCCTATTTAGATGACATTATGATGAACTTCAAAGATTGGCCAGCAAAACTATAGTACCAGAGGAAAAATAAATCAGAGATAAAAAACAAAATTAACTTAAGTCTATTGCCTATGCATACCATGCGCTGCTGAGAAGAATGACACTCCCATATATGCAAATCTGGCAATTAAAAAGCCAAGTTCGAGACTCTCTTCTGCCCAAGACAAAGTCTATGTCCTGCTCAACCTCTTAATCCTTACAATGGATATAAACGCATATGAACACAGGACTCCATTCATTTCCTCTTGTAAAACCCAGTGTGTGATCTTCAAACAGTAAAAAGTCTGTTCAACAAGGAAACGTAGCAGTGGAAAATTACTGCAACTTCTACTCCACCCCAAAAACATATAGATAGTGTAGGATGAGACAGGGCTCTCATAAAAAGTAACGATTCAATGTCTCTTGTAGAGAATTTTTATAAGTGGAGCAACTGAAAAGACCAGACAACAAATTAAGGCTATTCCCTCTGCTTGCAAAATTTCTATGAAACCAAGGGTAGTAACCTTTCTCTTGGGCAGTGCAATAGGCTCTGCACATCTCATCTACGGAGGAAGCACCCAGCGAAGCACGAGGGAACACAGCCCATTGCTCACTTCATTCACACACGCTGACACATCATTTTCCTTATGTGCCCATCTCACTCTCTGCTGATACCTATACCACCTTCCRGTAATATACCGCATGCATAGCCATCACTTCAGTCATGCTCTCTCTTCAGGGAAAACTGCGAGACATGTTTTGTTTTTATAGGCTGTTTCTTTTTCATGCAAATGTTATTCTCAGTTTGCATTTAAAGGAAGCCGGCAATAAGCCTTGCACCTGGAGTGGAAGATGACTGGTTTGCAAGGAAACTGCCAAAGACTTGCATGCATTTAGCTGTCTATTCTATCTTGAGAACTACTGAAAAAAAAATTCCTAAGTGATAAATTCTAATAATTGTTAAAAAAAAAAAAAAGCTGTAAAAACCTAGATCTACTATAATATCTCAACAATCTAAAGGAGCCATTTACTTTGACAGAACCTGAATTCCCCAAGCGGTTCTATAGTAGTAATGGAGACAGAGGAGCCAATAAATTATAACCTTGTGTGTAATGCGACTACCATTATAAACCACTCTTAGCCTCCCGTTTTATCCCCTGGGGTGGCCCATTCTAACAGTTTCTGAATTTCCTTGCCTTCGTTCTTCTAGCGCGCTCTTTCAGCTTTCAAACCCTTTTATATTGTCTACAACAATACTTCACATTTACATAGCATCTTTAATGTGAATATCCCAAAACACTTTACACAGTTCAGAAACAGGCCATCACTTTTTACAGGTTGAAGTAGAGGCACTGAGGGACAAACCGGCTTATCAAAGGTCACACATCGCTGCATGTAAACAGAATCCAAAATATCTCTTTCAAGCATACATTAGTAGGTAAACAACACTTCCAGATCTCTAATGCGGTAGAGGTACACCACATACCTTAAAATACCTACATTATTTCTGAAATATTTCTGAAAAATGGTCTTGGCCAACTTCCCGAACCCCTCCGCAATCAATTCATCCCAAGTCCCTTTTGCTTGCAGTTTCAGCACTCTGGATAGACTGTCACTAACTCTGTATAAAGCTGTTGCAAATAACTCCTGAAGACCAGATAAAGAAATATGACCCCTCCACACACCCYGGAGTTGTGCCAAAGTATTATACAACGTTCACTGATTTGAGAAAATACCAACTAAAGGAGACTTCCCCTAAGTGTATAAACTATGTATGGCAAARCACAGACATAATACCAATATTATGGCTGGCTCTGCTCTTTCTTCTAAGTTTAATTAAAATTCTCATAGAAGCATATCTCTGGTGTGGTTCTCACATACAAGTCTGAGGATCTTCTGTGCAAGAGTGAAGGCTGATGGAAGTGACCTGCCTTGGCTCTGGGCCATTAAATTTCACCTATTAGCAGCTGCCTTCCCAACCAAAAAACCCATAATGGTATGTCCCATTTTATATACTGCATTACCTAAAATGAAAGGTATTAATTAGTAAAATAGTGCAATTTGCATTTAAACCCTAGCCAGCAAATCTACAGCAATTTCTGGAAAAAAAAAATCAGAAGAATCATTTTATCTCTCTCCAAGAGAACTAAGCTGTCAAAGACTAATATAAGATTGAAAGGTATATGATTCTGCTCTTCAGTATCAGCCTCAAAAAAAGCCTAATTCTAAGCAGGTTTGTACCATCTATTGTTTAGTACGGATAGAAGTGCCATACTCTGTTTTCAGGATAGCTCAGCAATCAGCTGTATCAGCAGCTCCAAGGAGGATTATTCTCCCCTGCTGCTTTTTTTAAAAGCAGATTAGTTCAGACTTTCTTTCACTGTAACGAACCTTTTAAGGATCAAGCACACTGCATTGATTTCCACGATAAAATTGTGAGGTTGGTCAAAAGGCTAAACAGTTTAATGGACCCTCTCTGCCCCAGCAGACCCGCTGCCCCAGAACCCCTCATTAGCCCCAGAAAGGAGAGAAAAAAGTAGCTGTTAACCTTAACAGTCAAAATGTGATTCTAAGGTCATGTGTAACTTTGCTTTCTGTCAAATTCAGATGGGTAACAACCCTTCAGGACAGACACAACAGAACTGAAGATGCTCCCTGAAGTGCTGGTCAAAGTCAGAAAAACAACAGAACATTATGTGTTTTTTGTTTTTTTTTTTTTCCACTATACAATGTCCTGCAATAATGGTTAGGGAAGTCCCTTCTTAAAAATCTTCCAAATTAAGGTAAAACAATTAAAACTCCACTTCTCTGAAAATTTGCATTAGCACATAAAATTACACTCAGTTTAGCTTCCCCATCAAGCATTTCCTGTAACAAGGAATCAAGCATTCTGTGTAACATCCTATCTTAACTAGGATTTAAACATATGAAAACCAGAGATTGTCTTCTTGCTGGACGTTTACAGAAGCTTGCTTAGGGTGCAAGACCCCGCCTGTGCAACAAGGTTCCTGCAGGTGTAGCAAGTCTTACGTGCAGACCAGACCCTACTCCCCATAAGGGAAGTCAAACTAGACCATGTGGATATCATACTTTAAACGACATAATGAATGCAGACTTCCCTTTCTACAATGCTGAAACTCTGATGACAGAAGAGTTGCCTGCTATGATGAAGCAGCAAGTCAAAGTTTAGCTGAATATCAATGTGCTCTACAGCTAGGTAATAAAGGACCTACCCTTCCAGAAATATTACCAAGCGTATTTCACTTCAGACTCCAAAATTGAATTTTATGGAACAATGTATGGTATTTGCCATCATTTCCTGTAGGCAAAACTTCAAAATGCCTGTACAGGTCCATTCATTTTTCTCAGAAAAAAAAAGGAACTAATTGAAACATCTACTATAGCGATATAACTTCACCAGAAATCTCAGCATTGACCTTTCCAAGTCAGAAGCCTGTACACTAAACTACAGCTCAAGCAGATTTCATGAAAGATCAAGATAATTAAATGTATCTTCTATATATATGACATGAGAGATAAGATAAAGTTCAGTCTTCAGAGCGTCTCCATTCCAAAGTCTCCTTAAAGAGGTTCTATAGTAAATTTAATGTTATCAAATTATATAACACAGAACACCGGGAGGAATTGATCTTGTTGCCCTATGAATCAATGAAACCCTTGCCATTGATTTTAAAAGGAGCAAGATCAGGCATTTGACTGCCACTTAAAAAAAATAAATAAATGCATATGCGGCAGTACTCCACTCCAATAAATCACACACCTTATACATAAAAATGGAATTACATTCCCGTGGGAAGGGGAAACTTAAGCCTCAGAAACCACCCTGTCCTGCCCATCACTGTGCGCGACAGCCGCACACGCAGCGAGTCAAAAGCCGAGGGGACACCGCCGGGTGACAGCAAAGCGCGGCGCGCCCGGCCGCGGCGCAGACGCGTCCTCAGGACTTGGCCCGCTCCCGAAACGCGAGCGGGACCCAGCGCCGGGCCGCACCTGGCAAACCCTGGGCGGGGGCCGCCGCGGCGCGGAAAAGTGCTTTTCCGGACACTTCCGCGCGCCCCGGCTGCGGGAGCCGCATCCACTCCTGCCACAACTCGGGGCGGCCTCAGCGCCGCTCCCACGGGCGCAGCCCCGCGCACCCCGCGCCCCCCGTCCCCCGGCGCGGCCGGCACCCAC
>NW_020447453.1:395198-438467 GCF_003343035.1 Apteryx rowi | reverse complement strand
CTGGCGGGCGCGGGGCGGCAGCGCGGCCCCGGCGGCGGAGCCAGGTGGTATCTTCTCCGCGGGAGGTTTTTAAAAAACACGATGTAGCCGCTTGAGCATGTGGAGTGTGAGCAGGACTCCCACTTAGACAAGTTGCAGGAGGAGCCCCATTCCTAAAGTAAATACTTCTTTGGAAAAATCCCTGTTTGGCTAACACTTGATTACCCCTATGATTAAAGGACCTACTTAATCTATAAACTACGCTGAAATTAATCTTTCCAAAAAAAGAAAATGAAATAATTATTGAAAAGCATCTTGCCAAAGAAAAGTCCTGCCAAAGAGAATTTTCATTCACAGTCTACTACCAAATCGGAGCTTTCTTCTATGCACGTGCCTATTCATGGCATTGCGATTTCTTGCAGAAGCCCTCCTCTTCCTCTGTCAAGTCACTCCTTTAAGACTGAATTTTTTTTTTACGCTTGTGTCAAGGAGGGCTGCACACAATCCTTCTATTTGCCTTTATCACTCTACAATTAGGTTCTGATGTATATAGAAACATGAGGACTCTTGGGATATAGGTAATCTAAGCACCATATAGTAAAATTTGATAAATTTCAGTATGCAGAAAGCCATGCGGCTCTTGCTGCTTTTGTGTTATTCTGRAAAGGAAGGAGTAAGTGTAAAGCTAAAGAAAAGCTCTTGGTAGAGCAGATCATTATTCGTGGCTGAGTAATGTTCAGTAATCTAACCTGTGTCCTTGCAGAAAGAACTTCCAGACTAACCAGTTTTAAACTATAAATAATACTGATGCTTAAAGAAATGTGAAATACAGTATCAAGGATTTGGGCTTACACTTGAGTAAAACTTAATCTCAAGAAAAGGAGTAACGGAGAACTTTTCAGGATAGAAGGCATTGCTTCAGCAAGGAGAGGGAAACATTTAGAAATTGGTAATGAAACGCATGATCTTTTCCTCGTTTCAGATAGTTTCTTTCAGAGGTGAAAACTTAAAAATCCCGGTCAAAACATACAAACCCTGTGCTCTGTTGCACTGGTGTAAATGCAGCACAACTCCGGGGACCAGAAGGGTGCCTTTCACCCTCCCTGCTGGTCGCTCCAGGGCTTCAGCCAAGCTGACCTGCCACCAAGTCATGCTGTTTCCCAAAGTCGCCCAGCTGCGCATCAAAACCAGAAGAACACTCAGGAAAAGCTGCCCCCAGAGTCAATGAGGATCCRTTGACATTGGTACAGCTTTTAAAGGGTGCAAACGTGGAAAATACTTAGTAGAGGAAACTGCCGACACACTGCAGAAGAGTCTGCACTGAAATCCCTGGTGATGCTCCCTGAGGGCCTAGAGCTGACTGTAGTCACCGCGAAGTGGAAGCTGCAACCGCGGGGAAGCTACACCAGGGCCCTGTGAGGAGGAGGAGCAGGTGAAGAAGCTTTCAGGCACYCTGGAGGAAGCACACAAGGGAGGCRCGTGGAGGAGGAGCAGGAGAAAAACGTGGGGAACCTGAGAAGGACTGGGGAAAGGAAAAATGAGAAGAAAAAGAGGTGAGAAAAAAGGAAGGGAGGAAAGAACTAAAGGAAGGGAAGATTTATAGAGAAATTATACAAGAGAATAGAGAAAAGTAAAAACACCCTTCTATGAAGAGGAGGGAGAGACTTGAGAGTTGGTCACCAGCAAGGGAAAAAAAACCCTGAGTAGTCACAGCCTTTCATGTCAAAAAGCATTTTCATGCCTTAAAGTTTAGCATGTGTTTATATGCTTACCTGTATCTGGGCCTAGACAAGAGTCAGTCAGGCCAGAAGGAGAGGAGAGAGAAAAAATGATCACACATAATTTCTCTTGTTGCCAAAGAGACCATGGGGGCGATTAAATTTTAAGAAATTAAATACTCAGATTGTTAAGAAGTGTGGAAAATAAAAATAAAAAAAAGGAAACACTCAGAAGCATGAGAAAAAGCACACAGAAAGGAATGGAGATACAGAAGATACAATAGTTTTTGGTTTACTTAAAAAAATGTAGATATACTTATCAATTTCCCTGTCTTAGCTGCCAAAGCATCTAGTTTCAGATTAGAAGTGTAAAATAATTATTGGCGAACTAATTATTTAATGTGATTAATATGGTTCTTAAAAAGAGGTGCTGTTTTACACAGCAAATGGAATTGCACATTTTGCCACACATTCTTTGGTTAGTATATTTTAAGAGACAGCTGTTAAACAATTTCTATTTCAAGTTATGGAAGTGACTTCATTCCCACGATGGATGAAAAAAATCCTTCTGTATTCGTTAGGTTTGAAAAGTACCTGGGGACAAAAAGAGACTCAAAAAGGCAAAATGCTRTCACAGGAGAGTTAACCAATATTGATGCATTCTAAGATTTCATTTGCAGTTGTACTTAAATTATAATAATGTATACTAGATATCACTCAGTGTTTCAATTTTTAAAAAAAGTCTGTTCTGCTTTCATAGTTTTTTTCCATATGATTTTTCTTGCTATTCAGTTCAGAACAGGAAAGACTGACAGTTTTTGCTGTCTGCGGCTGTATCTGTGTTGGTTTTTGAAGGGGTTTTCTGGGAACAATTAAATCTTCAACTTTGCCTTCATATACTTACATGCTACTCTTGAACCCAGGTAACTTGTTTCCAGTCTTATACCAAACGCTACCCTGATTATATAGAAATTATTCTCATTTCTTGCTCATATTCTTGCTCTGCTTGTAAGGATCTACAGCACAATAACTATTCAGTTTACACAGCTAGAGAACTTTTGCCTACTAAATAATGGCTAATGAGTAGCTCTTATTTGCACGATTCTTCAAAAACTGGTAAAGCATTATAAAAATGCTAAGCATTATTATTTTAGAATGAGTCAAGGTAATTAAACTTGCAGGGGAATGCACAGCAGTCCATTTTTATTGTTGCATTTTCTCTTTGTGTTTAAATGATCATTCAGTTATGCTTACTTTACCTGGGATATTTACATTTAGATGCAAAAAATTAAGGCACTCTTGGACATCTGAATGATATTAATACTAAACAGGGGGAAAAAATCAAAGATAAACTGTCAGTTCTATCTTTTCTTCCTGTTGTTGGACCTAAACAGTGCAGTATAGCTAGCATACCAAACTCATTTCAGCCCATGCTAATACTTTTGCACAGCAGACAATGTCAGTGGTGGGAGCTTCTGCCCCTGTCTTTGCCTGGAGATGAGATTTTTGATGGGAGATATACATACATACATATATATATATATATATATATGCACATCCCTCTCCATTACAGAAGCCTTTCAGTAGCTCCACAGAAAGGCTTTTCTTACACATGTGGAAGGTGAGGTCTCTATGGTCTGTCTAAAGGAAGATTGTACAGAATCAGTAGCTGAAAATCCTTATTCAAGCTGCAGCAGGACCACAGTCCCCAAAGTATATTGGCTGTTGCAATACCTGTCCTGGCAGCACATGGGTGAAAGCCCAGCCTTGCATCAAGGCCTGGAGAGTCTGTCTGAGATTCCCATATAAGACAGTCAGAAGATCCATTTAGACTCTGTTGATTTTTTTCAATGCCGACTTAGAAGACTGGTTAAGGAAGACATTGTTTAAATTTCCCTCAACAGTATTTTAACACTGAAAAAAAAAAAAATCCTTGCTTGTTTTGTGCTAAACAACAGCATCGAAATCAGGAAAAAAAGAAAGACATCTGTATACCTCTGCTGTTCCTTACAAGCATGCTGGTCCCATTGGCCACAGTTCAGAAAAACATGTGTCTAAAAGTGCTGTTGAAGGGCAGCAGGCGGGTAGGCAGCCCCTACCTCTGCACTGCCTTATCTTCCCCACCAGCCCTGGCTGCTGGTTCCTGCCCCCACTCTTGCACCCAAACTGGGGCCTGTACGATCAACACGGGGAACTCGTCTTCATGAAACTCTTCCAGGCAAAAATTACTCCAGAAAAAGAAAAATCCAGAGAACTTTGACTGTAAAATTGACAAAAAAATCAGATAAATGTTAAAATTCTCTTACACCTTAGGAAAACATTGTGGTTTTGTCTCAATGAACTTGTGATTTAAAATGGCATTTCCTCTGACAATTTATTGGGTCCGTGGCCAGCCTTAGAAAGCCAGCCTATCCACCACTGCAGTTTTTCCACGAGCTTTATCACATTTTGGGTAGTTGGGGCTTTTTACAGATGTGGATGCAGGCAAGCCAGGCGTTGCCTTTTGTACAGTTTTCGTGACACATCCAGTCCCCCAATAAGACACCGCACTGCCAATACGATTATGCAACATTCCTTTTGCATAGCTGTCAAGAGTTATCTTGGGCTTTTGTAAAATTAAAACTTGAGCTTTTACTATAATTTATTTTTTTGAAAAGACTGAAAAATGCCTTCAAACATTGATGAGATTACCTTCTTTGCAGTAAATTATGCACAAATCATGCAAGCAGCTTTTAATCTTGGTGGAAGTTGATTTGATGGCATCAAAGGCTTTGGAAGGATATTATTCTAGTCCTGGGGAACTTTATTAGGTTGTAGCTAGAGTGATGCCTGTTAGTTCTATGCCCTCTCTAGGAATCACGTACAATTCTTTAAGTTGATAAAAAATGCATTTTATTTCTCTTCTTCATAGTTCATAAATTTGACTAAATTATCTTCCCTTGACCATATAGATTTTTCTTAGAAAATTAAAGAAAAATACTTCTGTTAATGAATCCATTTACCCCATTTATCAAAATGCTTTTCCAGTTTATTGATTTGTTCACATTATTCTTCACACTAATCCTTCCCACTAACACACATGTAAAATTAAAAAGACCTTTGAGGATATCTAGCAAAGTCTCTTCTTGTGATCCTTTGCCGATAGGAGAATACCTGTATACTGCAGCAGCAAAGCATACACAACTTTGTTGGCAAAGTTGCACTTCACACTGTCACAGTAAAACCCCCTCACTAGTAGAGGCCCAGGTACGGCATCATAGTTATTTCTCTGTTATGGTCTTCTTGTCACATCTGCGGGAAGACAAATTATTTTAAAGCTGTCCTACCTCTAATGAAATGCCAGTCCAGTTGTTTTAGAGAAATCCATTGCAGGGAATAAGAAGAGATTGCTATAGTTGATCTATAGATTTCTTATTTTCAGTTTAAAATTGGTTGTTTAATCTTTTTGTGCTGCAGTTGTTTTTAAAGGCCCAGATGCTAGAAAATTAACACCTAAGTTTCTCAGGCTTATGTGACCTAATAGATATCAGAATGTGTTCGGTTGGAGATACTCAGTATTTCTGGCTTTTAATCAGGGTTATTCAACTTACAGCAGCCAGCCAAGAAAACGGATTTGGCTGTAGCCCCATTTTTCGCTCAAGGCCCATCCTGAACACCCATGGCCAGCAGTGTGTACACGCAGGAGCTGGGCTCATCAGGCAGTGGAGGTGCCCCAGTAGATGGTTCTCACCTGCTGCGAGAAGACATTCCCCACCTCCCAAGAGGCTTCAGGTTCAAAAGAGACATTTCACTTCTGTTTATCAGCAACATACATCTCACCCCACCAGAAAGGGTTGGTGCTACCATTCTGAACGATCAAATTATTCTCAAACTTTCACTAGCACATTCAGGCAGCAGCAACTGCTGTTGTGCCCTGAAGTCAGTCAACGTATGATCAAATTAACGGACCATCTGCAGCTAAAGCATGAATGGAAAGAATACTATGCACTGTAAAATTATTCATTTCTGTATAGTGCTTTTGATTTAATAAATGCTTTTTTAAAGGATAATAACTTTTATTCTTTTGCTTTTGATTCAGGAACAAGTTTGACTTTTACTCATAAAAGTTTGGAAGAATAATAATTAATTGCCATATATAAAGAGAAAACACGTGTTCTCTCAATCAACATTGACTTATTTAAATCGAATAGGGAAAACAGCAACCAACAACACTGCCAAAATAAATGTTTAGTGGAGCACAAGGATGTAATTTTCTCTGTAATGAGGCATAGCATCTCTAGGAACAAAATGGGTACCATCTCTGCAGTCAGGCATATACTTAGAAATATAAAGAGGCAATACGCAGAGAAGTCTTCACAGTTTCAGGCTACAAACAATACAGGCAGGGAATAACTCAATAGACTTTATTAATATTCAAACAAGCAGCTGTCAACACTTCAACCCAGAACAAGCTGAAGCTTCTTACATAGCTTTTACTACTATAATAGTTGGGTTCATTGGCAGTAGACTGGAAAACATGCAATCCTAATGAACCCTCCTGCTTCTCCTGGTCTACCATTTAATCCTTCCTAAAGTGAAGAACATTTACTACGTATGCAATACCATTCTCCCAAGAGGCTTCAGGTTCAAAAGAGACATTTCAATTTTGTTTCTTAGCAACATACATCCAATAAAATTGAAACACTATAGAAACTGTAATACGTTTGTGTTGTTTTAATCTATAATGCAGTCCTTTGCCATTGCTAGGGAGGTATGCTGCTACAATATCTTTTCAATGTCTCTTGTAATTAGACATATGCATTTTTGTTTCTCCTATGCTAGATTACCTGCCACAGAATATATTTTGAAAGCACTATAATGTATTCATGAATAATAAATAAAGACCTAAGTTGTGCTTTAATAAGGGCACACTTGCCAGGATTGCAGTATGGTCTATTATACAGGGAGAGATCTTTTGATGTTTCATTCATAGGCAGCATTTGGGCATCTTGCAAGGACGTAATTTCTAAAATGAATATCCGCCAACCTTGAATCCAGGGCTAAAAAGACCTGCACAGTACCATTTCTTAGACAGATGGTAGGCATAGCTCAATATTCTCTCCCCCCTCCCCCCAGATGACTGACTGGATGTGACCAAAGACAATTTTGTGGTTTCTTGACTTTAATGTACAGCTGAGGAGGAGGAGCTGCCCACCAGGTCTCCAAAGGCACATAGAGAAATATGCTTGACAGAGTAGCTTTCAAAATTTCACTCACCTCAACTATAACTCAGCAAATGATCCCCTGGTCATTTGGCATAATTATTTTCCCAATTCCTGCAAAGAGGAACAGGAAACAACCCCTTCATATGTGGTATTTAGCTTCTTCCTATGTTTTTATCCTCCTCCTGTATATATTTATCTTTAAAATTCAGAAATGACTCATATCTAGAAAAACTCTGTAGTACTTATATTTTTAAGCCTAGGTCTGTAAGTGCCTGGTAATAGCAGTTCCAGAACATGAGCACTACATTTTCAGTAGGCAAATATTAGAAAGGTGGGAACTACAGAATTTACTATAAAAAGAAGCCCTGTCTAGTAACCTAATAGAGCAGGAGAGATAACAGAATATAGTACAGATGGTGTCCTATCCTCCATCAGCTTGGAAATATACTATTCAAGCAATGCTGAAATGTTTCTGGTTCACATCATGATTTGCCTTCCCAAGGAACCTTCTGCCCCTCATCTTTATACTGTTCTTCATACTGCTTTTATACTTCATGTCTCCTATGTTAGGCAGTGCTACAGACTAACTCATATATTCTACCAGTGTGGACTGAAAAAGCAGTCTGAAGCATTCAAAGAAAGCTGATTTGAGGATAAGTTAGTCAGCCTGTGAGTATCTAGCACCATAAACATTACTTAGGAATATTTAACACTGAAGATAGGTGTAAAAAAAAAGCAATACCATGCAGAAACACCAGGTGGAACTAGGAGGAGAGGAAAGAAAGACAGAAAGAAAGAAAAAAAGAAAACAAAACTCTTTGGTAAGTTTTCTGAGGAAATACCTTTTCCAAAGGTAGTCGTGATAGATAAAATTTTTATATACTTCTGTTTTACTAATTACCAGCTTCTCTGGATGCAAACAAAATTTAGCAGGCTGATTGGCTCTTTAAAACAAAGAAGCAAACAATCTATTCAGAAATAGTCAATTCCTTAATATGATAAGCCAGCTTGGCACCCCTTTTCATGCCTAAATATGATGACAAGACATAAATCTCCCTGATACTGTGTTCTAATTATCTGATTTTTAAAAAAGCTGGACACTTAGTAGCTCCTGCTGAGCTGAACTAAAAGTTGTAGTTGCTGCCTGCTTTTGTAAATGAGCTTATAAAAGTCAACAAACTGTCAAAATAGTGGAGGAAATGAACCACAAGGTGAAAGGCCCACCAGTAAGAGTATCTTAATCTGCCACAGTTTCTCTCTGGAAATAGTTAATTCAGGTAACTGTAATCCTCATGATAACATGAAAGAAGGAGGCTTTTCCCCTAGTAAAGACCAATGCAATGCAGATCAATAGCTACCCCCTAATCTGCACTTCAACCCTGGCTAGGAAACCACCCTCACTGGTGGTGCAATGCTGCCTGCACATTTTGCAGAGGGCAGGTAGCCAAAGCTAACGCTGGCGTGAAGTTTCCGAGCAGTCTCTGACTATTGCCGCATGGAGAGCTGTCGGAGGAGATGGCTTGTGGTGGCGGCTCCAAAGCAACTCCGTCCCCAGTAAGGAGGAGCAGTGCACATTCTGTACACAGAGAAATTATATTAGGAGGTACGTCAGATTTTGTATCCTTAGCTTTTGCTTCTACAGGAAACACAGTTCCAACATCCTGAGATTTGTGGGATTCAGCAAAACAGCTGATAAAATCTGCTGCTGCTGTTCATGTGCCCTGTGCCTGTTTTTGTTACTTCCTATCAGTTTTGATACCCATTTAGATATCACTGTTCAGCTTCAAACAACTCACCAAGTTGAGGTATGAAATTTTCTTGCTGTTAAACAATCCAGGATTTATTTGAAAAGGGTTTTTTTTATGTTTGGTGCATTATTCTCACACAGGCATTAATAGCAAAAGCCTTAAAATTCTGTTTCTGTTTAATCAGAAATATTTATTGAAGAAATTACATAAGAATGCTTTGTCTATAGTACATTAATTAATCTCAAGTATTCAGTGTTCAGTATTCAAGGTGGATTTCTTACACATGATGTTCCCAGGGTAGGCATTTGTGTGTTCTGCATGGAGAAGAGTGATCCTTTGCACTGGGTTTTCTGTGTGAATACCCCTTCATAAACCAGCATTCATTCTTCATAGGCTTCCCTGGGATTTACTTTCCTCGTGAGCATTGCAATCAGAGCAGTTATTTGCTAGGCCACTTACAGAAAGGGAATACAAAAAGGTCTTGAATATGATCAAAACACATGTTCTTTAGTTTGCAGAAATATTCACTATTTAGCCAGTTTTCCATTTACAGAAAAATAGGGCATTTCTTTCTACCATGTTAATTTTCCCCTTTTTATTTCCCATCTAAGAAGCCAGATTATAAAAGGTTGTAACAGGAAGGCCATCCTACCCCTTCTTTAATAATTCACCCTTGTGCAGAAGAGGTGTAAAAAGTTAATATGGGTCAGCACAGCTCCATTTATACCTCATTTTCAGAGCATAAATCCAGGGTTTTGTAGATTAGGTCTTCTACTCCATAATTTAAAACTGAACATGATCAATAAAATTACTGACTGTCCAAGGTTGTCTTTCCCGTCTACATTTGCATGTCGCTGGAACTGCTGTGTGTTGTAAAAAATTGCAAATACAGGAAACGCTAGTGCAAGAAGATACTAAATTTGAGTGAGGATCTTCTTTCCCCCAGCAAAATCATACCATAAATTGTTTTCTCCAAAATCCTACCTGGGAACTTGGCACTGGTGGGATTATAATAGGAGTGTTTGTAACCTAGCAGTAGTTTACAGTGGATATGCTAGTAACAGCATTTAATAAATATAACTAGAAAAATATATGCTTTGGTCAAAAGTCAGATTGCTATTCAGGCTGAACACCATCACATGCTTTTTTACCAAGTCACACAAGAAAAAAATGGAATGGCAATGTAATATGGACCTCTGTGATAGTGGTGCTGAGACTCTAATTGAATCACTTCATAATGAGTCAAGCTGCATGGTTATGTAAATGGATTAGCCAAGCCCTGTAATACTAACGGGGAGGCCAAACTACTATAAATATTTCGGACAAAATGAGCTGGGACAAGAGATAAGCTTTCCCCCTTCCTGCTTTCACTTTGACTTCAATATGCTAATGAATGCTAATAATATGCTAATAATGCAGAAGTTGGAATATAAAGGTGTCCCCCCAGCTCTGTAACACATAGGAAAAGGATAGTTTCCCTTTAAAGACTGCAACTTTTCAAGATGCACTGTCCAGATATATGTATTTGATATATGTGTAGATGTAGATCTCCAGGCATACGAGTTCAGGTGTGAAGGGGCCACCGTACATAAGATCCTTCTCCACCACAGAGTCTACAGACTGCTGTAGGCAGTGGGTGAAAAAAGTCTTAGGAGCTCCTGGTATAAACATGTAGAAGCACTGATAGGAAGGAGAAATTTCGAGCATGCAACTGTTCCAGCCTTGTTTGTGCTCACACAGAAATCAGTATACATCTGTGAAGTGCTTGCTGGGCACACCAGCAAAGCATTTTTCCCAAAACAGGCCCCTGAACACGAAGTGTTGAATAACAGCATGGGCTGATGCTAGCATCAATACCTTGAAACTGTCTGAAATACAAATTTGTGCTGTCACTTGATGTCTGTAAGGTCAGATCCCTTTTGGTGGCCTCTGGCAAAGCACCTTCCTCATAACCCAAGTATATCTTGGGAAATAAAGTCTTAACAGCTGAACTCTGTCCTGACTCTGTCCTGACATGGTCTAAAGGGCTAAAGCCAGGAAGGGCTTTCTACAACAAGAGAGGCTCAGTTTGTCTCTTTCTGTTACTTATTTTAATTGTGGATTGCTGGGAGTTTTATATCTGAAAGAACCATTGGTCTCTGCTCCCACAGAAAGATAGATATGCATTTTCACTTCTAAACTATCTTGTGTGACAAAAGTGCAATAGAGAAAAGCTATTAAAAGGAGTGAGATACTAAGAAAAATAAAAGAGAACTAAGGCCAGCAGCAGTACAAGTGCTTTGGCTAAACCAACAGCTTAACCAGCACTGTCTAATATTTCTTTGGAGGCATATTCCTGCCAAGATGCAGCAGCTACGTGTGGTACTACAACCAGTTCCCACAATAATGAAAAAGAGGACGATTTTGCAACGTGTGCTCAGTAACTTGAAAAAATGCCATGTTAGGGAGGAGATGGGTCCGTAACTCAGTGTGCCTGAGCATCACTACAAGCAGCAGGCACCCTGCCTGGCCCTGGGGCAGACCTCCCCACAACGCACACCCATTCACATCTCATGTCAGCCCTTTCTCTATTGCCCTCCCAAACACATCCGTAATCCTCCAAACTAGCTGCCTGTCCTCGTCTACTGCCACCCTCCAAACTAAGGCCCCAAGCCCRCGCTCCAAAAACAACTAACAGGCAGTAGCTCTCCCTTGGTGGCATCTGCTCCAACCCACAGGCTGATGTGATAGAAACCATCTGCAAGTAGGTACTGACAGTACACAACACCTCAGCCCCTCCACCTCAGCCGGGCTGCACAGAAGGGCGCAGGTGTTTGTCTACCAATGGTTGAGAGAGAAGCGCATTCTCATCTCTAGGTTTTCATAATATCCAGTGAAGTGGCATGTAAAGATTGTAATGTAACAGAGCTTCTGAAAAGGCATTATATATTTACCCCATACTTTTTTAACAGAATGAGCCACAGTCTGCTTCAGAAAACAAGTAGGAGTCTTTTGCAAGCTTGTAAGAACTGTCTGTCACTTGCCAAAAGGAGCTCTCTGAGATCAGTAAGATTTTAGAGTAAACTGCCCTGTACAAAAAAAAGAAGTGAGGTTGTTGAAAATTTTGCATAAAAAGGAACTACTATCACAGGGAGAGACTGAAACAGCTTTATTATTTGACTCCTCAAAGAAAAACTTGCCAAAAAGTTTAAATGGCAGACAAAAGGAGAAAGGCATCTGCTGGGGAGGAGAAGAACATGGCACATGTGGGATCTCTTTCCACAATCCAGACAAAACAGGCAGGGATGTGGCTGGAGATATCACATTGCCAAGAGCAGTTTTTTTTAAAGTAAGTCACAGGTGGGGTAAAGTAAGCAAAGAGTGGGGTAAAAGGAGATGTAGAAGCTCAGATGCACCACAGCCTGACAAAATACACACTGCAAGGAGGCCACCAGTGCCAACAAGCGCAGGTGACTGAGCTATTGATGCGTCTTAGGTACGCTTGGGTTTCAGGGTCTAGTGCTCTGCGGAAAGGGAACTTAGTGCATTCATCAACACACCGCAGAACTACATGCGGACAGACCCAACACTTTCCTGTTAGTAGACCCCAGGACAGTGAGGGCTAGGTTGCCTGGGAGGCTGCAAAGTTTCCTTTAAGAACAGATCATACAAATATCTGCCAGGAATGACATAAGTACAGTTCATTCTGCCTCAGGCAGAGTGATGGGCTAGATGACCTCCCATGGCCCATTCTGGTCTTTTTTCCTGTGGTTTCTGTGTTAATACAGAGCTAAGTAATGAAGCAGTAAAACCTGGAAAGAAACAGGGTTTATAATGTCCACAGCTCTATGGAGACTATACTGGAAACAAACAGAGGTTTTACAAAGGAATATTTCCTAGAGAAATATTAAAGAAATGAGTGAGGTTTTCCACTGAAGAAAAAGAGAAAAAGGCAAATAGAAACAAAAGAACAAGGTTATGCCACTCCATTGCATTTAAGGGACCTGTTTGCACAGGAGTAAATGGAGGGGATAGTCTACTATAGTAGACTATGGCAGAGTCTGTTCATATAGTCAGACTGGGGAGTAACATACTGCAGAACAGACAACATATGACYATTGGATGAAAAATACAGAGCACATATGGGTTTTGCAAAGGCATCACAACAAACCCATTCCTTAGGACTAGACATGTGCACACACTCTGCAGAAGCTGTGAGCGGAATTGCACTGGTGTAAAAATGGACTTCCAAAATCAGCAAAAAGCCCTATAGCTGGAAATGTTCCTTTCTCAATTTCCTGAGCTGCAAGATTGGTTTGCAAAGAGAGACTGACTCTACCAGACTGGGCATGTCCCAGTCCAGGTGGCATCAGTGCCAGAGCCAGCCAGTTCTGAGTGGGGCTGCACATGGAGGCACATGTTCCTCAGGACTCACCCTGGCACTGTCAGGGCTGCTCAGAGCAAGGCCAGGTACTGCCAGGTGCTCATGGAGACATCCCTTAGCTGCCTGGCACATGCATAGCTGGAAGCATTTTGAGGAATGTCTGTAATGAGCCAAGGAGGTTTAAAAGCATTGAAAAAAAATATTTTGTAAGTTAAAATGTGTTTTTTTCCAAAGTCAGATAACAACAGAACATCTTAGAAAGTTTCTGTCTGTATTATGTTGTCACTTAAGATTCATTAGTGTTTTTCTTGCTGCATAAAAATACAATTGTGTTTTGATGGGGAAAAATGGCTTTTGTGGAAGCAAGAGAGAAATGAAGTAATTACAATTGATAGAGACATGTTTCTCTTTTCCACGTTTGAAAAAGTACAAAAAAAAAAAATCCCAAACCAGTCCGTAGCATCAGCAAATGATACTTGCTTTAGGCATCATTTTGAGATAGGGGAGTTAAATTCCCAAAGTATCTTTTCTGGAAAGAAAAGTCTCTTTTGGATAGATTAGATAGTGCTGGTGAAAATAGTGAGGCTGAAGGCATTTTCCCTTGGGTAACACCCTGGCTGCACTGAGTCAGGGTGACATTTTTTACAGACTCTCAGAAGAAACTCATGGAAATTGCTCTGGAAGTTGCAAAGCTCCAAGTTTGTCAATGCTCAATGCACTTTGGAGATGGACACAGCCTGTACCTGAGACCAACTCAGGTTTCCTGAAAATGCTAGGAAATTAGCATTTTATGTCAGCAGTGTCTGCTTTCTAAGGTGACTGAAGGTCACCATATGAACGACCTTATAAGAAAGGGTGACAGTTGARTAGGATGTCCAGCACCCTGCATTGACATTAGTTCTTGATCTATGCCTCTGACTCCAAGGATGTTTTCACTGACTCCTCTTACAGTTTTGCAGGTGAAGGATCAGGAGCACAGAGTTGGCAGGGACCTTCTGGGTCACTGAATCCTGCCCCCATTGACTGTAATAGAGGCTTCACTGAAAGGCCCATTTCCCATGTTCTCCACACAAAAGAACCCTTCCTAATGTCCTGTAACAAGTATGACACCTGTAGGAAAAAAACCAGTCATGATACTTGTAATATAGCAGAGGAAAAATGTGAGCAATTGAGAACATTTTCTGCAAATACAGGATATCTACCAGATCCTTTAAAGTAGACATGTGCTGTATTATGAATGAGGAATACACTTCACCCCTCCAGCAATGCTCCCTGACAAACAGTCCAGGGGAAAAAATCCTTTCTGATGCCAGGGCTAGAATTGCTTTAACGCTGAATGTGTAAACTGGACACACTCATTATGTCTACCTTAGCAAGTAATGCAACCTAATAAGAACAGATTTGTAGAGCAAAACACTGAGGACCTATCATCAACATTACACAAGTCAGAGGGGATTACTGCCAGTCTGGTCCCCTGGACTACATGGGAGCATGTTAAGTGTGCAGCTGGAACACATCTTCTGGGCTAGCCCTTCCAAGGAATGCCATTCACACAGCCCGCGGCTTCTTCATGATGCAACCTGCACTGCAGTAAGTGGGGACCATTAGGAGATTTGTTTCAAAGCTGCACCCCACACCTGAATTAAAATGCTAATGTAGATGCACCCTCTAACAACTCACCTGAGAACTTTATGCACTTCAGTGCCAAATTATATATTAAGGCAGCAAAGAGGAATTCCTTTCTGTCCGTTAGAGGTAGATCAGTGGACACCCAGAAGGGATTAGTGCTAGATATAAGGATGGTGCAAACAAGCAATAGAATAGTATCAGCTCCTCTTGCAGGTATTAGCATATAGAGACCTCAGGACTTATATCACAAGTTTAATCTCCTGTCTCCAGGAATTCTCCCTTTCTTTCTGCAGCTCTTGCTCTTACTGCAAAAAGTGGGTAGGAGGGATGTGGAGTTCTTTGATGAAAAACAAATCTGAGAGCTCAGAGTAGTTCAGAAAAGCACTCATCACTTGTAAGAACTTAGCTTTGACAAGCGTCTCTTTTCAGGCTCAGAGGACTCCTTCAGACTCTGTGCTTCAGGAAAAAGAGCTTGTGAAGGTCTCCTTCATTTCATTTTTAGTGAAGAGAAATAGGCCAGGTGTCTTTCAGAGCTGCGCACAGAGTGTCTGTCACTCATTGAGTCAGCAGCCTCATGAGAGGGACACACTTTATTTAGACTGAGGTGACCCAGACCCAGCCATAGTGGATTAGAGCCTGGAACTGGTGATGTCATCTCCACCCCAAGCTTTTGTAAAAAATGTTCCTGTCACACTTGATATGATACAAACAACAGAAAATAATGAACTGTACCAACTCCTCTTAAATAGGAGTTAGTGCTCAGCTTATTGCAATATATATACTGCACTGGGATTACAGAGTATCTAGAAGTGCAGACACAAAGTATGCTTAGTGTTGTTCTTACATCTATCCATCCTTCCATCCTTGCTTTACCCATTCATTAAATCAGCATCCATTTATTACAACAACTGACTGAAGTGATCCTCATGATAAAGGGCTTATTACATGAGAAAGTGATGGAGGGACAATTAGTGACATTAGGAATATTTCACAATTTAAATTATGTCTTCTTTCTTGTAAAGTTATTTCTTTTAGTAATTCATCCTGACTTTAGTATCTCCTCAATTAGAATTAGTGACATTAGTACGTTTTTCACTATTCAAATTATGGTCTCCTTTTTCCATAGATAGGTATTACATTTAGTAAAGGAGACTTAAATTAACATCCATACAAGGAGATTATTTAATTTAACAAGAAATCTTTCCATGGTTGTCTGAGATGATAGAAAAGTTTAATTCTTGAAAGTTACTGATATGCATAAAATCTTGATGAAAGGTATGACTTTTATAAGGATTTAGAAATTTCTGTACTTTTCTACACAGAAGCCTGCCTCTCTTCTTCTCATACATACTTGTTATTTTAAAAATCTCAAACTTCATCAAGAACAGAACTGTAGTGTCAGCTGAAGAACATAAAATTTGTACATTTAGTTTCCTGTCTCATCAATCACAGGCTCACATAGATCGAACTAATAAACACATTGACCTCTTTCTAAAAAAATAGTGGCTTCAAAAGACGTGGATCTACTGGATTTATGGGAGACAATAAAGATTTATTTAAAAGAACTAATTACACTTTATTATGCATAATGAATGCCTTCCCAATTAATATTGTAAGAGCAGAAATTGCAAGCTAAAAAGTCTAATCACACAAGGAACTTGCTTCTGAAGAGAAGGGTCCCTGATGTGTGGTTACTGCTATGCAGGCACAGGAGCTCTCTAGACAGAAGGCCAGATCTAGCAAATCCTTACTGAGGTTACTCTTAGCAAATTATATCACCATCTGTCTCTCCATATCTGATATATAATACTAGCTTAACAGGAAATGTAATGAGACTTATAATGGACTATCTGCCTTTTAATAACATCGTGCTTGAGAGAAAATCATTATGAAAGGCAAAATCATTATTATGACTGGTTTAGCATAGGCAGGAGCTGAAAGGCAGTAATCTAAGTAATACAGCTATTTATTAAAGCAAAAAAATGTTAAGCTGGAGAAAAGGTACTTTCAGGACCTAGTTCTACAGATCTTTCCTCCTGTGCATAACCTACTGAACTTGGTCATTAGGTAGTATTTCCGTCAAGCACCTCAAATATAAGTTAAATGCTACTGAAGAACACAGCTTGTAGGTTTTCATGACCAACTTCCACACTAAAAAGATATAGAAACTGATGATGAACCCATTTCTTTCTCAAAATGGATGCTGAGGTGGAGTCACATCCAGTACCAAGCCTGTGGTATGGCCCCAAATCTTGGACTCCAGTATGACCCAGAAATGTCCAAGGAAGAAGAGCAGAAAGGGTTTTGCTACACAGAAAGGTGCATCCTAGGGAGCCCACCAATTCTGTCATCCCAACAGCCTGTTCTTCTGTCGCTATTTTCCATAGCAACTATTTCAATAGCAACTATTTCTTCCTTGCAGCAAGAAGGAAAATATTTAGATGTGCCACAGAGCCAGTCTGCACTCGTTATTGAAGAAAGTGAGACAATACTGCTGCCTTCTTCTCACACCTGTACCCCTTTTCTTTATTTTATTTGGTTAACGAGCAATGGCCTGAATTACAAATTTCAGAGTTAGGCCTAGATTCAGCTTTTCCATAGACCCGGCTGTTGGATTTGGTATAGCAGTTGTTTTCAGAAAAATGTAATCCAGGAAACTGGAAAAATGCAACATTATGTAGACTATAATATTTTGTTTCTAATGTTATCTGGTAAAAGAAAACCTCTGGAAGGCCACTGGAAATATCCTGAACACTGGGGAAAGAAGCCGCATCTGGATACCAGATAGAGATACTATTCCTTTATTACCTTTTGTGCAAGGAAGTGTCTTGGCAACAGAAAAGGATAAACAGCTCCTTTTGAGCTGGAGTGGGAGGCTGGTTTGATCCTAGCCCACAAGACAACTTTTCAAATGACAAGGTTCAGAGGGATGGTACAGCATCCATGGTATTTATCCACAATGTTCCCTCCCAGATCAGTTTCTAAATCTGAAAGCACCTAGTTCAGGGTTTCAGACATCTGATTCTACCAGAAATTCTTCCCTTGCCTCCCATTCCATATCACTGCCCGTTCTGCATGCACCGTGCATGGCATGCAGGGGCACAGAGCTACTAGAGGTCATCCAGTGCAGGTGTCCAAAATTTGTCCCTGGTTGATACAATACAATAAATGAAACATACCCAGCTTTCGAGTCCTGTTTCTTCATATTAACAATACATGTCTTAGGCCACATGAAGGTATTGCTCTCTAGTTTCCCATTTCTAAAACCTCTACATTTTTGGGTCTACATCTTAACAAAATGCATCCTGGAAGTGCACAAACTGTATATTTTATACCTCTCTGTACCCAACAGACTCCACAGCTTCTGTAAAATACCAGCCAACACATTACAGAATCACAGAATGGTTGAGGTTGGAAGAGACATCTGGAGATCATCTAGTCCAACCCCCCTGCTCAAGCAGGGTCACCTAGAGCACATTGCACAGGATCGTGTCCAGGCGGGTTTTGAATATCTCCAGAGAAGGAGACTCCACAACCTCTCTGGGCAACCTGTGCCAGTGCTCTGTCACCCTCACAGTGAAGAAKTTTTTCCTCATGTTCAGATGGAACTGCCTGTGTTTCAGTTTGTGCCCGTTGCCTCGCGTCCTGTCGCTGGGCACCGCTGAAAACAGCCTGGCCCCATCCTCTTAAAACCAAAACAACCAAAACCAAGAACCAAACTAGTAAAGACTGGTATCTGAAATGATAATCTCTCTTGATTTTTCTTGGTTAAAATGCTCAGAAATGAAAATAGATTAGAAAGCTATAATTACTGCTCTACTTGTGATACAACTTTAGAATGAACTGGTTTGCTAATAATTATTTCATCTGATTTCTAGGTTGAAGATTGATTGTGTAACATTCATCAGTGATGTATTTCAAGCTCTGTATCAGTCATTTTAGCACCAGAGGTGAAGCCTGTTCTCCTGTGGGCAAACATCAGTGGAAGACTCACTCAAGTATTTATGGAATGAGAATGGATATTTTGACAGTTATTTACTTCATTTCTGGACCATGCAAAAATGTGAGTTCCACAGTGTGGAAAAACAGCACTATACACCTCATTTTATATTTCACCAAATGCACTGAACATTTATTTGAGCCATGCAGAATGGTATAGCATATACAGTTCTCTTTACAATAGCTATATCTTGAGTATAGTTACAGGTATCACAAACTACTCAGAAATGTAAATGAAGTGACAATATAGTTTCTTTAAAGTTGTTCATACTTATAATGACACACACTGTTCCCTATGCCTTTTGGGACTGTATTTACCGTGKTTGCAATAAACCTGCCATGCATTTTCTATTTTTCTTTACTATCTGTCACATTCCACTCTGGCCTAGACATAATCAGACTTTGCTCAGAGCACCACAAAAATAGCTTGTGTTCTCAGAAGGTTTATAGGAGCTTTTTTCCCTCAATCACAAAGGTGACAAATGCATCTGTGCTTTGCATTTCAATAACAAAAAAGGTGAGAGGAGAGCTGAGATAAAAGTAGCCTACTGATGATCACAAGTGCACAAAGGAGTGCAAGATAAGGATTTTTTCATTGAGAGCACCTTTTTTCCCTGACATTATCTTTGTGGCATTATCCGTATACATTGCCTAGAAAATTTTACATAAGTGACATATTTTACTATTATTATTTGTGTTGACAGTTCTAGAAGAAAGGAAAACACTCTGAGAGACAGTTAGAGGAGGACTCTGTAGTATCATCTAAGCGTGGTCATGATTGATTTTAAACTGATCCAGTCTTAAATGTTTCATTAAACAGTTCTGTCATTGTTTATGAGAGAGGAGAGATAGGGGAACAAACTCACATGCTGCTAAATAGGCTCTGGAGAGCGTACCAGGATTCACAAGGCCATCAGACATTGATTTGACACGGATAGGTACACAATAAACTCTGTGGAACAACTACTCCAGGATACAATAGCGTAAATCCCCATACCCTATCACATTAAGAAACTGCAATCCTTGTATTTTACTTGCTATAGGTCTGCTGTATTACATACCGAAAGTAAACTGATTTTAGTACAGAGACTTGAAAATAAATAGCATGTGTTCTGCTGGGAAATTCTACATCCCTGAAGATGGCAATATCTCTGAGGGAGGATTTCACACAGAGGAAAGGAGGGAGAGGTTGTTCCTTTGAAAGATTTCACTGCATAAAAGACATTTAATAATGAGTAACATGCATTTTCTCTGGACCCTACTGAGACAATTTCTTCCTATCAGGAAAAGCCATGTTATGAACACACTTAGACTTTTTCTTCTAAACACAATTTTAAGGAGAAATCCAGCACAGCTAGAGACACAAGGAAAAATGGAATCTCTCTGCACCTTCCTTTGATAGCTATCTAAGTTTATGTCCCAGCAGGGGAAATGCTGTGTACTTGATGTGAGTTCTCTCATTTATGGTTATTGAAAACCTTTATTAGCTTTGAGAGAGAAAGTGGTTTGGCTGCATCTTTCACAGTATAGCAACTTCAGTGAATTAGATTCTTCAAGTAGGCTTTCTGAAAAGCATCTCATTATTTCCTCTTGATATTTTGTATCTGTACTCATTAACAAAAAATAAGTATCCTAGGCTGAAGAGAGAGGGAGCTGAAACAAAACCTTTTGCTCAAACCTCACTACTAAATTTTTTCAAAGTCAGTACAAATGTGTGTTTGGATAGAGGCCAAAGCTGAAGATGTATCACAGACTGTCCCAATACGTTTGATTTATTCCAAGTGTAGTAGGTATGTCTAAAGTTAATACAAAGAGATGTATCTCCTTGGGCTAAGCCAAGCCAGAAGACAGGTGTCCTCACTGTGGAAATCAGATCCATCTTCTCTTCAGCTCCTGCCACTCAGCTGGCCATTGCACAGGGAGGATGGCCATGAATATTTCTCCACTGGAATGAGGTACTTAGGGCAGAGTAGAGTTCAACTGTGGATAGGGAATAAGATATGGTAGACTAGTGCTAGAGCTTGAATGCTGAAGGTTGTGATGGTGCTAGTCTCATGCCTACCAAAGGTAAAATAGCAGAAAACTTCCTGAGCCCATCCTGCACGACACATAGTCACTATGTGGTCTCTGATGGATGCTGGGAAAATGTTAGCATAAGCAAAGGTTTCTATGCCAAGGAAGACTGATAACGCTTCTCCCTAGTCTCCCCACCTTCATAATTAAAAGGAGAAATGTAAAAAGGATTTAGATTGTATTGAAAGAAAAGGCACCAGGGAGCAGATTCAATTTTTGAGCCATCACAGAAATTCTCTAAAATTCAATTACAGTGATGTAGATCTGACATAGGATGTTGTATTATTGTACCCCAAAGAAGGTCAATAAAGTGTATTGTAAGGTCTCCACAAGATTTCATCAGGACTATAACATAGATAAGTCTTATTACTTCACATGTTTTGCAGCTGCTCTAACTTAATTATCAGGGGTACCATCATACAATTATCAAAGATGATCAAATTTTATGCCCCTAGACCTTGCAGGTTATGTCTACAGGGAAAGAGTTCAAACCTATTATGTAATAGCAAAGATATAATTACACTCTGGAGAGTGAATAAATAAATCACGCCAAGCTCGAACAGGTGACATATCTACTAACAGACCAGCACATTTATATTGAAATTAATGTCATGTGATGAAAAGACCAAATTAAAGTACTGTGAATTTTCAGGTATTTTATAGAAATTTGACTTTTTAACCATTTGCCAAGAAAATATCTCTACTCCCTTAGATCCAAAATCTGTTCACACTGACTGATGTTTTTCTTTTCTCTTCAAATACAGATGGCCCACAGCAACTTGCATGAGTGGGCCAGATTTCTCCTCCAACATCATGATGGAATTGCGAATGTACAAGATTTATATATATTTAAATTCACAAGACAAAAAATTAAAGACTATTGGTGAGGTTATATTGTCTGAAGACAGGTGCCTATTGCCATCTGATATGTGCTAGGTATCTAGGACATCTGAATGGGGCTAGCAGATAAGACACAGGACTTGTGAGAGGTCTGCTACCTTGTGAAATGGCAGCTAGAGGGGTGCATTACAGGGTCTATAATGGCTCTAGATGTCATTATGTTTAGGCACATGGATTTTTCTCTGTTGAGTTATTTGGCAGTAGAGTTTGATCCAGTGCCTGCTGAAGGACCCTGGAGTTTTGGTCACTGGGACAGTTCGTGAGAGAAGTTTAATCATCAGCCTATGTGGGTGTGGGATTTAATCCAGGACTGTCCATTTATTAGTCTGTAGCTTTTGTGTAGTAAGTGAATAAGTTCAGTACTGTTGATCATGGTAACCTCATCTTGAAAAAATGTGACAGAAATAGTGACCAAGTGATGAGGAGAATGAGGAGGAACATGGAGAGGCTGAAAAGATAGACCCATTGGTGAGCAGAGCATAACATGGATGATCTTAGCTGTCTTTTCTGACTGTTCGAGAAGAAGGGGTCAACAGATGTCAATGAAAGGCATGCACTGAAAACTGAGGAAAATACCTTATATATGGGAATTTTATGCCATAATATTAAGTTCTTTAACCCCAATCTGAAGCATCAGATGTCAGCCATTTCCCAGGCAGGATACTGGGCCTGACAGACCAATAGTGGTTCTTATGTCACTGTTAAGCGCAAAGTCTCCCCACCACTCAAGACAACTAAGCCTGTGTGTCATAATCTTATCACAGAGAGGTTGATTTACTGCTGGACTGTAGTATCTGTGGCCCTCCATTTCCACTGCCTGAGACAGTTGCCGAGTATGGGGGCACCTACATGGCTATGCAACCTGACCCAGGTAGCTGACAGCTTGTCTGGACCAGTCTTGTTTTCCCCAAATACATTTTCTTGGATAATTCTCTGTCAGTTTACAAATTTCCTCTAAGCAACTGTGCCTGCTATATTTGTTGTATTAGGTGAGAGAAAGATATTTAGAGTTTCTGGAGGGATTTCAGGCAGCCTTTCAGAAAATGAAGCTGTTGTAATGAGGTGCACATGTCCTTATGGATTTAACTAGAGTACAGCTGGTGCTGCTTGGATGAGGAGTTTCTGAGAAAATGACTAATAAATCACTGTTAGTTATATCTAGTTCGTGCAAATTTCAGCTTGTTGTACCACAGCATAACTCTGATAAAATAGAAATGTTAAGGGCAGTTCAAACCATTCACATTATAAAGTAGGACTTCTGTTTTTGTATGCCTACTCTAGTCTAAGCCAAGAAGGGGGAGAAAAGTGCAGGAAGACCCAAAAGCCCAGAGGCAAGGAATGTTTTTAAGACTTTTAGACAATGAACAGGAGTAGGAGTTATTTGTAACTGTATTTAGAAGAGGGATAACCCTGGATGTATTCCTAGAATATCTTTCCATCAAGAATCTCAACATATGCCAATCATTAACTAAGCCTAACAGCACTGCTGCAAAGGAAGTATAGGCTCCACCATAGAGAGGACATTTACAGAGTCAAGTCAGCAAACCACAAGCTGCAGAGGTAGGTGCAGAACCCTGAGTTTTTATCTTATGGGGTACTCTGAAGGACCAGCTCAGAAGACCTATGGCCCAATATTAAATATTCTTCTTAATGTGAAAGAAGCATAGAAAATCACTTGCAGTGCTTAACTGGGTATCATTTTGCATGCTTTCTAGCGTGAAAATAAAGTGTGGATATGTTTAAATTAAATGATGTATTTGTGCATGCAAATCAGATTTCTTACATGTAGGCAGATGTCTTCTCAGATGTTGTAGGTGCAATTTAAGAAGCAGCTTTGAACACTTGGCCCTGTATTTGCTTGAAGCAAAGAAAGCCAGTACATTAAGAACACATTCTTCTGTGCCCAACCTTAGCAGTTCATAGAACATGTTGGATCATCGACTTTGCTAAGCATTTAAATTAACTTTCCTTAACAATTATAGTAATTAAGTCTCTGCTAAATTACAAATTAAGATCATCTGAATATATTGTAGAAGCAAAGATGGTATTAATTGGGGAAACAAAAAGGTTACAAAGTCTTCAGATATTCATAATTTTACAGGCATGTCTTCTTATAGACAAGATTGTACTGTGGGTGTGGGCATGTAGTGTGGGTGTGTAGTATGAGGTGTCTCTCGAGTATGTCCTAGTCATCACCTTTGTTCCTGGTTCTCTCCAGGTTCTCTCCCTGTTATTTGCTTTTTTGTGTAACCTCTCAGACTGTCTGTAAAGTCTTTGATATGGTGTGCCAAAGTGTTGGCTGAAGTTTTCTGTAGCTTTACCCTGTCGCATCTGCATTACTTGTTGACATTTGAGGTAATCCCCTACCTCCCTGTCTAGCTGAGCACCTGGCTGTCTGGTGAGCAGCTGGCTTGTTCCAGCTGTGAGCCAGAACATGGACCAGCATACAAACTATCAGGATAAAGGAGGGTTGGGGCTTAAGTACAAAGCTGAGCCTCAAGTAAGTATGGCAGTATAGATACACCAACTAAGAAAGCAGCTTAGGCTTTGTTTGTTCAGCATCTACCACAATAAAGTGCAGATATTCTGTAAACTTCTAGGTTAGATCTGTGTAATATTTGGCCAGCTAACAATTAATTTGCCCTGTTGGTCTTTGTGGTTAACAAAGCACAACCTCTGAGTGGCATTGCAACAAGAGGGACAAAGACATAGGAACATTGCAAAGGGAGCAGGGGAAAGAGAGAAAGGGGAGTATTGCAGCTAGGGAATATTGCAGCTAGTTCAATATTAACAAGAGAGAACTCCTTTCTACATTTGAAAGGTATAAATACAAGGGAGGAATTTTGGACCCTGCACAAACAGTAGGAAGAAAAAGTCCAGAGGAGACCTGTGGAGGCGTTTGGCCAGAATTTATACAGTGAGAAGTTAGAATAAGAAGTGAGCCAGCCAGCATGGACACTAAAGAGACTGGCACAAGTGAGACCTATCAGTCTAGCATATGTTATCTGTGCACCAGGTATGACCTTATGACCCTCATTCTCTCTTCCTAAGGTTAACATTTGGGAAATGTGTTTTCAAAGTCAAAATCAAGATACAAAGGGCTAGACTAGCTCACATATTCTTCTCTTTAAGCACAAGATTTTAAGAAATCACCAACCTTTTGTAGGCTGCCTGTACAGAGATGTTTTCAGCTGCTGTTGAACAGTAGTTGCTTCAACAGTGGTAGATTGACTTCATGGAGACTAGTTACATGCTCACTAACATTAATGAGCAGTCTTGCCCAGAGCAATCAAGACCCCGGGCCAGAGAAAGCATAGAAAAATACACCAGTTTAAAACACAATCATTCGCTACTGCCAACACCTCAATCTAGTTTTCTTTGTCTCCACCCTATTGTTATTATTTTATTTTTTTTTAAAAAGGAAGATAAAAGCCTTTAACCAGCAAGTGGTGAAAGTACTTGGAAGAGCTCACGGTATAAACCCCTAGTTTAATTCAGGCCTTACATACCAAGCTGTGTCATTAGCTGTGCTGGAAAGGGAAACAAACACACATATGCTCATACACATATATAAATATGTACTTCTATTCTGAGGATATTTTTTCATGAACTAGTATTTTAAAAAATCTTGGGAAAAAAAATGGWTTCCTTTTGAGAGAGAATCCTAGCCAAGCCAGTTTAGCTGATATGTTATAAGAACTAGAGGCAAGGTAGGAAAAGCAGACTCTGGTCCAACAGAGGTTATGAACTGTCTGAGGACAAACAGAATGGAGATCTTTCCCCTGAGCAAGTACATGGCCTTACAATTTACCTTTAAAATGGAAACAAAAAGAGTATTTGGAGAACAGATTGTCAAAGACTGCTATTGTTCACATGCAGATGGAGTCATCCGGGCCTCCTGACTTCCTGCTAACCTTAAATCATCTGTACTCATAAGAAAGTATTATTACAAGGCTGAATTTGTTCTCTTTAACCAGCTGACACTTTGAATTTATTATGCATTTTGATGGTTAGTAATATACCGCAGTCATACATTGCAGGTGATATGATACCATATTAAAATATTAATCAAATCTGAAAACCATCTACATTCATGAAGACAAATAATCTGCCAAGGAAGAAGATATAAACAAAATGGAAATTCATAGCAATGTCTTTGATAAATGTGCTATGAGCCAAAATATACTGATATTTGGAAAAGCATCCTGAACACTTCCTTTTAACTTAATACAAGCTTCCTAGATTAAAGATTTATTAAATATATTAAGAGTAATGAAGGTGTAATTGAATTTAAAGAATGATTGGATTTAAAGAATGTGAATTTAAACTCTCCAGTCACTCTACAGAAACAGCATAGATACCAGTTGGGTAGCAAATGGAATATAATATTTTATTCACCCTAGAAATTTGTTTTGGCCAGACTTATGACCTAAGCCTCTTTGATTTTTTCCACCCCTTAAGTGACAAATTGCCACATCATTGTGGTCAGTTTTACCCATAATTTTATGATGCAAATTTTRATTAGACTTTGGGTTTGAACCCATAGCTCACCACCAATTTAGAAGCCTCAGTATAAAAGATGCATAAGGTCAAAGCCAATCATGCCTTGTTTATATTGTTATATTAAATCAAAGTCAAGTGATGATCACGTATTATATATCAAAAAACTCTATGGACATCCAAATGACAACGAATGCTAGAAGCACTGCTCTACTTGTCCTTTCTAAGCAATTCCTCAAAGTCAGATTACTCCAGTATTTTATTCAATGCTTACGAACAACAGAGAAAAACAAGGTCCAGGTTGAAAGCTCCCTGTTTTATGCCAAAACCAAAGCATTAACAGACTCAGGGCATGCTTGAAATATCTACAAAAAATGCTTACAAGTTAATTCACTTCTAGAGTGACTAAATGACCTTAGTTTCCTCTTGCTGTTTGAAGAGGATAAGTATTAACTAAAGAATTCCCCTCACAGAGCTCCCCTTAAGCATGAAAGAAACACTTTATTCTGCTGGTGAGTACTGCTCTTGCCAAGTGGCAGGGCTTGTTGTGGTCAGGCCAAGTTTCAGATACTTTGAAGGATGCAGCCTGACCCGTCAGAAGTGGAGGCTGCCAGATAGGATGGCTCATCGTTTAGGCATCTCCAGTGCCTACTGCCTCTTGTCTTTGTCTTCAGATCTGGTAAATTCTAGTGATATATGAAATGGTTTACTGTATTTGTGCTGTTTAAAGACACCAAGGAAGTGCTCCTTTAGCAAGCAAGGGCGAAGCTTCTGCATTCCCAGATGCAGGTTTTTGGTTACCTGTTCAGACTGGAAAGCTTGTGGCTCTGGCTGAGATAGTCAGAAGTAAAGCATTTTTGCATAATTGGAGTCTTATGCTCTATTGGTTTATTTATTTGTGCAAACTGAGTATAGGAAATCACCAGATGAGTATGACAGTGCTGGGGACTAACTCTGCCCGACTGGCAGGGGTTTACACATGGGACAAGGTAAGGCAGAATTAGGTATCTGGGACTGAAGCACAAACTACAGTATTCTCCTTAGTTAAATGATAATATACTGTGATTTTTACTAGACCTTTGCCTCATGTCCAAACGGTGTGTTGGGGGTGGAGCAGATACGGTAGTGAGTGAAACTGCTAGTCACAGGAGTTGACAGGTGCATAAATGGAAGAGGCAAAGGACTGCAGAAAGACAAGGGACATTTTCATACTTCAGGCAGCTGAATTCCTTTCTGGAAACTCCGCCTCTGATGCAATCTCATCCTGGGGGCCCACTGCCTTGTTATGCTGCTTTCCAGAGAGAAGCGCAATACAGGACTGACAGAGTGCCAATCTCTTCTGCTGGCTGCCACTGAAGTCATTGAGAGAAATTCTGGAATATATCAAATGACATATACCGTGATATAGCCTGAAAAATCAGGCCTGAGACATTTGGAATCAAACACCTGAAATTACTGGGTATACTTCATCATGATTTCTCCTCTGTCTCCTTCCCTTTTCTATTAAATCAGGCTAACACCACCCATTTCACAGAGAAGGTGGAGATACAATCAATATTGCTTGTAAAGCTCCAGAATACTGAGTGTTTTACAAGAGATCCATAATACCTTGGCAACATCCATAAGAAAATTAATACATGTGTAGCACGGCTAGCTGTTATGTCATTAATAACGTTTGTGCTTACACATCACATAAGGAAAAAAGAAAAGGACTGCTAAAAGTGTTACATGTTCAATATACACCGACCGAGGTGGGCACACGTCCAGAGTTTGGGGGTCAAAGTTGCACAGATAACCTTGATTGTGGGCATTTCCTAAATTCTGACTTTGCATCTTTAATTCTTTTCTCTTAGCATTTCTCCTCTTCCCCTCACAAGCATACATCTGGGTACCTATGCGTCCATGGATATGCATATGGACCCAAGAAGCATGCAAATTTTAATTCCAGATTTCAACAGAGAAAAAATAAACTTCCATCCTCTGAAATGATACTCACCTTCAGTTATTCCCAGTTTCCTCTCTTGCTCTCTGCAAGCTTTCCCCTGCCTTGTTCTTCTTGCTTACTCTCATCACCTTCTGCTCCTTTTGTCCCAATGCTCCCATCCTTTAGCCTGTCATTGTCCCTTCTGTTCTGTCTTCCCCCCAACCTAATCCATTATCCAATGCCATTTTCCCTTCCTCCCCGTCCTTCCTCTCCTCCTTCCACTCACATGCAAGTTTCTTCCTAGCGCTTATATGTTTCCTATTCACCAGAGATGGGCCATTAAAAGCATAATAGGGAGAGTCTTCTTTTCATATATGGTTAAGAGAAATAATTACAGGAAAAAGGTCTGTCCAGTTTCCACAGCCTTGGAGCACATTTGCTCCAGAAGGAATGTTTGGAGAATTGAATAACCAACTTTTCATTGTGTAAGTGCAAACAGCAATTTTCAAAGACTTGTAGCTCTTAGATTGGTGTAGATGATTGCAGCAAAAAAGAAACTACAAATTCTCCTTTCTCCAAAATTTAAATCCCTAAGTCAAAATCTGTTTTGTGCTAAGGTTCCCTAATAAAAGACTTTGCTAACCAATTAGCACAGGCAAAATTGCTCCCTTTCTTCCAACATCAGTTCTAGGGAACTTGCAGTCTGACTTTTCAGAACTGTTACTGCCATTAACAATTTGATACCAAAGACATATGCATTATAAAGTTGGATTGTTTTGAAAAGATAGAGAAAATATAATGTCAGACCATATTGTCGTGTTGATTTTGGACAGAATGTCAGCATCTCTGTAAGTATGCGTAAATGTATTGAATATATACACATACTAAGGGCTCTCCTAAAGGATAAGGCAATAAACAGACTGTCTGACATCATTGGCATCTTTTCCACTGGATGATTTCTGGAGAGAAATTCTGAAAGTGAATAAAACTGGCAAGAACATCAAAGATGAAGCTAGAAGAAATCTCTCATAGTACTCTAAAAGTTTGGAACAACAAATAATAAATCCAATAGCAACACAGATAAATGTTCTCTAATACCCATAGCCCTCTATCCTCCCAAAATAATAAAACCTCACAAAATATGATAAAGTTTTAGAAATATGAGTCCAGTAAGAAAAAGAAACCAACTGTTTRACAAATATCTTGTCTAAAGAACATGCATCAAGAAACAAAACTAAATGAAACTGTATGGACAAGACTTTGGTTAAGGAAATAATTTTACAGTGGTAAATACAGTAATGCCAATGTGTAGAAAGGGACAACATATACGCAAAGGTGAAAAATTGCAGTGTGAGTAAACCAAAACAATACATATGAACAAAGATGGAGAATGAAGCTATAAATCCAGCCTGAAATATAGTAAAATACAGGAAATATCCACTGATCTCTGGTTTAAAATGTTTTAGTAAACATCAAGCTCAAAAGAGCTTTAAATACTGACTGTCCTAGTGTCCATTTTTAAAATAATCAATGGCAAAACTCCAGTTGACATTAGTAATGCAGGAAAAGGTCTCTTAAGAGTACTTTTAATTAATACAAACTGCTACAACAGCCTAGCTCAACTGTCCCATACTCCATTTATAGCTGGCTCTTAAGCTTGCTCTTTTCTAGCTTCCTTCTTTTCCCTGGATTTTTCTTATATTTGAGAAAATTTTGACCTTAAAACCACCCCTCTTTGTTTTCCCAAGTCTGTCTGAGTTTTTGAAAGAATGTGAAGAAAGTCTCATGTAGCATATAAAATGTTCTCTCTCAGCAGCAGTGCAGAGGGTGGTTTTATTTGCTTTTTGTTTAGCTACTTCTACAGTAGTTGGCATAAGTTCTTCATTCTAGGAAAGGAATCATGATTAATATGTTTGTTAATTAATTACATACATTCTAGAAAGCTCAGAAATATGTTGTTAATTATTTCAAATACATATTACAAACACTAGAGCATGGTTACTGTTGGGGATTTGGAGCTAAGCTAATCACTTCATAATTTTCAGATGTTTGCTGCCTTCCTTGTAGAAAGAAATTATTCTGAAAATCAGAAAAATATTTGAATTGACTGGCCTGGCTAATGATTTGGAAGAAGGTCTCTAAATGTTACACAGGATTCTGTGATTAATTTTCAGCTTCAGTTCCCAGATACCTGTAAAGCTGTGTGTTTGTAATTAGTTAGCCACAGCAATGAGTCTGGAAAATCTGAAGAATTTTCAGAAGTCCTATCTGGAATAAACCAAGCCCTTTCTGGCTATAGGAAACCTTTTCCAGACTATTTTCTGTGTAAACAAGCACCAACATGTATTTCATCAGACCTAATCAAAAAAATGAAGTAGCTGAAAGGGGATATTGTGGTTCATGGACAGAAGAGAGAATCAGTGAAGGTCAACTCCACGGAGGTAGGAAATGTCAGGGAGAATGGCTGAGGGTGGCAGTAGGTGTCACAAGAAACCTGACTGAGGGGACTAGAAGGCTGATTATGAAGGAAAGGAGGAGGGGGGAGAAGCTGTGGATGTGCATACTCACATTTAGTCAACGTCAGTGAAACTAGTCTTTGAAGCGGGTGAGACATTTATGGAAGATGGATGCCTTTGCAGACGCACACTATCAATTTTGCCTTTGGGAAATGTAAGCTCTGGGAAAGAGGTCCATGCATGTCCTTTATCAAGTGCACACCCAGAAGTGCTGCTTCTTCATTCCTAGGATGTCTTCTTCAATTATGTTACTTTTCCTTCTTACAGTATTTTTCTCTCTGAGCCTTTAATTTTGCATCAATGTGAGTATCACAACTTTTGGTAGATAGAATAGGTCTTTAGACTGCTCAGTTTTAGGAATGAAGTAGATTACTTTTTTACCACAAAAGGAGAAAAGATCTTCAAGAACCAAAGCTCCTAGTAATCCTCTCTCGTTCTGCTCTTTGCATCGCCATCCCTGGATGCAAGTCAACTCTTCTTAGTATCCTGCAGCACAACGGGGCAAGAAAATTTCAGCCAGTGCAGAAAAGGAAGAGGGAGCTAAATGGAAAAAAGGAGATTCCTTACTCCTTGGAGGAGGGCCTTACTTTGTTGATGACAGCAACAAGAAAGGGCATAATGGAGGCAAGCACATTGYCTGTTTTAGGCATGTAATAGAGGCATTTTGCGTGCTCCCCACACCTCACCACTGACTGGAGGGAAGACTCAGGCCCTTTGGTTGCACCTAAGGAATCACAGTGAAATACTCTGCCCTTGTGCTGCCTCTGACATGACTGATGACAGGGTGGAAGGATGACAAATGCTCTTATGTGACAAGAGACATTTGTGTGCCATAGAGCCCTTCATCCTGAAAGAACAAGTAAACAGTAAGAAGCCTCCCAAATCCAGATGGCTGAGTCCATAGGCTACCACAGCCCAACCCTCCTTTCCTTCCCTGTGTCCAAGTATACTTCTTCTGGCACTGATGCTTGCAAATCCCCTCATTCCAGCTGGGTGCTCACAGTGAGACTCTCAGATTTGCTAGGGAGGGAAGGCAGGCACACATGTATGTGATGGGGGCTGAAAGGGAGACATAATCCTTTCAGCCTGATGCCTGATGCCAGGTGTCAATCGGAAAACTTTGAAAAACACTCTCATTTGGGAGGGCCCTTTGACAAGGTAGCTCTTCTTTTTCTTTCATGCTTACTTTGCCCTTTTCCAACTGGTGACTGGATCAGCTAAAAGATGAGCTACTCTTTTTTGCATAGTTCTTCTTCACTAGAGGCAGCACATCCTCAGCAGCCCTGCTGGGCCTACTGTGGGCCCTGGTGGGATATGGGCCTCCAGTCCAAGTGAAGGGGTTTACTCAGAGGCAGGACCTTGGGCACTCGTACTGCATTGCGATTTCATCCTGAGATTTGCAGAGCTGCTAAACAGATTTTGGTGGAAGTTTTTGATTGTTCTTTTCTTAGAAGGCTGGGAGAAACAGAAGACTGAAAAGTAACCTAATTTAGGTTGAAGATACAAAACATAAAATTCTCCAGTGCCTCTCAGACCCATGACATGATAAACCATCCTCAGAGAAACATCTTGCTTCACAAGTACTGGAACTAATGAATCCTGATTTCCTACAGATTTGTGTCGTGTGGGCTGACTAACTTGTGTGGTCTAAGAAGATGCAAGCTTTTTGGGTGGTTGGAGAACGTGTGAGGTCTATCTTCATGTGGATTTTCTGATTTCACATTGTGCTTTCCCCAAATATGGGCAACTAACTGGGGACAACCCTCTTTATCCAGCTGCTTATTGTTACATATTTCTAAGGATCTATCTTTGTTGGCCAGTAGATTCAAAAGTTATTAGGAGAGGACACAACCTCAAGTACCTATACACTGATCACATGAGCCTTGTTTCCACAGGAAACTGGCCTAAAACACTATTGTTCTCCTTCTGCCTTCTGCTTCATATCCTGTTCTGTCATGGTCCTGCTGTCTTTGTTTCTTCTCAGGAACAGATGTATGCCATGGTTTGTATGGAAGCAACCTCATTCCTAGTTTATTCCATTATTTTCAGTTAACCTGCTCTGCTCAGCTATTCCCACCTTCATCCTTGTCTCTCATCTTAACTCATCTCAGCAAGGAACTAAATCCAGGAATGATTCACCTGTTACTAAGGGAAGCAGCCCGTTTGGAAGGGCAGCCAGTCTTAGCCATGTTTTGTCTGTGTTGTCATGATGCCAGCCATAAGCTTTTCTTCTCTACAGATAAGAAGAAAGCCACTTGCAAAGTATCTCTGTGGTCAGTCTTTGAAAACTGGAACACTGAATTGAATATCCTTCTTAATAAAATAAAAATATGTCCAATTATAATTTAATGCTGATTCACAACATGGGATTTGATACATGTTAGATAAGAACAAATGCACCCTTATTTTCAATGCATACTTTTGCCCAACAGCATGGTGTCAGTCAGGTCAGCTGAGAAGTTATTTTATAGTAAGAACTGGATATACTAGAATTCAGACTTTATGAATCTTGTATCGCAACATTGCTTCAAGTTCTCCTTTGAGAAATATTTTTCAATGATCTACCAAGCACTGTCAACTTCTCGTACTAGATATTAGATGCTCACAGAAGTAGTTAAAATGCTGATGTGTTTCTTCTTTATGACCTCTAAGCAGACTGTATTAGTAGCATGCAAGCCATTTGCAGTTTTATTATAATTAATTTTCACATCAGCGCTAAATAATGCTCTCTAGGTAGGTTATTTCACATTTCCTGATTTTAGGGAACACCATCTTTGCAAAAATATTGGCATTCCCTCAAGCAGAGCTAGATGACAGTCAGAATTTGCAGTCTTTAGAAAATATCAGTGTTATATCTCTGTTCTGCTTTGGAAAAAAGAAATCAATATTTCAGAAAGGTAGTTATGACATATTTTCAATTTGAACAATATTGAAGTCTTTCCTTTAGAATTTTTTAGAAGCCAAACGAAGTGGTGTTTGTCGCAGGGAGTGAGGCAGGGTTCAGAGTGAAACCTGTATGGAGTCCCCCCAAATTCCCTCCAAATCAAGGTATTCAAGAAGAATGGTTTGGCTTTGATAAGAAACCGGTTCAATCAGAAAAATTCCAGCTTGTTTGTTCTGTTTCTGAGACCGCTCCAGAAATGTTCTTCTGTTCCACATCCCAGGGCTTGGTTCCCCTTCTCTATGATAAAGCTGATAAAATATTCTTTTTTTTTCCTATTAATGAGTAAAATCCTCATTCAACAGAGGTAGGAAAAGAAAATTACTTAAGAGACAATAACCCTGCATAAGGTTGCTTGGCTTCTCTTGATCCTGCGGTCCACCTCTAGGTGGGGTAGGCGAGTTTCCACGGAGAGCAAGCCCCTCTCCTATTCACTGGAGTTTTCAAAACTTTCACAGTAGAAAGCAAGCAGGAAGGGAAAAGTTCTTGGGAAGTCCTCTGAGACTGCAAAGTCAGCACGGGACTGGCAGCTGAGGGTTTTTCCTGTGTTTGACTGCACTGGGATAGAGCTGTGGACATTCATGACAAGGGCTGCAAGAAGAAGACACAACCGCTGGCTGTGCCTGACCCTCGGCACCTGTGAAACCCAGCAAAGTGGCTGCCCCGAGCCCTGTACCTACAGTCAGACCTCTTCTCTGGATTTTGGTGGTGGCGATTCCTTCTGCACAAGGTAGGCTCATGTTGAGTGCATTTGCTCTCTTTTCCAATAGCTGGTTTGGGTCTGATGCAGGAGCAGCTCTGTCACCAGGCAGTCACTGAAGACTGTTACTGGAAATCTTGTCCTTTTTTAGGTTTTGTTTGAACAAGATCTACTGTCCAGTGAGTTTCTTTGCTCCTGTCATTAAAACCAAAGAACTGCTTTTTTATCTGTAAATGCTAGGAAGTATAGAATTCCTGGTGGCATCTTTGATTAAAAGCTAAAATTTCCTCACATTGAATATGTTTTAGACATATTTATCATGAAAAGTACTGATGTTCTGATCAGTTCACAAGTGGCTCTTTTTATTTGAGTGGAAGTACATATTTCTCTGGCGGATAGGGGGTTCACTGTTTTGGTTTTTGTGTTAGCACTGCAAACTAATATGCCTGTACATTTTATTCTGTTGCTATAGATTTGAAATAAAGACTGATACTGTAAGACATCACAGCATCAGTAGTGCTGAGGCTGACTGCATATACATGTGAATACATGTTTGTGGCATGCTGCTTTTTATTTTCCATGCTTCCACAATTTAGCTGTGAAAGAGTGCTATAGGACTGAGATCCAGAGAGGAAAGCCAGCTGCAGGTTGCACCTAGGGCTGTCTGGGTCGCAGTAACATCATACACCCACTCCAAGCAGTGTGGTCTGCTCTGGCACATGCTGCCACAATAGTTTTGAAATGCCCATCTCTGCTACCTCTGTGGAAGCAGAGAGCTCAGCCAGGGCTGCAAAACTTACTCCAATAGCAAAGCAGCCTGCGTGAGCCTTACGTGACTATGAAAGTCTGTCACTGGTACTGAGCTAGTTATTTTCAGCTGCTGCTGCCATGACTACTGTGCTGATACAGTGGATTAGAAGAAAAGCAGCTAGATGTTTGTATACTGAAGACAAAATGTGTTTTCATTTTTGCAGCCCCTGGCTCTTTAGGTTTTACAGGCAGGCGCACTGGATAGCACTTCAGTTCTGTGTCCCACGGGATGAAGGGTGAGATCCTCATCTAGTGTAACAGCACCAAGGATCTTAATGATTGACACTGGCTTGGGGTATCACCCCAAACCTCTTTATATGCCTAAAGCTACAAGGAAGGTACCTCCAGCTGCTGTTCATTGGAATGGATAGGCCTATTGCYGCTCCCCTACAAAAGAGGAGGGAGATAATATTGTACACTGCAGTTTTGAAGGATAGATCTTGAAATGTTTTGGACAAATGGTGGAAATGCCTCACATCTCTAGGAGAAAAATCATGGGAGATCAAAAATTTTAAAAGGAAATTAAGGTAACTGTTCAAAGTAGTGTCAGACCCCATGACTATGAGCAGGATTACTCAGTTCTTTGTCTTTTCTGTCRTAAATGTCTAAGATGTAGAAAGTCAAAAGAAAGCAACGCTTATGCATCCTCTACTGAAGAGCAACACCAATAAGAGATTAATAATGAAATGAAATGAAATGAAGTGAAATAAAAATGGGGATGTGAAGGAGATATGCTATTTTCATCAGCAGCCAATTTGGCTCCACACTGCTCAGTGGGAACAATTTTGTCCTCAGGTAAGCTACTGTAACTCCAGCTTCACTGGAGATGTCTGACATGGGTTAAGCTGTCATCAAAACTTAGCCCAGTTATTTTTATTTGCAGGGCACAACAACATTGTGCAGCTGTTCATAATAATATAGTCTGAGCTCAACAAAGAATTCAGATGAGAATGTGCCCAGAAAAAGCCAGCACACTTTTTTGGAGTAAATAGATAGCTTTTACAGAAAAATGTTTCCATAAATGGGGAATTTTCATCTATTACACAGAGACAAAATCATGTGATGCTTTAATTTTTCATGTCAGACCATGAGATGTTCACTTTCAAGAGATTGTACTGAATTGTATGCAGTGGAAATCARCTCACTGAAAATGTTGGGCTGAATGTGTCATTGTACCATAAAGGTGTTTAGAATTCCTCTGAAAATGTCTTAATGTGAAACACGGCAACTTTACAAGTAAGGGCGACATTTCTTGGAGGACTGGAATATTTTGATGCAGTGTACAGTCTCTAATTGAACCTATATAGCCTTGCTAGTCTAATGGTCCAAGTCTCAGTTTTCAAAAAATAGCAGCATAAGCTTTTGAAGATAAGATTAAGATAATGTTTTTCTCATGTTGTCATCAGTGGAGGAATTCCCCTCTAATATCCTCAACAAAATTGTTTCCTTTAACCATGCTAAGATGGAACTGGGTTTCAGATCATATCTATGCTGCTGCTTTTCTCGGTTAAAAAGGTAGATAAATTGCAACGTGAGCTATTGCCTATAGCTGAATAAACCAAGAGGTTTCAGCATGACCACACCCTGCATGAATCATTCATGAGAAGCTGGAGTAGATCAGCCTTGTGAATCACTAGTGTTATAGGTATCCCATTTCTGCCTCCAGGTCATTCTCCGAACTCTCCTTTGCTGCTTTCTGGTGCCCCCTGACCCTTAAGGCCCAGTATTCTTTTCCTGAGGTCTCCAGAAGATAATAGGTGTCCCTTTTTATCCAACAGCTCCTGGAGCAGGAGCTCTTGGAGAGGAAAGCACTTCCTTCCTAATACGTAGAAATATTCTGGCTAGTGAGTAGTTAGAGTAGAAACAGAGAAGCTTTCTTGCCATTTGTATTTCAAGGAGGTAAGTCCCTGTAAAGGCTTAGATATTACTGAAAAAGGATGGAACTGTGACATTTATGACTGTCCAATTTTTGCAAGTGTTACTGACCTGGGCTGACAGTCACAGGGCAGGCAAAATCATTGGCCACACTCTTCCTGGAAAACAATGAACCCGTCTTCATACTGCAGAAAATTAGGACATCCAAATATTATTTGGAGGCCAAGTAACTTCTTGTTCTTTTGTTTGACTTATCACCCATCCAGTTCTATAAAAAACAAACATTCTGGGCCTCTTTAGTCAATGGCAAAGCTCCCACAAGAGTGCTGTGCCCAACTCTTGCTGGTTCTGTGGCAACAATTAGTGATCAAATACTGCCTCCCAAACCATGTTAACTTGGACTGCACACATTTCTTTGACTTGATGTCGCTCAGACCTTTCAGTTTCTTCCCACCAGGGAAATTGGAACAAAAGTAAAGGGGACGTTATTTTCAAATTCARAGGAGTCCCTTAGAAACAAAAGTACAGATGACAAACAGAGACTATTTTAAAGCATTTCTGCTGTTGTCTTTCAAAGTTAAAGCTTTGCCAATGGATTTTCAAATCTCTGTGGAGAGAGAGTCAGGGCCACATCCTGCTGATCTGATGCTAGTGATTGCTGGGTTTGAACTGTCAAAAGTGGTATTCTATGAAGTTAATCCATAATGCTTAAACTCTGAATCATCTGCCATGAATCTAGCAACAGGTTTTATATTACCACATTACCATAATGTCTGACCATCTGCACTGTAAAATCAATAGCAAAGTCCCTGGTGGATTTCATAGAGTTTCTGGCATTTATTCTCTTTCAAACCGACTTCTGCAGAGCTGAGCTTTTTTTGGATTTGATGCCTTAAATTCTGCTTATTTCCTTTTAGGGAGGGGAAGGTTGATAAGGTTGTATGTGGCAGAAGGGACTCCCAGAGCTGTGTCMATTTTACAGAATGGCTTTTTCAAGAGGTTGATGTTACCCCACTCCCTGCCTCACAAGAGACCTCTGGTGGTATCTGACGTAGCCCTTGCCTGACCTGCTGCACACACGAGGTTAGGATGGTCTTGATGAACCTACTCTTCAGGTGCCTGGCCAGCTAGTCTGATACTAAAGGTGTGCGGAGTGAACTGTGTTTTGGACATGTTAGTTGGGCATGGTCCATGGTCACTGGGGATGCAGGGAGGACCAACAAAAGTTTATAATGCTTGACTTGACTAGGCTTATGGCATCCTGAAATGTTGATAGACCTGAGACCCCTTTGATCTTAAAGGTCAAAATCAACCTAGGTTCAAGCCTGCAGGATCCAACCCTTCCAAACTAATCTTCAGTGAGAAGTTTGATCCACTAAGGAAACGTCATATAAAGATACATGAGGTCTAGTGTCTCACTAAGCCTTTGTCTCTGCTGAGCAAAACCTGATGGATCCACATCCCTTGAAGATTATGCTGATGAGCCTTTGATTCATTAGGGCTTTATGACTAGGACGTAGTACTTCAAAACTTAACTGAATCTAAGTTCAGGCCACCTCTATGGTAAGAAGGAAAACTGGAAAGATTCACTTTTTTTCCCCACCTGCCCTGGAGTTTGTATTGTATATGAAGTTCTGTTAGACCAGCCTTTATCATCTGCTCAACAGTATAACAGCCCAGGAACCAAAGCAAAAAACATACGGCCAAGTACTGAGTGAGCTTTTAATTCTGACAACGTATCCACCTCTTCCTTCCGATATATCRCAAAGAAAAGCTACTGAAGTGTCAGTTAAGCACAACAAAACTATATGCTGATTAAATATCAGTGGTTTTGTTCTAATTTAAGTAAGCATTTAATAGTTCAGGATTAGATATTTAGAGCAGCCCAAACTAGAAGAATTTATTTCTGTGACATGCCCCATTTTTCTCTCTCAACTGTATACATACTCCACTGCTTGGAGAAGGACCAGGAGGTGGAAGAGATGTGATTATTAATAGTTGATAAATTGGAGTTTTACCGAAATTGGCTCCTGTCACTGTAAAGAAGGGGATGAAGAGGCTTCCACATCACACATCCTGGTGGAGAAAAACTGGAACTGCAAAAATATGAGGAACAGAATAAATCAAAGGGTAAAAATGGCAGAATCTGTTAAACTACCTGGAGAGTGCCTGCTATAGCTAGGAACTATGAAACAGACTGCATCCTCAAACATGGGACCTAAATTTACTGTTTATAATAAAAAGAACTTTGAAATTACCATCCTAAAGTAAAGTGTCTGTTCCTATTGGAGTCAACAAAAGACTTTCTGCAGACCTCAAAAGAACAGATTTAGTCAGCGCTGAGCACATTTTAAAAATATCCTTGAAGTGCAGTTGCAAAAAAAACCCAAGAAACCCCCCCACCAAACCAATCAAAAAAAAAAAAAAAAAAAAAACAAGAAAAGCCTGGGGATGTATTCTCTTTTGTCACCTGAGATTTTGCCATTTCTTTTCTCGGTGGGTATCTGATGTTAATGAGTTAGACACATTTTTGTATTTCCAAAAATAGGAGAGGGTGATCTGGGGGTTGCCATGCCTTCACTGGCTCCTTCCATGGCGGCAAGTGAAGCAGCACCGCCTTCAGCTGGCCACCCCATTTCTTTCTGAGTGTTTTCCACCTGCACAGCAGGCATGGCTGAACAGTTTGTGAACTCGCCTCCAAGCTGTAGGAGTTTATGGGCTAGTGAATTCGTGTGAACCGAGGTTTGCATGAACTTTGGCAGTTCAAGACTGGATTCATGAAGCATTCAGTTGTGCCGGCTGCAGGAGGGCAGTAATTTCCAAGAGAGGGGCAGGGCACACAGCTGAGGGCAGTAACTATTTCGGCTGTCACTGTTTAATCCACCACCAAATGTGAGTGTCAGCACCCTGTGAGAGAGACAAAAGCAGAACCAAGTATCCGAGCATTGTGGGGTGCACATTTATTTCATTACATTCAAATATTTCCCCATGATTAGCCTCATCTCTTTAAATTTTCCATAGAGAAAACGCATGTGCTAGCAAATTGCCAGTTGGAGGGGTATATTTTTGTGTGCATATGAAGATCCAGTTTGTTTCTTTGGGCCAAAAATACAAAGGAAAAATCCATTGTTCTTTCCTTGCTCTCAATTTTCAAAAATTACCAGTTCTCATAAGCAGACCAAAACAGATAACAGATGGCATTGGCAAGCAACAAGGAAACCTAGATGCAAATCCAGTATGATATACAAAGAGCTTCTCTGATGTGGCAGGGTTGTGTTTTCTATCACAGTTTCTAACTGGTTGTGAGAAAAGTCCTACACCAGTGATTTGTGGTATTTAATTGAATGCGAAAGGTGCAAACAATTCAGCTGGTGACCAAATGACAACACTGGTAATAAATAAATAAATAAATAAATAAATAAATAGATATGCAGGAGCTTTCTCCACTTCCCAGTGAAGTCAATAGGAGACTTTCTAATAACATCAGTAACTATTTGAATGGGACATGCATGCCCATACCTGATTTTCATCCATGGTCCAGAGATGCACATGCTATGCTGACAAAAGAGAAAGAAAAGAGTCTTGTCCGCGAATGCTTTCCTGGCCCAAGAAAGGAGGCAGAGGTTTTCACAGATGTCCAAGACAGCACCCAAGCTTCCAAGCGCCTGGCTCCAGCCAGCTGGCTGGTCGTGCCGTGCTCCAGTTGGACGTTGTCCCACTGGCCCCGGGAGACAGGCTGGAGCTGAAGGGGAACTCTGTCCCTAGGGGAGCAAGGCCTGTATCCTCGTGGCACGGTGGAGCCAGGCTGGGGCTGTTGGATCCCCCTATTCCTCCCTCCTACTCTTCATCCATGGCAGAGGTGAGCCCGGGGGCTAACACTTAGTGACCCTTACATTGACCTAGGAGCCGCAGTGGGGTTGAACTACAGGTTTTTTCTGTGATTGCGTGGCACAGGGCACTCAGACCTTGTATAAAATTGCTTTTAATGTACCTTAAGAGGAAGTCGAACTAAACAAAGAGATCTCTCTGGTGCAGATATCTCTGTATGGGGGAATGCCTGGAGCACTTTGAAGAGGTACCAAACCTGCCCTTGGGGATACAGCATGTGGGTCAAGGCACATCCACATGTTGATGAGACATTTGGTTGCAGTTTGATGACTGTATAGATTTTCCACTCACCCCTGCCCCCTGTGTCACTTCTACCAAGACAGATTTTAAATTCCATGCTTCAGAGCAGTTAAAAACAGCACAGGTTAAAAGAAACCAAAATCCCACCAGTTTTGCTTTTCATCAAGAGTGCATCTCTCCTTGTCGTAAATGGATATTAGATCCATCCCCAGGAAGCTGAACAGTCGAGGTCTGAGCAGCTGAAAAGTTGAGGTCTGATGTCTCGGTCTGGTGAGACTACAATTGCGTACTTTCCTCCTGCAGAAATGGGTGCTTGCCAAACCTCCAGTGTGAGGCAGAGCACTTGCTTCTTGTGCTACGGAGCCCTAAGATATCAGGCCTTATATGTATGGCAACAGACAGACAAATGCACTCAAAATGACAGAGTGATTTCTAATATTTATTCTTTTGCCTCTTCCTTCAGTGCCTGTACAGACAGAGCCATGGCAGTGGATGCAGCCTTACCTTACTGGTAGAAGGATGTGGTTAAATGCTCACTGTCTTTTCTATAAAATGAGTATGTTGATGGGGTGTCAGTCAAATGCTGGCAGAAATTTGAGCAAGCTTGTGTAGCTTGCTCACTTCTTGATGCACTGCTCATAAGTAATGTGCCTGCCCAGTGCCTTTACTGGCAAAATACTTCTCTCTACTCCTTCTCCCATACAACACTGAGCCTATACCTATAGGGAGCATTAATGTTTTAACTCATAATATGAGAAATGTATGAAATTTAATTTTTCTTTGAATTACTTCTCAGTATTCCTTCTGCACTCAAGTAAATTTGTCACTGAGTTCAATGAGATTTGCCCACGCAAGGAGCAAAGGCCCTGTCCCCTTGGGAGTATCTAAGCCATTTTCTAGTAATTTGTCTGCTAAGATGACAGATTTCCTTATTATAGCACTGAAAACAGGAACCTTACTGTCTTCTGACAGAAATGACTTTACATATTTTATGAAGCTGAGCCAAAGGCACTGCTCTTGTTAGCTGGAGTTGGTGTCTGTTTAGTTGGTCTGGACATGAGAATTACCTACTTCCCCTTCCTCTTCTTTGTTTCTGTTAATGAAGGCTTTATACCTGTCTAAAATACATAACTATATTTTTCCCTTCAGGTTATGTTATCGGAAACTTTGAGTTGGGGGTGAGGGTAAAAAAGTTCACTTACCAAGTAAGATTAAAGCAATTAAAGGCTAAGGCTCATATTTAATTTTCCCTTGTAGATGCAATTTTTCATGCAGTGACAGCATCAAAACCTTTTCAAGTTTTATAGCTATTTCACATTTGGCAGAAACAACAGGAAACCATCTGTAGCAAAGCAGGATTGTTGTAAGCATACTACTCAGTAATGAAAAAAAGATTAAAAGAAAACACTGTTATCTTTACCCGATAGCTTTGAAGGCATAAGGAGCAGGATGCTTGCATTTGCCCATCTATCTACTAGCATCATAAAAATTTTCTAGATGAAGCAACAGTCTCAAGAAGTTGATTATTTCAGCAGAAAGAACAAGTCCAGTAGGAAATTTGAAATACATTCTGACTTCTGGAGTAGTCAGCATGGTTTCACCAAGGGGAAATCATGCCTAACCAATCTGATAGCCTTCTATGATGGAATGACTGGCTGGGTAGATGAGGGGGAAGCAGTGGATGTTGTCTACCTTGACTTCAGCAAGGCTTTTGACACCGTCTCCCAGAACATCCTCATAGACAAGCTCAGGAAGCGTGGGCTGGATGAGTGGACAGTGAGGTGGATTGAGAASTGGCTGAATGGCAGAGCTCAGAGAGTTGTGATCAGTGGCACAGAGTCTAGTTGGAGGCCTGTAGCTAGCGGTGTCCCCCAGGGGTCAGTACTGGCTCTAGTCTTGTTCAACTTCTTCATCAATGACCTGGATGAAGGGACAGAGTGCATCCTCAGCAAGTTTGGGAGGAGTGGCTGATACCCCAGAAGGCTGTGCTGCCATTCAGAGAGACCTGGACAGGCTGGAGAGGTGGGCGGAGAGGAACCTCATGAAGTTCAGCAAAGGCAAGTGCAGGTTCCTGCACCTAGGAAGGAATAACCCCATGCACCAGTACAGGTTGGGGGTTGACCTGCTGGAAAGCAGCTCTGCTGAGAAGGACCTGGGAGTGCTGGTGGACACCAAGTTARGCATGAGGCAGCAATGTGCCCTTGTGGCCAAGAAGGCCAATGGTATCCTGGGCTGCATCAGGAAGAGTGTTGCCAGCAGGTG
>NW_020447453.1:276995-394953 GCF_003343035.1 Apteryx rowi | reverse complement strand
GACTCTTTTCAGTGGTGCCGAGCGACAGGACGCGAGGCAACGGGCACAAACTGAAACACAGACACTTCCATCTGAACATGAGGAAAAACTTCTTCACTGTGAGGGTGACAGAGCATTGGCACAGGTTGCCCAGAGAGGTTGTGGAGTCTCCTTCTCTGGAGATATTCAAAACCTGCCTGGACACGATCCTGTGCAATGTGCTCTAGGTGACCCTGCCTGAGCAGTGGTGTTGAACTAGATGATCTCCTGAGGTCCCTTCCAACCTCAACCATTCTGTGATTCTGTGATTCTGGTTTCTTGCTGAGATTTCCATGATGGATGTAGACGTGCATGCRCAGAGGAGACTTTATATGACTCTGTTCTCTATATATCATGATTTATGTGGCAGAGTTTATAAGCACACACACAACATATGCAAGTAGTCCCACAAAAGGTGAGTAAACTACTCATTTTCTTAAAATTTGACTACATTAAAAAAAAGACTTAAAAGTCTTTTTCTGAACCAGGGAAATAAAAATAGAAGTGTAGGAATTCAGGATGGTTCTTACTGCCCTGTGTTCCCTCTTGTCAAAGCATATTTGTTCTTTCTTCACCGTGTTTCATATACTGAAAGGAGACACCCAGACTGAAAGAATGCATCTTTGCTTGTTGTGGGTGAAAAATACTGTAGCACTCTTTTTGCTGAAATTTAGTTTGTTAGTCATTGTATCCAGACCGGAGGGTACAGCTTCTCTAGTGGTAGCCATTGAATACCTCTGAAGACCATGGTCAGCCCTGTAAAGTTGTGGTATTTAAAGTATTCACAAACTTCTTGTCATGGCAAAATACTCATCAGTAGGCCTGTTCAACAAAGTGAAAGAACAAATTTTTCACTCTGAAAATTTAGCCTGGGCCCTTTTCTCAAAAATATGTCGAAATTTTGCCTACTGAATGAGAAACAAATCAATTTTTTTGTAATTTCTCTGTCATTGGCAGTGTTTCACAGGTTAATAATCAGACCTGGGTTTAGGATAGCATTTTGCTATGCAAAAGTCAAAATATGTCAGAGAACAGCAATATCTTCTCATTATTAATGTTTTAAATTATAGCTAGACACCCTGTTTTTCCAGTTTTCAAGGCAAGTTATGAAGGCTCTTTTTCAAGTGCTGAGCTGATGAGACATTAAAGGTTTCTTTTTCAAATAGTTTGGCTGTTGGGTTGCTCCATTCACTCACACCTGCCCCTTGACTGAGAAATTGACTCCGCCTCTTCAGCATCAAGCATTGAATTTACATAGACACAAAGAAAGTGTGGAAGGCTAACAGCTCATGCAGTCCTTAAGATGGGAATGCAAGAAGAACAAAGCAGCACAATGGTAAGAGAAATATCACAATACCCTACCTTTCCGCGAGGCTAACTAACCAGGGCTTTCCCATAGGCAGGAGTTGTGCTGAGGTTACCACAGGATTAGCAATTTCATGTGGAGCTGATGGCAATGACTAAGCTGGTAACAGTGAGCAAATCGAAGTTCTAGACATGAGTCAGGTTTTGTACTTGTGGTTTGTAATGGTGAAGAAGTCTTTGTAAAGCATCACTGTATGAGTCTGACTGAAAGTGCTGAGCTTATACCTGGTAGACCTACTGTCTTCTTTAGAAGTTAACCTTTGCTTTCACCAAAATGTTGTAGTCTAGCTCATGCATTGCTCACTTGCAGCATAGCCCAGGTGTGCCTCTGGTTAAGATTATTTTAATACCTTTCCAAAGTACTCTGGGTTATTAATTCAGTAAGTCCTTCCTAATTATACAAGCATCCCTGAAGAATTTCAGAGATGCACATAGGAAGTGGCAAAGTTATTGCTTAAAAAACTGTGCATGTGACAAAAAACAAGAAGAAAAGCACTGGAGTGATATATATGTGTACCACATAAAATAGGTATCTTTTTGTATATGTGCCTGGCTATTTCTTCTGGAATTTTAAAACACAGAAGCAAAGAAAATGTGAGAGGGAAGTGTTTGGGTTTGTTTTATTCCTTTAGAACTTTCTGTTCATCTCTTTTAAAATAAGTTTGTTGGAAAGACTTAAGTGGAAAGAGTTGAGAAGCTCCCTGGGTCCTGATATCATGGACATTTTCTCCATTTCTTTTAACAAACTGCTGAAGCTGTGCTTTTATTTGCCATTGCTATGGCAAAATTGCCAAGGCTATGTCTGGATTGGACCAAAAAAAAGGTACAATTGCTGCATAGGCTACAAAACCCATATTAGCTTAGTCAACATGAATGAAAAAGAAAGGTGTCTGCAAAGCCAAGTGTAAAGGCAGTACTAACAGTCCAATTTCTTCAGGAATACACACAGAAACAAAGCTGCTATCTGTGGTATTTTCCCTATCGTTACCGACGTTAGCTAGATAATTTAGCAAATGTTACATTCAGACCTCTTTTAGCTGCATAGACATGCCCATTTTTGCAGAACGGATGAAAGTTCATAAACAGTTGTCTTTTACTTGACAATGTTTTTCATCTAAAGTTTTCACCCTTTTTCATACATACAGATGAAACACTTCTCCTTAATCACAGAAGAGCAATTAGAGATGGGTGTGTGTAAAGTGTGTAGAATAACAGGCACTCTCTGAACCTTTGATTCGGGAGCGCTCGGAGGTGAGAAGCAGATGCTTGCTTTTAGATCATCCAGACTTAACTCCTCAGAGGAACGTGTGTGCCTAGCAGACCTGCCACTCTGCATGCTGCAGTTTAAAATTTAGATCCTTAGAAACCTTGCTCACCTGCTCCTTCACCCCAGAGGTGCCTGCATTCCTTAACACCCACGTTTCCATCACTGAGTTCTTTGCGTGCCTAAACATGTGCTTCCGGACATACTTTACCTGGTCTGGGCTGTGCTGAATGACTAGATCTGCACTTCACATGTAAGTCCTGCTATTGATAATGGCCACACTTTTAGCCAGTAATTAGGGAACTCAGGTTGGATTGTGGGAGATCTGGACTCAATTTGCTTTTCTGCTTGAAGAGACTTTAACTATTTCTCCCACAGTAGTGCCCCCAACCCAAATTTTGTGTGTTTTTGAATAGGTGTCTACATCCCTCTTTTTTTAGGCATAAGCGACTATTTGAAGAGCAAAAGAAAAATAATGCTGTTGCTGGCTGGTTAGGGAGCTTGGCAGGGTCTATGGAGATATGGGCACTGGGGAACACTCAATATAACATATTTAAATGTTCATTGGAGGAAGAACTGGAGCCCAGTTTCCAAACCCTGTCCCAGGTGGTGCCCCAGTTGCTAGCTTTGGGAGTCATCTGTCTGAGCAAGAAAGAAAAAAAACTTCTCATGCAAAGCAGAACAGCTTCAACAGGAAGGAGCTGGATACCCCTTTCAGGGGGTGCCCCACAGCCGCATGGCCCAGCCTGTGACTCAAGGCAGGCAGCAGTCCGTGAAGCCTACACAGTTTCCCCGCAGCCGCTGCGGGCAAAGACTTTAAAAAGGAGTCTGAGAGAGCAAACAGAGATGGATGTTTTCTGCACACAGGCAGAGGGAGGGATTTGGCCTTGCACAGGCCCATGGATTATGGGGGTTTTAAGTGAAAAGATATGGAGCAGCACTAGCCCTGTGTTTTGTGAAAAAGACCTGGCATGGAGGAAGGAATGCATAGGCTGGATCTTGGGGGAAGCCTGGGCAACTGGACTGCAAAGCTTTGTCCCCAGCCATTTCCAACATGTGCTCTATGGCCTCACTGGGGTCATGGCACATGTGCTGGCTTTGGAGAGCCTCCATATGGAGGCATCTTGCGCTCCCTAGGCTCCTCCTGTACCAAGGTTGATGCCTGCTGGCGTGGCTTCCATAGGGTACCAAGTCCACCACGGTTCTGCTCCTGCTGGGAATTGGTCCCCAGCTCCCCTGCTTTGGCATGGAGTTTTCTTAGAGAAAATGTGCCAGAGATTAGCCCAGGCTACTTTAAATTGGGGGGGGTTAAAGACAAGTTGTTCCAAGAGCACCAGAACGAATGAAGGTTGCTTCCCATGTGCCTTATGGCCAATCGCCAGCTCTACCTGAAGCTCTTCCCACGGCTAGGACATTTGCAAAGACCTTCCTGCTGTGTGCATTTACCGGAGTCTCACAGGGGAGCTCACAGGGCAGTCTGCTCCTAAGCGGGAGCCCTCTAGGCACCTGAACCTGGCCAGCTGTGTCACGAAACCTGCTGGGACAAGGTTTGTCCCTGCACCTTCAAGGTGAAGTCAGCCAGTGGGTGCAGGACTTCTGGGGGAGATTGGACAGGGGTGCACAGGGAAGCAGAAGCAAGAAAGGTGACACTATGACCACACAAACCTCATTTGCTTTGGAATCCAGTTAAAGCTGGAGAAAAATACACCCAGTTAAAAAAAGAAAGCCCTCCCACAAATATCCAATAACCCCGTGGTTTTGGCAGTCTCTTAAAAGATAGGAGTTCCAAGTTCAACTCCCTGCTCCAAATTAAACAGAGAGAGTATTTGATGTTGTCCCATTTTATTCTAAATATGTCTTACTACTCCATTAATAAATTGATATGTGGAAACCATATATTCCTCTGAAATGTGCTAACCATACCCTGTAGGCAAGTCTTTTCTTACTAAGAAGAGCTGCAATTCTTTTTAATCTATTCAAGAACAGTTATTCAGAGTGCAAGTAGAGAGCATAGCTAAGATTTAGGAGCAAGATGTTGCAGGAGCAAACTTCAGTGAAGGAGTAATAGGCGGCATGAAAGCAGTAGTCTTAGGTTTTCATTTCCAGGCTTTGTATGGCTTTGAAGTAGAAATAGTCCATAGGAATCATAATATTTTCTGAGTTCTGAAGGTAAACTTCAAAAAAACACTTCCATTGTAGACTATTTGGCTTTTATTTAGGAGACTTTGCTAACTGTGCTAATACACTCTTCTTTTGGTAGGCCCACTGATTTCAGCTGTTGATGCTGCTCTGTGACTAGGGGCAGCAAAATCTGCTTAATCATTTCAAAACATTCTTAATGTTTTGAAAACTAATGTCGTTCCCTATTGGAGAAGTTGGTTTTATTAGACACATAAATTAGGGAGAGCCATTTTGTAGCTCTGTATCCAGCTTTTGCTTCTTCCTACAAGAAGAATAAACGTGCAGGAGACAAACAGGTCCTTAGGGATTCAGGTGAGGAGCTTTATGTATGAAGCAGTCTGAGCAAGGAGGACATACAGAACTGGCCGCAGGCAAACAGGCAAACTTAGCCATTGTTTCATAAAGCCTTAAACTTACCTCACCATGAGATGCCAAGAGGTGGGGTGATATTACAGAGTGGTCTTTTTTTTTATGGATTTCTATACCCAATATGTCATTACATGACAACAAAAATGAGACGGTTTTGACTGACATGTAATCTATGTGGTTTTGGTCACTTTCCATTACTTGTCTATAGTGAAGAAAAAAAGCAACAAACACAGCTTATTAGCAATGAGCAAAAATGCTGCCCTTTCCTTTGCACACTGGTGAGTCCAGCTTTGATGTAATTAAGCATATCATAAAAATAACTCATTGTCAATACCATCATCCATCAAGAAAGGATAAGCTCTCTGTAATGTATGGCTTTAATTAACTGTCACTTGCTGTCGAAGCTGAGATGCAGTATACACATTTGGCACTTAGGAGCATCATGAGTTTATGTAGATGTCTTAGAAGGCACAGACAAGACAGCCAAGATTTAAGCTGAAAGCAACCTGGGCCACATGTGAATACAAGCACTTCCAGTCTATCAGAAGCTTTACCCTTTAAACAAGTTTYCTACTTGCATCCTTTTTTTGAGGAGGATTAGCTTTTGCTTTTCACTATTTAAAGCACATCACTAAAACATGCCCCTGGATCCCTGCACAATGTGACATTTTAGACAAGCTATAAAAGAAATGTAGTTCCTGACTTGCTATTGTGCACTTAATAGTTGCATCCTCCAGAAGTGTTATTTCTATAACCCTTTATTTACTTCAAGCAAATAGTCACGGGAATAAATCATTTTCTATCATATGGTTTTGCTATAGAATACAATACTACAGTTACAAGTGTGATTTTTCCGCTGCTTACATAGGGCAATGCATTTAATCAGGCTAAGCCATCTTCTAAGGGCTATGCTCGAAGACTTCAGTTGGCCACGTAGACAGGGCAGACTTGTCCTTCACTCTTGGAGGGGAAATGATGGGCCAGGAGGCAGGAGGGGGCTATTCTCATGACCCTCACAAGTCACAAGCATGAGTTTTTGCATTTCTTGTTTCAAGATGACCTTCGTGGGCAGTGGCTGATGATGCATGGTGGCATATTACCCAGGGGGCAATGGGCTCCAAGCAAGTGTAGATGGGTTGCCTGGGATTTCCCTCCAGGTGGAATTATTTTCATGCAGAGGCAGCATGAGCTCCATGCATCTTTTCCACCTTCAGTTTATGGGATTAGAAGGCTACTGAGAACAGCTGCAAGAAGGGAGCAGATAGAGCAGAGGCTCAGGATTCGCAGCCTGCATGAGTGAAAGAGAAGTCATTCAAATCCCACTCGAGTTCCTAGGATTTGTGAAGAGCAGGGGACATATGAGTTTGCATACCGGTTGCAGAATCACAAGTGCAGGCAGGGGGAAGGGGTACATCCCCTTTCCGTCGGTGCGCCGTTCCTTTTTGCAGCAGAACAGGCCCGGCAGCTGGAGCAGGGTGAGGAAAGGTGGCAAAAGGGATAATGCAGAATTAAAGATAAGAAGTCACAGGCATGGCAAAATGCATGTGTTGAAAGAGAAGATGAATTAATACAAAAACAAAGGACTGAATGGGGACAAAAATAGCAAACGTTTGGTGGAACCAGAGGAAGGTGGCTCCTCTATGGAGGGCTGAAGAAGGAAGTGCCAGGGAATTCCAGGGCATTTGTTGCCTAATTTATATCTGATGCCCTAATTAGGCTAAGAGGCCCTGATTGTGCCTGTAATTGTTTCTTGAAAATTGCAAATGAGCTATTTTTAACAGACATTCAGCAATAGAGTGACTGCCTAGAGCCATGTGTTTCTGTTTTCCTATCTAGCAGCTCTCTGTGAGATAAGGCAAGCAGAACTTGCTTTACTTACACTTCTTTTTTTGTAAAGCTGTGTTCCTTTTATTGCATTTGACTTTGGGTTCAAGCAGCATTCCGTAACTCACTGTCACGAGCTGAAATGTCAGAATGAAATACTGAATGCTATTTCCTCAGATGCTCGGTGTCGGAAATTATGGAGGCTCCAGGCTAAGTGTCCGCAACAGATTCCTGTGATTGCTGCACTGGAGCTATGCTCCATTTTTCAGTACATTGGTCATGGTTGATGAAACTGATTTCTCTGAGAACCTCCTGCTGGCACCAGATAGAAGATGTTACCCCTCAAGGAAAAAAAATCGGAAGAAAAAAATGTATAAATGGTAAATTTTTCAAGTGTGAAAATAGAACGGGATACCTGTGGCCAAGCTGAGATTGATGCTGTAGCTCCACAGGCAGTTATGTCAGTTCAGTTCATGTAGACTGTGGATGCTTCTCCTACCATCCTAGTGGCATTTATGTTTAGCATGTTGTACAGTCTCCCTCTCTGCCCTCCCTTTTGCCCTATTTTAAATCTGCTGTGAACTTAACCTGCTTTATTCAGATCTGTAATAGCATGATGCTTATGTGCTAGTTGGGACATGCAAGTACCTGTAGTCCTAGAAACGCTCATCGTTTGCATTCTTAATAAAACTTAATATAACATCCTAAATTTAGAACACATTTTATAACTGAAATGGATTAAAACAACCACTTTCTCCTAGATCTCAATATCCCATCCATTCCTGAGAGCCTGGAAATTTTGGAAGAAGCCCCTTAAAGGCCTGAGTCTAAACTGCTTCAGCAAGGAGAATCAGAAAATCAAATCTAGAGCTTTCTGTTGGGTCCAATCCAGAACATGCTGATGGACCCTTCTCATATACCTCTGTGATGTATATGCCAATGCCAATGTATATGCCAGTGCCAATCTGTGATGCTGGAACAACTTCTTAGGGTCTTTAGTTTTGTTGTTAATCCCATATTGCTTTCTGGTGGCAGGATCAAAGATAAGCATTATGAAATGTTTGGAAAAGGACAAGATTTTCTGATTTTCAGTTTTGTATTAGCCACAGAATCTCTTATACTGTCATCTCTCCGCCRTTTTTTCTCTATATCAGTGTTATTTTAGAATATCTCCTCACTCACAGACATTTTCGAGTGCCAAGAATTTATGCAGCGTTATTCCAAATGACATGGTAATTCTCCAGCCTGGAAACTGCAGCTTAACTGGTTCTGTACCACAAACGTCTTCCTAACGCCCCAACTTTTACTAGGCCTTTGAGCAGCACTACAAAATGGACAATAAATATATCTGCAAATTGCTGGGTGTTCTTCTCTTGTTATGATAGACATTTTCTGCCTGCGTCACTTCAAAGCTTTCGGTAATTAGTGCAACACCTGCTAACACTAGCGTTTCAACAGCCTGAGCTCTGGGACATTTTGTTGTGTTTCTGTACGACCTGATGCTGTCCTGAGCCACCTTTGCTTTCCCTCCCATCTTTCGCTATACATGTCTTAGTACTTGGTAACTTCACCTCCCATCAGGTGGGTTCAGTGAAAATTATATCCTTGCTACCAAGGGTTTTCCTCAGATCAGAGAAGAATTTAAGGGGCTGGATAAAAGGGTCTCAGCACATCTAGCCGCAGCTTTCTTAGGGAAAGGATGGGAAGGCCTAAAATATGGAAACTGGGCTTGTCTCACCAACCATAAGGATAGCATGAGCTGTCAAATCAACAAGTGCAAATTGCCTTTCGGGCATTCGTAAGCGGCCGGTGCACTACTGCCTCCTTGCAAGGGGCCCCTAATGGCCCCACCAAAACACAGGTGCCAGCTCCTGCAGCCCAACCCGTGTCGTGCTGATGCCCAGCGCTGCGGGCTGCTCCCTGGAGCTGGCGCCTTCCCTGCGCGCGCCCCCACGCGCGCCCGCCTCGCCAGCCCTATTTTTCCCYCCACCCACTACCTGCACGAAGGGTTTGATTTTTTTCCCACCTCAAAGCGATAGCAATTCCCGGTGCATTTATCTTAGCTTATGTGGTCGTTACAGGGTGAAGTACCGGCAGCAGCCAGGCTGCGGTTCATTTGAAAACAGGCGAGTCTCAACAATGAGCTTAAAGGAGGGTGTCAGGTATAAATCTTGTCTTCAAACAACCAGGGTGCATTCCAGACTTCAGAGACACTGCTTTGTGTGGAAGGTGTTTTTTTTTTTTTTTTAATGCCTCCTCTTTTTTTTTTTAATGCCTCCTCTTTCTTTCTCTCGGACCTGGAAGAGGATGAAAGTGTCGGGGTGTGTGCGTTCGTTTAGGCTGATAATGAGAGTGAGGCTCACGGGCACAGTAATTTGGCAGCCTCTGCACTTCCTGTAACAGTTTTAAAAAAAATCATCCAAGGGCTGCTTAAAGACAAACATTTTTTTTGTTTAACTACTGGTGGTTCATTATCTGAACAACCGTGCAATTAATCTTATTTGTATTAAAGAGACAGGCTGCTTTTTGTAAGCTTTTCTGAGCTATAATTAATGAAGATCAAAAATGTTACAAAATCATAATATTAACTTTTCATAGGTGCGACTACGCAACATCTGCAGCAATTAGAGAAGGAAGAGAGAAAGGCATTGGAGTTTTTTTTCCCTTCAAAGTATCTTTGTTAAGCCTCTTTCCTGCACAGTGCTCCTTAGTGCTCTAGCTGTGAAAATAATTTTTGGTAGAGAAAGTAATCAGTACTAAAAATATAGATGTTCTATTTCACTGATAGAGAAACACTTGTTTAAAAGTGTCCTTTGTGGAGGACTAAGCCCATGAACTTAACTGCAGACTGCCTATATTGCACCTTGAAGGACTGAACCCAAACAAGAGTGTTTCTTCTTGCACAGAAGTTTTCAGGCTAATGCAAGAGTATGTTGAAACTTCAAAAGCATCACAGCAATTTCATGATTTTAAATGTAAAAAATCCTGTATGTCATTGGGAATTCTGTAGCATAGGTTATCTTTTAACTGTGCTGCCTAATAAAATAATTAGATTGRAATAGCTAGTAGCTTATTTATCTCTATGTGATTAAATAAAGAACAACCCTGGAATGTATCACTTGAAGACATATGACAAGAAAGGTGCATAGTTTTGCCTTGGCACTAGCTGCCTCCTGCTCCACCAGCTTTCCAGCTACTCCAGCAAAAGGAAAATTTGGTTTTCTCTCGCTAAAAATCAAAACTCAATTGGCTCCCAGTATGTCACTCAGATTCACAAAAAAACTCCACGCTTTGCACTTGCATACAAACAATGAGAGCATTACTTCATTATGCTGGGATCACTCATTTTATATACATGTGTTATTTTGATAATGCTTTGCAAAGAGACACTGCCTCTATAGCGTTGCTATTAGTATCAGAACTGCTCTGGCATTGCTAAGGCAAAATCAGCTTTGTGATCTTTCTGATTTAGGGTAAATCTGATCTCAGACTTTGTTTGAGGAACAAACTCTCCTGCTATGATCTAAAAAACAACAGGGACACCATCTGATACGTATTTGTCCATGTTAAGAATGAAGAGGAATTAATCTTCTGACACCCTCTTTTTTTTTGTGGGATCCAAATTATCACCTGGGAGGTAATATACAAAAAAGAAGTTACAGCCTGGGGACATCCACTGCACCATATCTGCATCCATAGAGAGCCCCTAGAAAAGTCTGTGCTACCGGATGCAGATTCCCTGTGACTCTGGTAACAATCAGCTCTGCTTCTAGAAACTTGGAGGCAAAAGTGAACAAGGGGAGTAGGGCAGTATGGTTCCCCACGAGAAACCTGCTGCTGCCCCCCAGCAACCTGCTCCCTTCCTTCCGGGGGACAGAGTGGTCTGGTGCCTTCATAGCTTGGGTTTCCTGCACTGAACCCATGTTTGATGTCTGAAGACAGGGACATCGGGCTTGGAGAAATGTTTGCAAAATTGAGTCATGGAAATCTGCACGTGCTGATTACATCACATTTATTTCTGTTTACTTCATGACTCATAACTTTCCTAAATATCTGGGAAAAAAATTCCAACGATTTAGTGTATTTAAATTAATATGTCTTCTGTCATACACAAGAGACATCTGGTCTCTAAAGATCCCCTCTAATCCTTCTCAAGGTCAAAAAACAATAAGTTGTTTGGTCATTATGGGAAGAAATAGGATTTTAGAATTCTAATAAGTGAATGTTTCCTCAGACTAGGACCAGCAGTTTGAGTGAGAGTATTTTGTTTTGTGCAGAGACAGGCTGTAATAGGAGACATCAACAGAGAGCTTGGGGGTTTGGGGAGAATTAATAGCAACACATTATCTAYGTCCTAATAAAAACAGGCACAAACAAATGTCAGCAGCTTCCCCATGTCTTCTTAAYTGCAAGACTGTTCTATGCAAAGACTGCACTTTCAGCAACAAGACCTGTATGTTCTTTAAGGGACTCCCAGGAGATGAGAGGTTGTAAGAACTGTTTTTGTGTTTTTAACTTCAGCAAACCCCTCCCRCAGCCCCCCCAAGTTAGTCATCTTCCCAAACACTCTTTCATGTCCTTATCTTTCAGACTGTAAGATCTTTGAGGAGGAGACAGTCTTTATTTGTGTACTGTACAGCTAACACTAAGCTGAAATGATGTTACCTACTCTGTAAGTAGTTGCCAAACAGTGTGGTTTAAGATAGTGTAAAGGGTGTTATTTCTAACTATTATGGAAGGAGGGGAAAAATGTACGGACATACTGTAGTTTTACTTCAAAATGATAAATGTTAAAAATATAGCAGTCTAAGTTTGCAGTTGAGGAATCCCAAGTATAGCATTACTCAGTGCATAGTTTAAGTTGCCCATGCAATTTTGTTTTTGCTCTTAGCCACCTTTCTGCCCTATGCAACTTGCATGTTAATTGCAACCATCTTCACAAAAAAGAAAGTTTTGATAGGGAAGTTTTCAGAAAGATTTGAAGAGGTCTGAGAAGCTATGGTAACCATGCTCACATTTAACAGACTCCATTTGCCCAGGAAACCAAGGCCGTTCCAAGAGCAATGCTTTTTCATGTTTGCCTTTTCACCTACAGCCTGTCCCCCTTTACCCTACAGAACTACTGTAGTCTAAGGCCCCAGATTTTTTACCCTGCTCTTAAAATGGCAGGGATTCGCCTTCGTGGGTTTTTATTTGTTATACTGTATAATCCCTACATATATGTTCAGTTTATAGGTAAAAACACGGCTAGTTTGACTCTGTACCACTTTATTATTTTCCCTTGTGCACTGTAAGAGTATAAAGTGGATAAGTCAGAAAAGTAGTATTTTTGCTCTCAGTTCCCATAGGAATAAATATTTATAGGGGTACCAGCCACTGGAAGTTCATATCTGTTTTCTTTCACTGACATCCATCATAACTTGAAATCAGAAAATCACTCTGCTGCTACATGATCTTAAGGATGATCATGTTTTTTCAGTGTTGCTTTTTTCAATCAATTTGCAAGCCTCCCTTTTGCCAATGATTTTACATAAGTAAAAGACCCTTCTGAAGAGCTGTATTAATTTGCCCACAAACATGTGGTTAGTGCCATTTGAGTTGTGCTAAGCGAGATGTCCGCATGGGGCCAGCAGGTCTGACACAGGACCCTTAGGAGGCCTGCAGCCTTCTGGACCGTCATCCTGAGGTCAGGCAGGCATCTCAGATGGCCCTGGGCACTTGTGTGTGGGCAGCTGCATTGAGCCCTCAATGTCCAGCAATGACAGGGATTGCTTAGCTGTGAGCTAACAGCTCCAGAAAGCTCCTGATCAGCATCCCAGGTCAGCAGATGGCTTCTTTTTCTCCTAAGACATTACACATTCCTGGCTGTCTTCCTTCTTGCTTCCTGTGATGGTTCCCAGCTCTCCAAGTAACCCCAACTTTTATGCTTCATGCTGCATATAGTGGATTCCTAACTTGAATATAAGTACGAGCACTTTACAGCATCCATCTGAGCAGTATTTCAAATTTATGTAGATACTCTAATACCTCCAATACAAACAGATTTTTAACTCTCAAGAAACTCTTAAGAAAATCATGGTGAGAACAAAACCTCAAGAAATTGCCAAGAGACAAGATCAAGGCAGATTTCTTTGAGTTCTAGCTCTAAAGACATTAAACATCTAAAAAGTGAGCTTACTCCATTTTTAATTTTTTAATTATTCTTAAACATTTCCTATGCCTTTTTCAACTTTCTTTCACCTTTGCAAAGAAGCCTGGAAAAAGATCAGGCCTGTGACATTACTGAACAAGTAATGTGAGATTTACTTTGACATGTACTACTACTACTAGATAAAGAAATTACACCTAACTGGTAATGTAAGTTATTTTTCAGGCCTGACTTATTTTAGTGATTAGGAGTTTAATCTAAAATTTTGTCCAAAGCTACAATTCAGTCTGAGCAGGGAGGGAATTTTTGAAAGGAGATTCTTCCCTCAGTCAGTACTTGCTTCTTTCTGTAGCCATTTGCTCCTTAGTTACATGGGAAAGAAAAGTTGAAGTTTATCTGTATGTGAGGCAGGTCAAAGATTTGTCTTTTATCACGGTAATAGGCTACTTAGCATCATCATACAGTATTGTTTGTGAGGAATAAACACATTTAAAAGTATAGCAGAAAATTACACCTGCATGGCTTCGTGCCCTTGACCCCAAATTTCCCGTTCTTTATAGAAATCATCTCTGTTTTCATTACATGAAGTCTGAGAATAGCAAATTTGAGTGTGTGGTATCATTGATCTGAAGTAATAAAGTGTTTGTAAAAAGCTGTTTATTTGTAGTACCTTGTACTTTAAGCTAGAGGGTATGATACAAGGGCTGTCTTGAAAAAATATTCCTGATGTCCCTGAACCTTGGAGATCCTCTGTTCTTGATAAATGCCATCAAAAGTTAGAGCTAAGCTGTCATATTAAGGATTGTATGTCTTTTCTAAATGTAAGTTTAGGGTGGCTGGTAGCTCAGAGGAAACTGTACAAGGACTGAAGTCTGGCATGTTTGAGGACCTTCTACGTATTCGTCTCAGTACCCTGAGTGTGTAGAGATGAGGACAGCTCTCAGTCCAGTATCCGCCAGCACAGAGAATCCTCCAGGCTGCTTTCATGGGAGAGTTTGCATTAATGTTAATAAAGATTACATATGGAATAGGGCAATCTTTTCAGCCAGTAATTTGTTCACACACACAAACCCTGCAAACACTGTTTCCAAGCAACTGAAAACAATTGATAAACTCTATTCTAATTTGGAAAATGGTTTTAGACAATAAAACCAGGAAGATACTTTGGAAAATATGAACTGAATCAAATGTAGCATTTTCTAAGTGAAACAGTTTGATATTTTTGTTATTTTAACAGGAAAAAAATTGCTAATTTATTTTAAGGGAAGTCAAAATCTTCCCCAAAACCATGGGGAAACACCTTTACTCAGGTCTTCTCCGAGTGTCCCATTTTACCCCTTCTGAACTCAGTTTTCAGTCTGACCAGCAGAGCTGCCCAGAAGTATCCCCTCCGGTCAGGCCAGGAAAGGGTGAGCTGCCCAGACGTGAGTGCCAGAACTGGAACAGCACTAATGAGTTAGCCTGGTCTGCAAAGCAGCTGTGCCCAGTCCAAAGGCCGAGGAAACTTTTCCTGTGCCTGAAAGAAGGACCTCGTCTTTCCTAAATGGAAGGCTACTTTCTATTCTCCCTGGAAAACACAGTGGTGTTGCAAGCCTTCGGGCCTCCCATGTCCCCATCCTAAGAGTGAGGAAGAGAAGTTTTTTCTCTGCAAAATGGCAAGGGCTAAGGGGGCCCTGACTGCCCCAGGCAGCTGAGCACCATGCCCAGCGGGTGAGGGCRGCTGCTGCGGGTTCATCGGAGAAAGCCCCCCCGGCAGAGCAATCAGTGGCAGCAACGCTCAGTGGTAAGAAAGGGCAAAAGTGGCCCAAATCACACYGCAGTAGCTTTAGGACTTAGACTCTAGAAATCCTGCAGTTCACACGCAGTATTACACACTTGAAAATGGCAAGACGTTACAGTGGGTGTCTTTGTAAAAGAGCTCGCCAAGATACCACGGAGGGGTTTTAGACCTGCTGTGCTGCTTGGGTATAGCAGGAGGGGGGAGAACCTCCAAACATGCTTTACATGCTCGCTGGCGCATTTGGGACACTGTGCTCCGGGGAGAATGGGGGGTTCCTCAAGGTTATTGCTCAATGCCATAATGGTTGGCTAATTACAGGTCTTGTAGTGAAAGAAGCAGCCCTACAGAGATCTTAAGCTCCTAGAATTTAAGTAGAGGTGTTATTTCTGGGATATTATTCCCACAGGCCAAAGTACAATTACAGTGGTGTTTTATGTTTGCTCACAAAAAGTTAAATGAGCAAAGTGTTCTGTTTTAAATTAATCTACTTATCAAGAACTCACTTAGATACCATGCTTAATCTTCTGTTTCCTCCTCATAAAGTCGTCGATACCTGCGAGAGTCTCAGGCTTGAATCTTTGCATGGCACACAGTAAAGGGCCTGAGCAGGAGGCAGCACAGCCTGGCTGGCTTCATGGCACGAGCTTGGGCAGCTGCTTTGAAATCAGTGGAGAACCTGATCCTGTGTACCAAACAAATAGGCAAACAAGCCCTGTGCTAGCCAGTGCGCTCATCCTTCAAAACAGCTGAGGGAAAATAGTGCCGTTCCCTCTGGGTATAGGAGAAGAAGGTTTTGACACGATTCACAGGTTTCCTTTGTTACTAAGCAGAGCCCAGAAATACAAAGTTAGCTATTCCTAGCCACTCTAAGTTAAGGTACTGCAATGTAGCTCTTTGTATACATACCAATAATAGCCAATGAAAAGTTTTCTATGGCTTTCCATAACTAATCTCTCCCCAAAAGGTAAACCATATGAAAAAAAAGATTGGGAAAAATCAGTTCTCAGATTTTCAACTAAGTGAGAAGCTGTTTTGCCCTGTCTAAAATATCACTTACTTGAGCAAAGCAATAGAAAGATGGATGAAATTTGAAAGCTTAGAGTTGGCATGGAAATAGTCCTCACTGGGAACTGCACACTTTTTGACTGGAAAATAAAAACAGGATAAATATCATAGGGTTAGGAGCATTTGCAAGCTATACCTTGGGAATATACAGTGGGAGACACAAAGAATTAACCCATCAGAATGGAGAACCCTGCTTTTGCTTGTTTACTGAAGCATCTGCCTGGGATATTTTCAAAGCTGGGATACTGTTTAGCAGGTCCCTTGAGTTTATTCAGGATGTCATTCAAGTGCAGAAAGCCAAAGTTTCTATGTGTCCAGCACATCATGCAGTACTATTGAAAAATAGCAGGCAGTCAGACGGTGAGAGACCATAAAAAAGAGGGAAGGCAATAGATGGGGTTGTATTTTCAGTCTTATTCATGTAGTAAACCAAAACATATCAAAATTTTTTACAAAAGTATATATCAACTATACATAAAAATAGGTTTGCTCATACCAGGATGCCACTGGCTTTGTGATATAGGGTAGAAAATACAGCACTACGCTCAGCAATACTATCCAGCAGCTTGGAGCATGTGAACTAGGGGTAATGTTTTAGATGTTATGGGAAAATATCAATTGCTGAAATGTAGTTACAAAAACGCTCCTTGGTTGTGAAACACAGAGGTTCAGGTATTTGATCCAGAAAGATCAGTGAGACTTTGACTAGGTGGTCACATTGAAGTGACTGAGGCATTGCTTTGCAGTCCTGTGCTCCTCCAAACGCTATTTGCTAACATCCCCTTTCCTAAGCACCAAGGATCCTTCCACAACCACAGTTTAATAGGATGCCTGTTTAGAGATCTTAAACAGCACCATCAGCAGCTTGCTACTTCAAAGGTCTTGCTAAGCAGCTGGTTGGGTGCCAGCACCCTGAAGGGAGTGTGCCCACACCACTTGGCACGGCAGCTGGGTTTTCTCACCGTCTCGCATTTGGACAGCAGGACCAAGCCTGCCCCTTTTGCTAAGCTTGGGATCTCTCCTAACGCCATGCGTGCTGACCACATGCCACACATACAGTTGCCTTTACTAATGAAATTATTTGTCTCTAAGATATTCAGCATCTTGGGGAATAACTCCATCTTTAGCAGAGAAAACCTGTTCCCTGAGATGCAAGCATACAGGAAAAATAAGCAAGAATGTGGGCACTTTAATTACCAAGTCAGGTAGACTATTGCAGAACTGTCCCAACCCCCAGTTCTCTAAACACATTTAAAAGATGAAAGTGAATGCTCATGAGCCAAAGTGAGCTCTAGTCATAACCTAATACCCCAGGCCTGGAGTAGCTGAGTATTGCTCTTAAAGCCTGTTGGCTTTCTAAAGATTTCAATTTGTGTGACAGAATTCTAGATGTATTGCCCAAGTGGTCTGTCAAATCTATCACAGTGACAAGGAAATATTGTGCTCTCCTCCTTCCCGCTGAAATTCCTTGAATACCTGGTGCCAGCAGTTCAGCTGATAATGCAAAGAGGGATGAAAGCAGACAGCCTTGTCTAGAAGAAGTGACTTTTTAAATGGACTGTGACAGGCTCCCTTCATCTTTCTGTAACATGTCATTTTGATGCAAGTAACAGACTACAAATAAGCCCTTTGGTACAGCAAGACTTGCTACAGCCGTTTTCATCTTTTCACTAATTGTGAGCCATTATTTAATTGCTAATGTGCTAGTGACTATCCCATTACTTGGAGTAATTGCACTGGGGTGTTCCATTTCAGGCTCTGAGCTAGGACCCAGCTATTTTCAAGAGAATTTTAAAGTTTCCAGTCAGACTGCTAAGTATGGGTTTGTGTTAGAGTAGGTCTGTGGTGCTTACAGTAGTATTGTTTTGATAGGCAAATTAAATGACTACTTTCTTTGAGCACAGGGARCACACACTGCTTTTAGCTACATGATCCTCTTTTATTAGCTCTGTCAACTAGCATACTGAGTGTGCTTTTTGTGTGTCATGGCTCAAATCCAGATCCCGTCAGGATCAGTGAGAAAGTCAGCGCTGACTCCCGCAGGATTTCACCTGCACAGCTGTGCCTGATTCCCCACCTCAGGGAGGGAGCAGGCTCCTCGCCAAATTGCCTGCTCTGTCTTTGAACCAGGGCTGTTCAGATGAATGGCATCCTCCTGAGAGCTTTAGCCCTTGCATCTGACACCTCCTAGTTTAAAGACTGTGGTCTCCACCCCACTGTCCAAGTCATTAAGGGTAACAGCACTGCGGTCCAGACCCAGGATCCTCGGTGACCCCCGTCCACCCCGGACCAAAGAGGGATGTTGTCACCCAGGCAGTGTGGAATGATATGCAGAGACACTCAATGCCACCAGACAAACACTTTGCGGGCGATGCGGAGGTTTCAGAACCCTGATGCAACAGCAAGTCTCTAAAAGATAGGGAAAAACGTCTACGCAGCAGACAAGACTGAGCTTACAGAGAAACCGTTGCATTTAGGATAGGCAAATACCATGCAAGGTGTAACTAAAGCCTACCGCATACACACTGTGGAGTAAGCACTGCTCAAGAAATATATTCATGTGGCAATGTTGGCCTCAACACAGAGACTAAAGTATACCTTGTGCTTTGCCTGTCCTGGCTTAGCCCCAATGTGTATTAAAGTAGCCTGAGGGCTACTTTAACTTGTATCCAGCTCTGAGGGCTCCAGTGGACTGCTGAGGTGCGCAGGCAGGGTATAGGAATAGTTACAGGTTTTCTAAGTTATTTGAATCATCTACAGCAACTTGTCAGACTGATCCACTGCAAGATAACTAAAGTCTACTCAGCTACTCATGAGCTCATCCTTCTGAGACAGGTCCAAGGCTCTATGAAAATAAGCATGTTTACATAAGAGAGCAAATGTTTCCCATACTTGCTGCTTCTAAACCACTCTACAGCCATCAGTCTAGCATGGGAACAATTCTTACGCTTTTCAGCCCCTCACTTTAAAGCATTCTTCTCCTACGCAACATGACAAACAAATTCTGTCAGAATACTTATCTGCTCAGCCCAAATTCTAGGCTCAGTTCCTGTACTGTGAATAACCTCCCTTCTGTGCAAGACGCTTTAATGGATAACCTTCAATAAAGTGAGGCTGAGAACAGGATCAGAAACCGTGCTGCGCCGTGAGGTTGGCATGCTGCATTCAAGCTATGTGAGAGCAGTATCTACTGTCTGCCTGTGCCATACGTAGCTTAGAGAAGTAGCATTAGTTGGTTCTGACACTGTAAAGTGATGTCTAATATACCTATGTCTTTCCCAATGAGAGAAGACTGTTTTCCAGCCATAGCAAACAGAGTCAGTGAATTACATATTCACAGATCTAAGATGCTGTTACAGATATAAAAGCACTGCAAAATTTGAGCGCAGGATGTCAGCAGCAAATGTGTARAGCATGAGAGAGCAAGTTATATTTTCTCCCTTCAGAATGCTTTCTTAACTTTACAGTGATGTAATTCTTTTCAGGGAGGGCTGCACACTGGATATTAAGTTAGCAGACTCAGAATGCTCTGACAGACAGATTCAGAAGAAGCCTTAGAGATTTAGTGTGCTTTACCTTCATCGTTTTAGCTCATTCCCCCACTCCAAATCCTCACTCAGATTACCCCTATGTTTACAAGCCTTCAGTGTTACTTTAGTTTCTCACTCTTGCATTTGTCATAATCTGTGAAAATCAGAGCTGACATGATGACAAAGTTGTCACATTGTTTACTTGGCTCAAACAATTATTTTTATAGTCGCTCTAGAGAAAGTTTCTTATTCAAATTTGCCAGAGATACTCAACAAGTTTAACAAGAAACTTGGCATTTCCTCTCCCCAAAATTCTTAGAAYGATATTCTCCAGAAACAGACTAATTGGCAACATCTTCCTTCATGGAGTTGCACATCCTTCTGCATTAGATTTTTCTCGACACATTCACACCTGCAGTTTGGGTATCTGCCATTCTCCATAGAATCAAACAGCTAGTGAAAGGCTCTGCCAGGAACTGCAGACTCACTGATCAATTTCCCAAATTCAGTTTTGTGTAAATGGGTGATAAGAATTCTGCCAGCACATGACAAGAATGATTCTTTAAGCCCAAACTGAGATTTCTCCAATATTCTGTGCTGTATATTTTACATGCTGAATCTTTCCCCAATTTAATTTTCCCCAAGGCTTTCATATTGTTCTAAGAAAAACAAGAGCTAAGATCTTTTCCAAACCAGTGGAACGAGACATCATGTTTGACAGGAAAGACCTAAAATTTATGTTTTGCTTGCTTCATGCTTGGACTTGAATTTACCAAAACAGCTTTTCCAAGAGGAGATAGTCCCTTGTTATTTATTTCCACTAAACACTGCAGTCATCTGTGTGATCCAATATCATCTGTCTCTGGGTTATTTCCTTCTTGATATACTGATACCGACCAACATTTTAATCCAGAGGATGGATAGACTGATTTAAATTTTATTTATGGCCAACAAGGACTACCCAAAACCCTAAACTTTTTAGTTTAAAACTAATGCTTCACGCAAATTTTGGCTAGATAGATTCACTATAACCATAGAATATTTCATGATATATGCCTTTGGCCTCTGGATAAACATACACTGGTTTGCAAGGTCTCTGCAGCCCTCACTGTTAGGCATCTGTAATGCTACAAAACACACTTCCAGGTACAGCCAGTTGGTAGAAATATTTGTGTTTTGCAATCTGCAGTGTAGTTAAAGCGGAAGGAAGTGAGAAGACATGATAAGCCAGCAGCAGCAGCTGTGATTTCAGAGTGGTTAAGAGACTGCTCCACAAAACAGGAGCCGAGTCCTGCGTCCTACAGACATGTTGGGTCAGATTCAGAAGAGCTCAAGGCGAGATCACCACTAACACCCTGGCCAGCTCTTCAGCAAGGACAACAAATGGCTGGAGAGGGTCAGTGGCTGACTGCCCTGCCAAGGCTGTTTAAAAAAAAATGGAAGCAAAGTTTGTCATTTTGCTAACTCTCTTCTGCTCTGTCTCCAACTGGTAGAATATTTTAGTTTTCAGGGAGTAAGCAATGCTTTTTTTTTTTTTTCCCTTACTGCATTTCCTACCATCTTGCCTCCCGCCTCCTTCCCAGTGTGCCTGGCTGCAGCACTGCACACAGACAGCAGCGCCAGCTCCTCCCGAGCCAGCACAGCGATGGGAGCAGGGAAGCTGCATTAGCGTCCGGTCCTGTTTGGGCTGTTTATCTCACTAAGCCAGACATACCCTGTCTGTGCCTTCCTTCTCCCATCCCCACAGTATCCTCACCTCTTGGATAATCGTTTTCCCTTTCATAGATCAGACACAAGATGTGGAGGCATTGTTTTGCTGGATATAAGTTTGTTGTAGTTTGCTGGATATGTTTTATTTTTTTTAATTTGCACTGCAAAGCTGCACACATATGTTTTTAACATAAAATTTAACTAAGTAAAATCAAATTGATTTGGGAGACAGGCCTGTCTTATTTAGGAGTTAACTGACTCTGACCCATTAACAGTCCCTAAGCAGCGCCTCAAGGTCCCCCAGAAAGTGTTGAAGGAGGTGTCAGTAGTATAAGCTAGTTTTGCATGAGCTGATCCAGCTGAAGTGCAGGCTTTCCATTTCTGCTGAATCCAGCACTCCAGAGCTGGCTTTACTGTACATAGTAGCTTTCTATTTGATATGAACTGAAAACACCGTGGTCCCACCACGACAACTAGGACTGTGAATACCTTACAGAACAGGCACACACAGTCTTTTTTTCCTTACCTTTCTCTGAATTCATTCAGTTAACACTAGCTTGCTCAAGTGACACTGTAGGTAGAGCTTTGACCTGTTTGTTAGACTCCTTTCAAAGCAACACTTGGCTCCAACAATTGCTTTCTCTGGAAGTAAACTCAAGAAAGCAAGCAATAATACACCTGAAAGGCACTCTAATCCATTTTCAATGCACTGTCTTCTGAGGAGATTAAAAAAAATTAAAAAGCGAAAAACAGATGAATATTTTCATCATTGTAGCCTCTTTTCTCCTCAGGGTTTGGTATTCCTGGCACTATAAAATGGGGTCCTTTAAAACCCCATCACCTGCAGCAACTCTGAAATTTCATTTTCTAAATGCACTACCTTGCCATGTAGTAGGGGTCACACAGCATTGACAATAGGAACATTTTAGGGTTTGTGTAAAATTAAAGCTTCCCATATTTCTTCTACATTGTTGGTCTTCAAAGGACAGACAAGCAGCATCTGCAGCAATAGTCACTGCTTTATAAAACACAAAGCTTTTCAGAAGTTCACTTTCTCCATGCATGAGCCATCCTTCAGTCTTCTGTGTAGGAGAAAAGCACAAACAACACTAAGTCATTGCAGGTGTATTCCAAAGAGACAAGGTACAAGCTTCATTGTAGCATCTCTTAAGCTTACACATCACATATTCCTCTGTTTTGCTTTTCTGCTTCAGGATGACAGTTAAATATGCAAGTAGTGACTCCCATTGCTCCCATCTTTCTACAGGCCACTTAAAGAGTTAACCTAATTCTACTAYGTTTGGTCAAAGGACAACTGAATATCTGCAATGTATACTTGCTGAGGTAGATAATTTTGTGTTGTTTTATTAAAACAGAGGTTATCAATTAAGGCATCCTCCAGTAGTTGAGATCAATGGTGAGCCATCAGGTAACACGCAAGATACTTAGAGAGGTTGATGGATAAAGGGGAGCAATTCCCTTGCTTTGCTTAAAGCAAGACTGTTCTTGCCAGCCCTCAGAACTGGATTCTCTCCTGATCATGCAAGTGTATCTGCCCATAAAACATTCAGTCCTCAAAATGAGACATTAGAGTTTGAGGATGAAAGCCGATTTTTGTAGTGGAAATATTGCAAAGATGTTCTGCCAGAAAAATCTTTTTTAGCAACTTTRGCATCCAACTCAAAATAGCAGATCATGGTGGTGGAATCGTTACTTTCATCCAGCATCGCAGTGAAGAGCTCTGAGCTGGCATGGCTTAGCAGTCTGCAGGAGATACGATGACAGCTTTCTGAGGGTGCAGATTGCTTTTGTTCTCCAGATGAAAACACTCTTACCATGACAGTCCCAACATCCCCTTCACCAGCTTGGCAAAGCGAGGAGCCCAGGGAATGGGATTGTGTTGCTGTGGCATCACTGGCAAAACAACAAATTTGGTAGAGTTTACTCCAGTATAATGAAAAACCCAGAGCAGTTGTTAGGCACAAAATGAATGTATTTGCTGGTGCATAGATAGCAACACCACAAAATTGATGTCTTACAAATGCAAGATATTTTTTCACATTTTGGTAGAAATGCCAACATAGATTTTGGGGAAGGAGAGAGAAAAGCAAATCAAAAAAMCATCAACTTCAAATATGTAGTAGTAGTATGTATGTAGTAGTTTAACAGATGAAGATTTATAGTTTCTAGTAGATTCCTAACTGACTGCAASTCAGTCATTGGCCGTTTATTCTCTTCACAGCCTCATCCTGGGATGTGTCAAAAAGAGTTCATAAATCCTCCAGTGAAATCTAGGAATCATCTTCATAAGAATACCGTGTTCAGTTTTAGACACCCACCTCAGAAAGGTGGGGATGAGTTAGACAAAATCCAGATAGAAGCAACAACAATGACCAGTGGCTTGCAATGCAAGATGGGACAAATTTGGACTGTTTTGCATAAAGAGTGTATGTCCAAGTTGAGATCAGACTCAAATACCTAGGAGACTACTGCAGAGCTGAAGGAAATGATCTCTTCTTCACATCCATGGTGGATAAGACAAATTGCAACAGCTTCAACTGAATAGAGAGAGATGTAGATTAGACATTAAGAGAAGCTTTCTACAACAATGGCAAAGCACTGGAATAAATTGCTGAGGGAAAACTGTGGAAATCTCTGTCATTGGAGGTTTCTAAGARCCAGTTAGATAAACGTTTGTCAGGTGTGACAAAGAATGACTTTGTCTTAGGGTGAAACAGAAGGATGGATTAGATAACTTCTTGAGGTCCCATCCAGTCCTCTTTTTGATGATTGAATTATTTGATAACTGATAAGCATGTAATAAGCACAGACTTCAGAATTGCTAGTTTTTCTGACAGAATGTATTTTGCTGTATTGATGGATTAAGTTTGAAGAGGTCTGTATAATTCTTTTTAAAATCTAGTGACTTTATCGCGTGGTGCTTTTGATTCTAGTGGTGTGTTAGAGGTACATAGACTTTTAATGAAATTACAGTTGAGAAAATGCAAGAACCTTGTTTTAGCTATGMTAATTTTATGTAGCTCAGAGATTCATTTCAGTATTGGCTTCATTATATTAATGTTACCTCATTATTAAATTCATTCCTTCAAGAAAAAGGAACATCTACACTGGACCTGCAAAAAGGAATTTTTATGTTAAAATACTTGGCCACAGATGTCACATGCAGACACAATCTAGAAAGCTGTCAGATATGATAAAAATGAAATGTAAGGTGAATTAATTTTTTTCCATGTTCAGAAATAAATTGCATGAAGGCTGTAAGATGGAGGTGCAACATCCAAGAACAGTGAGCATCTATAGCCCAAATTTTCCAGTAAAGGTRTGGACCATGTGAGCTGAAGAAGTGTTTGCAGTATCATCTGAATTCTCGGCAACTTTAATCCAAGGAGATCATTGAACCTTTCACTGTTGCACTACTGTAAGTTCTTAAATCCTAAAAAGGTAAAAAAATACTTGAACTTACAGCTGTAAGCTATTCTTCTTCTTTCCTTTAATCCTGATAAACATGAAATATCCATTAATTACCAGAAATTCTTTTAAATCATATTAGAATTATCTTAATTAGTTTTAGCTAGCTCTGCTCTATGCCTCACACTTCTCATCTGCCCACAAGCTGAGTGGAGTGTTACATCTCCAAAAAGCCACATAATGTTTCTCCTCTGTCTGGGACCTACGGCACTGCTTCCCTGCAGCCCTTCTCTGTCCATAGCGTGACACATCTGACTTTACCCCTCATCGTCCCATGGCCACACTAGAGTTTATCAATTGTGTGGGACCTAGAAGGTCCACTTGCTCGAGTGCCCCCTCACCCTCCTCCTATTACTTTGGAAGGCTCTTCCTTATAAAGGCCAGAGGTGAAGAGCCAACCTGTGGCCAGGTAAGTCTGCATTCTTGGCTGCAAGACTCTCATAGAAATCCATCCATTGCATGTCCAGCCCTGAAAAAAACAAAACAAAAACCCACAAAGATCAGTGAGAACCTCCTCRTCCACAAGGTCCAAAACACAGTGACAGTCAATATGAACTTCCAGCAAGTTCTGCCTCTTCCTAACCTACAGGGATCCTAAATAGCTGTAACATTTCTGCTCAGCACTTCTCCAAAACTCATTTGAATGTACCCAAACAGGGACAGAACAGTCACCTGGACTACTTCCAAAGTCATTGGACATAAGTGCAGTTCTGGTACAGATATTCAATATGTACTTTACATTTTTCTACATCCTGAAACAGGAAACACAGAAGTACCTATCTTCTTTCAAACAGTATAGCTGTTGCTCTTCAAAAAGACTATGAAGGCCCCAGTCAGAGATAATTAAGGCCCCAATAAGAGAAGATTCATTCTAGTATGGGAAATACATTGTAGACAGGGCTCTCCCTGCAGCTCACATCATGGGGAGTCCAAGTCTTTCTGCCAGAACAGGCAGCCAGAGAAAGGCTCGTCTAAACCAAGCAGTTCCTCTGTGTGTACAGCTCAGGGTGAGGGCTTCACTCAGAAAGGCACAACGTCAGTATAAAACCTGCCCRAGTCCCTCCTCTACTAAAGTGCAACTCCTTGTCTTTCATCTACAGTACCTGCACTGTGTATACATATCCCTCAGCTATCCAGCTCCTGGGCTCAGGCCAAAGTATCTGTATTCCTCCCTTCAGGAGGGTGTGCAACCAAAGTCTTGTCCTACCAACTAATTCTTCACCTTAATTCTTGTCACCATCCCAAGGAACTTGGCTTGGTGCTGGAGAGGTTTGCCAGGGGAAGTGTGAGGAGCTCTCCCTGTGCTGCCACAGGGCAGCTGTTACCATTCTCTATGGAGCAATCTTCTCCCATGTGTTCAAGTAAGAACTTGAACACCATCAGAAGGATAGTTTAACATCCATCCTCTTCCCCACCCCTTGGCTCTGCACAGGATTGCTCCAGTTCTGCTTCTCAAAGCCTTTGTGGCCTGTACAGTTTCCATGAATTCCTCTCATGGTGATTGCCTCTAACCCTGGAGGTCCCACACTTCCTGAGGGGGTTGTGTGACTGAGGGGAAGTCATCTGTAAATTGCATAAAACATGGCTTCTCAGTCTCGTTGAAGACTGCCTTGCCAGCACCAGGACACTTGCCTTAGCCTGCAGTGCCATTTGCTGGAGTTGCGTCATACATGCCCCACCAGGAGATACCTATAGCCATCCTCGTAGCCAGTTGCAGGGCTACCAGCAGTCAGGACCCCACCAAACAGCTCAGAGGCCTCTGCTGCTGCAGCCTGTGCTGTGCTCCAGTGCCTTCCTAACTCCCCACTCCAGTCCTCAGTCTCCATGCTCCTCTCCAGCCCTTTCTCTGGCATAAGCCTTCTGCCTTCTACCTTTGTGCTCAGACTTTTTCCCTGGTTCCTCCTTCCACCTGATTTCTTCCTGCCACTCAGACTGGCCTCCAGTCTTCATTTCTGCTCTATCCAGGAGGTAGGAGTGCTGTCCCACCCAAACCCTGGTACATAGGTGTGGCAGCAGCATGGGGGGTTTAACGTTTAGGTGGTGCTCAAAATAATTAGGGGCCAAATGGATTCCTCCCACAGCTTGGCTGCCACGGGGAGAGCCTGGATATGCATACATTATCCCTCAAACCCAGCGTACAGTGTCCTGACACTGCACCATGCCTTTTTTCATGTCATTCCAAGCAGCGTTTGACTGATACAGGTCTGCCATGAACACGCAGGACCTTTGCCATGTAGAAATGCCTTCAAGCAGCAACCACCCATGTTGGCAGGCTATTAAGTTTCTATATAATTTTGACAAGTCTCCAGATGAACACCAAACCATCCCAAATCTCCTGAGGGGCTAAGAATTAAAAAAAAAAAAAAGAAAAAAGAAAAAAGAAAAAAAGAAAAAAACCTGATTTCATATGTCATTATTCTCTGCAGCTCTGTAGCTAATTTAGCATCTGTTGATCCTGGTGCCAATAAACAGTTTATCTTTAAACTACCTCTGTACTTACAGACTCGGTTTCATTGGCTGATTAGTGCTGGTTGTTTAGCTAACAATTCAGTAATCTAGCAGTGCATAGAGGAGAGATGTTCGCTATACATATCTGCCTGTGCATATTTGGTACATTAAGCAGATCCTCACATGATAACTAAATATTTCTCTAGGAAAAAAACCTGTCTCACAAGCAAATGGTGACCACATTATTAATATATGTGCTAATGTACTGCCCCCCAGTGGAATCAGAATCTGGTTTAGGAGGTACAGCTCTGAAGTTCTTGACTTATAACATGCATAAAAGAAAACATACTCATCTGACAAACATGAAATTAAAACATTAGATTATTAATTGGTAGGACAGTGTTAAATCTATTAAAATGTGGTTTATGTAGACGATGATTGGTACCCSATTTTAATTTAGCAGTACAAAATATTGCTGTCCCAGAATACCTGCTTTCTCAACAAGTGCTACAGTCAAAGGGTGCAAAAGGTCTTCAGCCACTTGTCGGTGATACTTAATATGTCAGAAGATCATCTTCTAAGGAAAATTATAGGAAGTTCTCTTTTTTAAAAAATAGTCAAATCCAAAATGTTTCAAGACTGATCAGATGATACAGATAAGTATTTAAGCAGCTGAAAAGAGTTGGGTTTAGTCACTATAACATCCCTCCCTGCCCAGTAGGAAAACCCCTCACCTTCTGGTTTGTACCAGAAAAAAAAAAATTTATTTGAGCATATTAAAGTTTTTAGAAATAACTTTTAAGCACTTTTTTTTTCACTTCTACATTTCCCTCTCTCAGTGGCTCTTTTTCCTCCAGACATCTTTGTACTGCCACTGCTTCCCAGAGGTCCTTTCCTACCCTCGTGTTTCATTTGTCCTACAGCAACACAGAAAATGTTATAAAAACTGCAGTTTGGTTCACAGTTGCAGTCACACTCTTAGCAGGTCCAAAGACTCTTTTATTAAACAGCAGCTTTACTTGAACATAAATTTTAAAGATGTGTGTAACTAAAGGTCTAACTTGCAGAAAGTAAAAACATAAGGTCATGATCTTCACCATTCCTTCAGTTCTCCTCAGGTGTTATCCTCTTCATTTTTCCCGTGTTTCTGTCACCTCACCTCTGCTTCAGTACAAGGTAATGCCGTTGGCTGTTCACACTACATCTCCACAAGCATTTTCCTGTGTTTGTGTCACAGGAATGGGTTAAAGAAATAAAAGTGCATACGGTAAAAATCTCATTTTCTGCTCACAGCATAGTCATGTTGTACCACCATAAAAGGCACCTGTGTTCATCTAAATRGTTATTAGGGGAGGGGGAAAAGAAGAAATATAAAGTCAATGTGAAATACAATATATTTGAAGACCATATGTAAGCTAGGCTTCGTAGTACCCAAATAAGAAGTTAGTAGCAGCCCTATCCCCTGGAGGGGGAGTTTCTTTTTACAGAAGTTTTGGCTGGCAATAGCCTAATCCTGAAGATATTCCCTGCTCCCCCATCTACACTTGGGGTCAATAGCTGCAGTTGTTTTGTTAGTGGTTTTTACACAAGAAATGCAGCTGTAAAATCCTAGAAGAAATAGAAACTTTCTTTAGATGCAATACAGTATGACTTTCGTAAGTAATGCCAGACTCTTAAGTTGTCCTTGATGGGATGTTTTATTTTCTAAATGGAGGCAGGTACCATGGACTGTCTGGCCTTCAATAAAGCTCTTGACACAGTTACACACAAGGAACTAYTCTTTGAATGTAAGAAAATGGGATAGGTTCAACAGATAAAAAATGAGCAAGCAGGGAGCTATGGATGGGTTGTGCTGGAAGAAGAATTACTGAACTGAAGGCTCCTGCCTACTCTCTGAATTAGTATGTTCTTGAGGGTCCTGGGTATAACAAGTTGCAAGCCGCAAACAAAATTTACTGAGCATGCCAAGGTGGAAGGCAATATTGCTGCTGAAACAGCAAGGATACAGTTGCAAGATTGCTACTTTAAGAGAAGGAAGTTGAGTGTTTACTCACACAATCTTATATTTTGTGTAGTACTGCTGGTATTRCTGTCACAAGGTTCTCAGGAGGTAGTGGAAGAAAAGAGGCACATACATAGACAGAAGCGATGTCTTTTATTAGACCAGCTGATACACCTAAAAAAAGTAAACAGCTCTCAGGCCTGTTTCCTTCAGCAGGTCCAGAAAGCACCAGCACAATGCATGCTAAATGCAAATCAGAAAAGACTAGTCTTAGATCAATCGTATTATGTTAATCAATTCCACCATATGAGAGAAAAAGGTGGTTAACACCTGTGGAGGGGATTGTTAACTGGGAGTGAAGTGACAGGCTGTTAGTTCTTGCAGAGGTAAGAAAGCAGGGGGGAGAGAAAAAAAAAAGGTCATTAGCACCTGTGTTATATTTTTAAATACATTATTACATTTCTGGTATTTTGTGATTAACCCAAGTTAATTGCAAGCTCTTGGCTTGCACATTTCCAGCCCAGAGGATAACCAGTTTTAAAAACTAGCTTGCTCCCTTGAAAGGCTCAGCTTGACATAGCCTAGTAACAGGTTTATCAGATAAGGTACCACTAGGCTTAATGCACTCCTTAATTAGGAATGTAAACACCTTCATTAAAAAAAAGAGGGCCTCAGAGAAACTATGAAGAGATTTCATGATTATAGTCTCAAAGGAGAAAGTATTCCAACAGAGAAAGCTGTTTCTTCATCCTTCCCCAGGACCAAAGGCAACCTACTTTCTCATTGTAAGCCTGTGCACATTAACCGGGGAGATTTCCTTGTAGCAGGACATAATCTGAGCTTTGAAAGATCCAATTTGATCTGAGGGAAAGCCAGCATCTTAGGGACATGTGCGTATAAATAGATGTGCATGTACACATGCATACCTATAAACACACAGTTTATATAGGCCCATGTGTATAATGCAACTTCAGCTGCTGTTAAACAAAGAGGTGGTTGTTCCTTCCCGAGCCTGCATGCAGGGTGGTCGGCATGAATAGCAGCTTCAGGATCTCTCTCGGGTATGCCCAAAAAGGATGGCCCAGGCAGCTTGAGAAATAGCTCTGAATTTAAATGCAGCCCACCTTCAGTTTACAAAAATAATCAATCCCCTTCAAACAAAGTTCCGTAAAAAGTAGAATGACACAAAAATAATCTTTGTGGGCAGCGTGTGTATGCCTTTGTTTGCAAGAGAGGGAGAGGCTGTTGATAAACGAGAGGCTTTTCTGGGACTCAGAAATCAAGTACCAAAGTATAAATGGCCACCACCTAATACTGAGTTCATTACATTTGCCAAACACAGTGAAAATGCTTCATTGTCACTTAATGAGCTTGTACAAGGAAAGAAAGTTCATGGGTGGGACCGTCCCAATAACATCCTCCTTCAGATAGTGACCTGTTCCTGGGACGTTCACCCCTCAAAGGTACCACCGTGCTCTGCTGCAGCCAGCAACAGCAGTACAGGGTCTGTTATCGCAGTGTCCGAATAAGATGCAGTAGTTCAGATGTTTTTTATGTAAACCATGGCCAAACCAAACTGAAAGCTAATTATGGAACTAACAAAATGTATTTGGAAGCCATCTATAATCTTGAAATAATTTGCAGTTATATGCAGCCAGCATGGTGTTTTGACCTGTCTAACAAATCTTCTGGCTTTTAGCTAAGAAATGCAAATGTGCTGCAGAGCTAAGTACAGACATATTTATTGATGGGCACTGTAGCATTCCTATTCTGTTTTCTATTTATATAAATTCTGTTGATGTAGATTTTCACCTGAATTTCTTCCTGTAAAGTATTTCTAAATTCCTCCAACTCTGTTGCGTACTTCAATCTTTATTTTATGAAAAAGATGTCGGTCTTTGCAGAGTGCTAAAAATTCTCTGCTTCCTGAATTCTGTGAATTTTGAAGATGCTCAACAGCTTACAGAACTGGACCCTGAAAAAAGGAAGCAAAGTGTGAGCTTGAGCTCAAATCCTTGTCAATCTTAATAATGCAAGCCAAGACTCAAACTGTTCTTCTCATTGTGTCATCTGTCACCTAGAAGGCGTTGAGGCCAGTAAAAAGGAACACTGGGATGACCTGGTGCACACTGCATAGCCATACTCATTCAGTAACGGCTCATTAATTCTTCTGTTTGTTAGAATTATTAGATTAGGGAATCGGGATTGTTTTTTATCATATTCCTTCAAAATTTTTCTTGGGGATGTAAGGTAGAGCCTGGGTGAGCTTGCCTGGGCGACAGAGCCATGACAGCTCTTCCACCATCACTAGGGCCAAAGTTCCTTCAAAGACAAGCCCTAGTCCTTCTAAGACAAACATGCAACTTCCCAACAGACGTAAGGAGGGGGTGAAAATAAAAGAGAAGGCTTCATGTAAATCACCTGCGAATACTTTTATTTTCAGCAAATTTTAAAGCAAGCCTCTCCCACTGAGGAAAATCGTCATGGCCAAAAAATTAAAGATTTTTTTTTTCCCATCACAAATATGAAGCTTCTGAATTTTTTTAATTGTGTGTCAGAACAAATCCCAAATATATATTTTTTTTAATTATAGAAAACAAAAGAGATCGTGTGTCTTAGCCTAAGGGTCAGGTAACTCTTTTGACTGGGGAATGTACAAGTCCCTGCATACATTTTTGCCCAAATTAGTATTTTCTTATTTGTACAAAATAGATAGCACCAACAGGGGAGCTGCAAGAGCAGACTCCATGGCAGGAGCTTACAAGTGCTTTTTTTCCCCTGTAGTGCTGCTTCCCCACCAAAATATCAGCCCTTCTAAAGGAAATGTCACTGAAACCCATGGACACTCCCGGGGCCGGTGGTGGGGAGACCGGGGCTGCCGGCCCCTCTCCTGCGCCAGGGCCCAGGCCTGTGCCCTTCACGTGCGGGTGATGCCATGGGGGAGTGAAGTGGTGTCAGGCCAGTGGGAGACTGTGCATGCATAGCCAGGGGATCCYAGCCTTAAACTGTGCCTCATTAATGTCCCCATTCCCTTGGGAATGCATGCCAGCTGCACAAAGTATGTCAAAAGAGTCTTTTCTTCCTTTCTTTCTTTTGCTCTTTTCCTCCATCATATCCTTTTTTTTTCCCCTGAAAATATTTTCAGAAAGCTCATGACCTGTCTGCACTAGAACCAACGTGTCTTTATGTAAGATGAGAAAACAGGTTTGAGTACAGACTCCTAGATATAGTTTCCAGATAAGCGTGTCTGTGAAGAGGCAGGAGAGCTACTCTTTATTATCCCCACGTCTTTGGCACGCAGTGCCCCCATTAACAAATTAAAGAATCTTTAATGTCCCCTCTAATCAACACAACTCCCACTGGAAAAAAAAAATTGCTCCTATGCCCCAGCAATGAATTATTTTTCTGATGGAGTTCCTGGGTCACAGGGGGGATTTAATTTTATGTGAAGTTTGAGCTGTTCTAGCTTCCTTTTGATGTTTCAGGTAAAAGAAAGAACACAGTTGTATCATTTAAACACTTTTTAAATCTCTCTCTGAGGTAATTCTTACGGTATATCTGCAAGATCAAGATGATAAAAAATAGATATGGGAAACAGTGCCTTGTCCTGCAAATGTAATATTGTTCTGTGCAATATTTTCTTCTGGTGCTCAGAACAATGTGCCCTGTAACCAAGGCTACAAAATAGTTTTCATCATAATCACTATGTTTTAATTTACTTACAGTTTTCTAAGTTTATTCTCTCTCCAGGACTGTGCTGCCATCATTGTCATTCAGTGATGGGCTGAGAGAATCCTCTTTCCTCCTGGAAGAAAAAATTCAAACTGCATCTTTTTTAACAAGGCTGGAGCCAAACTGAAATCTGTTGCTGAACTCTGAAACTTGTGAGGCTCTGCAGTGAAGATTACATGCTTATCTCAGTTAAGAAAGATTTAGCAATATYGAGAACATATAGAAATTATCTACTGAGCCAATGCAAAAAAACTGTGATAATCTCTGGAAAAGGCAGTTCAAAGGGTTCCTCTCATAGACCTCAGGAACTCAGGGCAAGTACTGCATTTGCTGGTGGCACTGGGGAAGTGTCTATGACCTGCCCATATTTATTTATGTGAAACCTTTTCTCTCCCATGCTGCTGTCCATCTCTATTATTGTTCTTAGCAGCTGAGATTTTGAATGTGGATTTGATATTGATATTGATCAATATCAATTTGCCAGCTTTTCAGGAATTCGGTTCATAACCACAGCCCTGGTAACCAATTTGCTCCTTAGAAAACTTGAAAAGAGAAATACACAGCAAAGTATCAAAACGGTGAAGTTCTCTGAGAGAGCTGCTGTGCCTTTCCCTCTCTTGAAGGCAAGCTTTGTGTCCTTTAAATATATGTACATCAGTGATGAAATTAAAGAAATGCACGGAGGCACCAAAACAAGCTTCTCTGCAACATTAAGAAACACATATTTCAGTAATTCAATCCACATGTCTCTTTTTTTCCTTTTCTCAACCTTTTTTTAAATAAGATCATCTAGGATAGGAAATTAGGTTTTGCATTGTATTACTACTGAGGTCACAGAATTAAAATAACAGTTAAGCTATCTATTGAAAGTTGCCAGTTTTTGGCCTAGAGCACTGGCAATGGTAACCTCATTGTTTGCATATTCCCTATATTTACTTTGTTAACTAGCGGATACTGTAAATATAGTGGCAATGCTACCTAATCATCCAAGTAAATTAACAAATTCAAAGGCCGACTCCAGTGAATGCCACTTTATTTTACCTTTGGGCTTTACAAACTAAGCATTTTCTGCTGGGAGGGTTATTTATTTAATTATTTCTGCCAGTTTTTGGTAAGATGCTTCCAATTCCTGGTAAGAGGCCACAAAGAATATATAGAAGGGCCTTTCCCCAGGAAGAGAAATATATGAGTAATAGGGTCCCAGGCGTCTCTGTTCTTATTCCCCCAGGCCAAATTTGTGCCTTGCAGTCTACTGGAGAGAAGCTGAGACAACGAGTCTCTAGCATTTTTTGCTGTGGTTGCCACTGGCAAAATAGTCTTCCTTTTCCTGTCAGCTTATGTGTATATTCTTAACAGTTATTAACAAATATGCCCCGAAAGGCAAATATATAGCTGTAATTAGCAAACCCCTCTAGTCATGACTAGACTTGCTGTGTGTTACACACCTGATCCATAAAGACACAAGTCTGTCTTTTACACCTCCTCTCCAGAGACACCCACATGTCCTAAAGAAAAACATGAGTCACAAGCTGTGGCGAGCTCAGCAGATGAGCAGCAGGAGAGCCCTTACTGCTGTCAGAGCTGTCGAACGATCCCGGTGAGAATCCGCTTCCACCTCTTTCCCCCTCACAGGTGCTGGCCATCCTGCAGGACAGAGCCATTGGTTTTAGTCAAAACCCACCAGACTGACAATGCTTTGCACTGATTAATTTTTCAGGGCCCATAGATCAGTGCTCATCAGCTGATACTTTGCTACAGCTAATATTTACATGCAAATAATAAAGGACTGAACTTGTAAGAAAAAAACATAAAAAATCAAGGTGTTCTTTCCCAAAATCTCAGGTATGGGTGGAGGGGTGGGAAGGATTTGCAAAACTGTTTCTATGCATCAGTATACATTTTAATCTGGACTTCCTACTACCCATGTTTTAGCACTAGTAATCAAAAAGAACAGCAGTAGACCAAGACTTTGACTTTGGCTGCCAAACACTCACAGATAAAGGGAACTGGAACAGTAAAGCTATACACAGACAGCTTCATCTGCTCCTGAATTAGGAAGGGCTTTAGCATGCCTCTGCTCACATGTAACAGCCTCCAGTTTGCTTAAAATCTGGAACTTGATTTCCAGCCCTACGGGAATACTGGGACAATGTTCAAGGCCAGCATCATGGCAACCCGTGTGATGTAGGAGACGTATCTCAAACAGAAATGTCTCTTGATTCTGTTGTGTTCATTTGAAAATCAGTCATGGAAGTCAAATTTGTGTAAACAAACTTTTCCTTCCTCCCTTCCTTCTCTCCATCCACTGCATCCGACTCTAGAGGGCCCAAACTACCCGCTTTGCTCCCAGACGCAGCTCCGCCTGCATCTTTCTGGATTCATGTCTCCTGTTTTCCCGACCTCCCAGTTCACAGGGGGATCTGAAAGCAAACATTAGCTACTTTCAAAATTTCTCCCCATGCTCGGACCCRGAAGGTCTCTGACCTCAAAAGGCAGCTTTTAATTTGTTTGCATGATGTAAAGCCTCCTGAGCGGCTGTAAACAACTATGGGTTTGATGCTGTCAAAAGCCTTTCAGCATCCCTGCTGGTGGAGCAGCAGCATCTCTGACATCGGGGTCCCAACCAAGATACCTTCTGAGAATCCAGTGACATACAGATTAATGTATGTAACTGGGAATACAAGGAAAGGTGCATTTTATGTAAAGTCAGTCAAGTATTCCTCAGAATTAATTGCTCTGGATGATTAGGAGAGCTCATGGACCACAATAACCAGCAACTTTTTCCCTGCTTCTTGGCAGAACGACCTGACTGTCCGAATTTTGCATGTCTCTACATATGTCAGCTAGAGACAAAAATCATTTTAGCGCCGGAAAATCCTTTATTGTGTGGATGGGTTTACCATGTAATACTGTGATAATATGGCGTGGGTGTAAATTAACATGCTTGAAAATTGACAGCAAGCCCAAGAGCAGTCCTTGAGTACACTGTCAGATAGCATCCCAGCTAAGGAGCTACCTACGCCCCTACTGCCAGAAACCTCCCCCACCTTCCTTTCCCCACTCCTGCAATATAAAAATAAAGTAAACATTTTGTTTGTTAGCTCTAAATGAAGAATAAATAAATAAATTATCAGAAAATAACACTGCCAGTTTATGACAGTGGACTTGAGTGGGGGAAAAGTCTCCCCTGCTATTCTAATCTGGCCATATGCAGCACTTTGAACTGGCTTTTTCCACTTAAAATATATTTCCCATATGCTTGACATATTGCTATGCATAATGATGGAACACAGGGAAAAAATGTATGTTTACATACAAAACATACCCCTACATGTATATTTATACTGAGAGAGAGAAAAATATATTATGTATGTATGCATAACTTGACACTTTCAACATTTTATGTAAATAAATACCAAATGGATGGAGAAGATTATATTATACATTAATAGGCTACATTGCTTCATTTCCATTTTTCAAATCTGGCTATGATTGCATACAAGTACCTCAAACAGTAAACATCTGGGTGTCTTGAAAGCAAGTGAAGCATKTTTTTATTATAAAACATACTTTTACTGTAGATTTACAGATGCAAACTTTATCAGTGAAATTTTTGGTCCTGAATGGCCCAAGACATAACTTATAATAAATATGATTTTGCAGTATCAATGTGGACAAAGCCTTAAAAATATTCATATTTAAACTCTAACAAACTATTTTATAATTAGGATTCAGTTTAACAGGCATATGTGTTAAGATTATATCCTTGGAACTTTTCCAAGTAACTACACTGTAGCAGCTAGAGCCTTTGTCCAACTTAAATGTTTGACAGTTTATAAAATTGCATGACAATTTTCCATCTCTCATCTCCAGATTTAGGACAGTTTGTCTCCAATTTTCTTTTGTTTCTAGCTTTCAAAGTGCAGTTTTCTGAAGAAATGAATATACTCATAATTCAGTTTGTCCACCCACCCACCCAGTTACCTGTCTCAGCTAGCCCGATTGCTAGAAGGAACATATAAAGCAAGTTCATAGCTTGATGCTGGAGTGATATAATCTTTGCTTAATCTGTTTAGTGTTTAAAAATGTAAATGTTAGTGGCTATCATCTTAGACACTGGAGCCCTGCTCTAACATAGCTTGTATGCTTGAATGTCACACAAAGCAGTAATTGTACCCTGCTGGGAGACTAAAAACCTTGCAAAGTGTCTGARACTTGCAAACTTTAAAACATAGTTTACATCTGCTAGGACCAAAGTCTTGTAATTGTATCTCAAACATTTGAGTTTTGAAGTTGTAAGATCCCTAGGGCATTTTATGTGCTGTAAAAATACCATTAAATATGTTGTATCATGCTAGAGAAGCAATTTGTGCCTCCTTTTCCTGTCATTTTTTTTCTTTAGAAAGAAATTCAGCACATGAATATGTAACTTCAGTTCTTATTCAGAATTATTCATAGAATTAAATTTAAAGAAATGAAATAAATTAGCAGGTATGTTTATAACATAGAGATCACACCCTTTATTTTCCCCAGTCATTGTAACAGCACTTAAAAAATAGTTTGGCTTCTAACTTAAGTTTAACCTCTTCAATGTACAGTTTGTTTATCAAAAATGAAAAACAGCCAACACTTCCTCCTGCTGAAGGCAGCTCTGGGCTTTCCAACTGAGTATGTGAAAGCTGGAGAGAAAACCATAACCCTGGAGTGCCCACACTGTCTGGTTGTCAGTTCGCTCCCTGGCACTGGTTTTGGCTGCTCCAACTAGACTTTTCATAGATCAATCTGATGTAGAGAGGTCGAGCACCATGGACACAGGCTGGTCTATGCTACTGATCCCTGGCCCTCTTGTATTTAGCAGTCGAGACACAGCTCTTGGTTCCTCCGCAGGAGGATTTCCTAGCAGGCCAACCTGAAGAAATGCCAGCGTTCAGATCTCGTTCCTTATCTTCAACCTAGTTTTATAAAGGTTGCAAGATCAGGCTCTGCTGTGCAACCGTTTTCTCCCAAGGAGAGGAAAGAGATGTGCAGCAAGGGTGCCTAGCCTGTGCGTGCACATGCACGCATGTATGTATGTGTGTGCACGTGTACATCTCTTCCCTGCTTTGTTTAGCCCTTTATATAACTGCAGGCATCACTCCCATGTAACCTTTGTTCTCACTATGGGCCCTTCTGTTCTTATTTTGGCAACACATGCAAATATTTACTAATGTTCATAAACAATCACCGATTCTATCTTTTCAGGTAAAATATCAAGAGAATATGGCTCACCTGGGTGAACGTAAATGGACTCACATGTTCCCTTTTCTGGTGGTAGGTATTTACATATGTAGATATATCCAGCATGCAAAGATAACTGGGTTCTGTTTCAGTCTTTGCAGGCGTTCATTAATTGTCATAGCACATCTGCAGGCAGTTCAGACCCGAAAAGCAATGCAGTGATCAGTGTCCACTCAGTAAGACACTCAAGCATGTACTTTAGCGCTGCTTAGACTTGAGCATATGTGTAAATCAGCATTTACAAAATTGTGGGAGAGGCTGTTGGGGAGGAAGGGGAAGGAGAAGGACTGAAAACAGGAGAGACCTCTGCTCTGGCCAGCCAAGCCCCAAGAGAGCCCATGAGCCTGGGTGTCGCAGGTTGCATGGTCCTCGCAGGGCTGTGGCCCAAGCCAGCTCATTGTCTCAGGCTGTTATAATTGTCCCTTGCAGCCACATCTATGAAGGCTCATTAGAAGTGGGAGGGTATAGAAGTGAGGGTTTCAGCTGAGGTGCTGTCTGCATGGGAGAACATAGTAATGCCAGGAATTGTGTGCTGCAGTATTTTGAAGAATAGTGGTGCCAACAAGCAYGAAGGTGAATGTTCTGAAAAGATCTCATGACACGACTAGATTGTCAAAAACCATAATGACCCCTCTGCCCTGTCCTGGCATCTGGGCACCTAGTGAGAAGCCACTCATTGGTGGCTCTGCCATTGGGTCTCATGTCCTGCCCAGCATCACACCATCCTCCTGTGGGCCATGGTGCACCTCAAGCGTGGCCACTGAAAAGGAAAGGTGTCAACGCTGGTCCTCCCTGTAGGGGGAACGCACTCTTTTGGGAGATGGGAAGATGCTTTATCTTCGTCTGGAGGGGCCTTGAGCCCACACCTGATTGTGGCAGCCTGTGGGATGCTTTCCTGATTCCGACAGCTTTCGTGGCTCCCGTCGCTAGGCACCTGAGCCGTCCATATTCTGGGAAGGAAACCCARATGCCTAATTTAGGGCTGTGGATCCCAGTAGGTGGTAAATCCACAAAGAATTCGGCAGCGCAACATGCAACGTTTGCTAGGCTCCCATGCTAGCAGACCGAGCGCTGCACAGCCCTTCAGGGCAGCCCCCAGCGCCTTGAAACACCCACACTGAAGCACCTACCACTCACTCTTTTTGCATTTCTGAGCAGCAGCTTTAGGGATGCTTTGTGCTGATGTGTCAGCCCCACATCTTCTGAGCTATAGCTGCCTGGCAAGGGGAAGAGGCTGGGCATGGGGAATGGAGGCGATGAAAGTAATGGGGCTTTGCAATGCTCTCTGGTGACAGGTTTCCCTGGTGTACTCAGCGAGCGCTGAATACTCCAACTGCGGTGAGAACGAATACTACAACCAGACCACCGGCATGTGCCACGACTGTCCCAAGTGTGAGCCGGGCGAGGAGCCTTATATGGTAATTTCAGATTCCTCTGCTCGGAGTAGGACAAATGTTGAACGCCAAAGATGAGATCCGAGAGATGGCCCACGGGAGCGCAGTGTGTTGCTTGGGCTGGCTGCTTGCGGCAGTGTGGCTCGGTGGCTTGGGGCACTGCTAAACACAACTGAGTCTGTCACATGAGACAGCTCCAAAGCTCAGCTACCCAACAAGCAATTTTAGGATCAAAAAACACAATTAGCCTTAAAAAAAAAAAATGCTGTGTTACATGGTGTTAATATATTAATATGAGAAAAAATGGGGAAAGAAACCAATGCTTATCCAGCATGCTGTTGAGGCCATGCATGACTTCACTTACCCAGCAATGCTCACATGTCTAAGTGTGTTGTGAGAGCAAGGCGTCACACGCATAGGCATCCGTAAACCACAGCCCAGAAGTAGTCTATTAAAAGTAGTATTTTGAAAGTTCTAATGTAAAAGTTTCACACACAGTCTCTGTCAATGCATTCTCATCTCAAAGGTTATTTAAAATCTGACACTGCCATTCCAGCACTRTGCGATAAATAGGTTAGTTTGGCGTGCTCACTGGCCCCCCACACAGAGAATTTAATTTTGCTCTCCCACTAAGATATTTTGGCACTAGAGAAACTTGGAAGCTTCTGCAACATTTTAAATTACGGTTTCTAAGTAACCATTTGATTTACAGCAGATAATTGTTGCATATTAAAGAATAAATTACTGAAATCCTGTTTGGTTTTAATAGGATAAACATCCTATTGCAAGAATTTCACACAGTTGGTAGTCCTGAACAAGTATATTTGAATAATAACCAGTTGGTATTAGTTTTATTTAATCTAAACATAATGTTCATCTGGGAAATGTGAGTTCAGGGGCTACCAAGTCCCAGGTAAACATTGCCTTTTGTGATGTTCCTTGTGGCTTCTTCTATCATCAAAACAAGATCACAGATATCCCTGCTGGAACTGTTTTTCCCCCCAAGTAGCTGAAATTCACTTCCAAGACTTGCCGGAATATGATTTAAAAAGTCACGGTGGGTCACTTTCAAAGAGTATGATGCTCCAGGTTCCCTGTTCCCTCTCTAGGACACGGCATGCTGCGTCCTTGTGGTTCCACAGCCTTTTTAGTATAGACACTAGGGGACCAAACMAGGAACTTTGTTCTCTTGGTATTACATAGTGCAACAAAGCCATTGGGCCAGACTATGAATATTCTCTTTTCCTAGAAGATTACGTACAATGCAAGCCTATTTTTCAATGACTTTGTGTTGTTGTAGACATGTGGATATGGCACCAAAGATGAGGACTACGGCTGCATTCCTTGCCCTTCCGAAAAGTTTTCCAGAGGGGGTTACCAGATATGCAGACGTCACAAAGACTGTGAGGGATTTTTTCGAGCCACCGTCATGACACCTGGCGATCAGGAAAATGATGCAGAGTGCGGGCCTTGTCTCCCCGGGTAAGGATTTAACCATGGACCTTTACTCTACAGACCTACTCCTCATGGTGCTACAAACACTTTTTTAAATCTAAAATATCTGATACCCTCTCTTCATGTCCTAGCTGATTGTAGGTACAGTGTTGGTGAATTATGCTTTTCAGCTTCTCCTAAAACAATAATTTCCAGTATTTGAAAAGTGTTGGAGAGTTTAGTAAATCAGAACATGCCATTAATCTTACTGAAATCTCACTGACTGAAGAAACATGTGTTGGGAACAAACTGGAAAAAACAAAACTTATTCTCTTACTAGAAACAGAAAGAGAACAATTCACGTACCTAAGCATAGGTGTCCAGTGCTATTTTAGATGCCCTAAGGAATCCAGCTTGTGGTCTCCAGCTGCCGCTTCAAAAGGGCATTTCATAAGTCCTGTATCATGTAAACCAGCTCCATAAAGATGTCTTGGATGTCCTATAGTGTCTACACTGGCACTGGATGTTTATGTTTAGGAACATAAAACATGTCTTCTCCAAATGTGACCAGCTGGCAAATTTGTCAATAGTTGACAGCATTAGCTAACGTAGCTGTTTGGGGAGATTCACCAAGGCAACCTTAGTCCCTCAAGGCCCTTTTTAGGCAACAGAGAAAGAGGGGTCTAAATAGCTGCTAATGTGACACGTGCTGTTATTATAAAAATAAGTTCTGTAACTGGTTGAAGGGGCTGTAATAGGTGCTATTTATTAAGTCTACCTTTTTAATGATCTGTTGTGCTCTGTATAATTCTGATGGTAATGGTGAGAAAGCAGTTGCCACACTGAATATATTAGCAATATATTCTTGACTATATCACCTTCTAATGTCTGCAAACTCAAACATGCATTTGCTTTCTCAACATTCTTTCTGTTGGGTAAGTAAATACTCTAAAACAAAACCTCACTTTATTTACCCTTTTCATTTCTACAAGCGTGCCTCTTTGGCTTAGATGTGCAACTCCTAATGGACATTTGGCTTTTGTGCAGAGTTTGCAGACACAGTATAACCCACACTACTTCCTACTAGYGCAGGAAACTCTGTTAAAGAGGTACTGCAAGGTTCCAAGTTTATTATATCAGTAAATCTGTGAGAAATTTTCACAGTTTACAAATAAAAAGGACTTGTCTAGCTGCCAGCCAAGCAAACCAATGATGTGATTTAAAAAGAACTCCCTCTTGACTTCCCCTCATACATCATTAGGAGCAAGAAAGTTAAATAGTGGCCACAGTTGCCGTTTTGCAATTTCATCAGGACTAATGAGGTCACCCTGGAGAGAATGGGGTGCCAGCTGAAAGCAATCAGATTACACAGCTGGTACTTAGGGAGTAATCTGAAAACACCACATTTGCACAGGTGTAACCTGTAGCAGAAATTGGCCTGCCTGAGTCTGGCTGTGGGCCACTGGGTGGGACTCTCAGGTCTTGGGTTAGTTTGTCAGGGCCAGCAATTAAGGTGAAAAACCCTCTTACTCTGAACTTGAAGAGAAGAAATTCTCAAGATAAATTAAATATGGGATAAAATACACCCTGAACCCTTCTTGACTCCTTGTGCAGCATGGAGAAGCCCTGGGGTTGCTCCTGTGCAACAGTGGGAAAGCTCTGAGCCCCTGAGACAGACCAGCTGCGCCAGCTGGCCGTGCTTTCTCATTGCCACTTTCTGCGTAGGGATGGCCAGAAGCCTGGGCAAGTGGTAGCCAACAGAGTGCTCCCTTGCCTAGGCAGTAATGCTCGAAGAGCATCCAAGTTAACATGACAAAAAAATCAAGGTCTCCATTTTCAGAGGACTGTGCTTCAATAACACACCGAGACGTTTCCAAAGTAACATCCCAAATGCTGCAATCAGTACTTAGGGGCATCTCCTCCCATTACTATTTCTATAGACTCACCAACTCAGTAAAGCATCCTTAGAAAAATTGAGTGGATGGCACATTATGACCAAAAGTTTTTAGATCAAACACCACAGAATTACCAGCCCTTTCCCAACTGGTGCAGGTATCTCTCTTTATCATTTGCCTTAAAAAAGACACTGGATAATTATATAATTTTCCTTCTATTTTTACAGCATTACTTATGACCATTCTTAGGGAAGAAAGAGACCTCTGGGATGACAGCATGGGTCATCCTTTGCTTCTCTATGTCCTGGTTTCCTTCCACGTGAAATATGAATAACATTATTTGTCAAGCTCACAAGAATGTTGTCAGACTGAGACCAGGGCAGAATTTAAAAGTTTAGCTCCAAACTGTGATCCTCAAAACCAGTTCAGCTGCTAGTGAACTATGGAGGCATCTACCCTCCTGGGACATGGCAGGGTTTATCCTAGTGCCTCCCCCTGCCCCCCCCCCCCCCCAAAGTTCTGCTCCTGCCCAGAAGCTCTTCAGTCGTGCTAAATAAGATAAGTCAAGAATGCAGGAATTAAGTGCAACTCAGGCAGTTTCCCTCAACAGGTTAATCCATTAGGATTACCTAATCAGAGCATGCCTAAGATTATAACCAACTAAGAATGGGCACAGTGGTTCAGAGCAAGGGTCTCTCTAACCCAGTCATCTGTCTTCAGCAGTGGCCATAAGTGGACACCCAATAAGAGCAAGAACAGGGCAAGCACAAATGACACATCTCCCTAATACTGCCCCAGCATCTTACTGTTTTTAGCTCAGAGCAGCTCACAAGAGGGAATACAAAGCTGCTTTCTTTTAAAATGGAGGCAGAGATGCCTCTGCTACTGATACTTTCCCTTCTTATGTGTTTGCCAATGGTTACAGCAAATCCAGTTTCAATTCTCTTCTCTGAGGTGTTTTAAAAGCAAGAGTGAACTCTTTGCTCTGTTTTTAAATGAAAAGGTTTAGCAAGTGAGTTTCAAGTGAAATACAGTCCCTCCCAGCAGTTCTGAGTATGGCAGTAGATGCCTCCACTTGTGAACTCAGCACTTCCCTCCTCTCTGTTGATGGACTGTTCCCTGCTGAGAGTTGGGCCCCCACTCCCAGGTGCCCTGGTCCCTACAGGGAAGCAGGCCTGAACCTGGGGCTCCTGATTCTGTTTCTGGGACCAGCAAGTTCCTGACCATGACTTGWCACCACCAAGATAAGTCCAAGATAACCACCATGGTGCTAAGCATGAAAATACTCAAGTCCATTCTTCAATCTAGCATTTACTCTTGGATTTTTCCTGTAACACTTCAAAATCTGAGACCAGTGGGTACTCAGGAAAGACAGATAATGAGTCTTACAGTGGAAGAAAAACACCATGAAAACTGATGATCATTCTTTCATTCTTGGACCACTTCTCCATAGTTAGTGATATAATGTGATCAGTTATTTCCAACATTGCCTTTAACATTTGGTGCATTGCAAAGTAGCCAGAAACATAAATCTGTTGCTGGTATTTTGCAGGGGCGAATCATTAATGTTTGCAATCGCAGAACTTCCTACAAACGTAGGTGAACATCTGCTTGCCCATGAGAATCTTCTTCAGTTTTCTCTGCCCATCCTCCACCATTCTGCATCGTGGCAAAAAACAAGAAATATTGCACCAGCTTGATTTTAGTAACTGTCGGAAGGGCTGTTTATCTTCAGTAAGCCACTGTGGCTATTAGACTGTGGATCTTAACTGTCCTGTATTTTTCTGTATAGAGCTATGTGTATCTTTGGCCTGCCACTCTTTTTTGTGGTTTGGCAGTCATTTCCTGCTTATTTATTAACTGCTCCACAATCTAACATTATGCAGGCCCCCGTAAGAAAGAAAAAATGAGGTTTTGCTATTGAGAGATGGGCAGAGCAGCACATGGGGCAGAGGAACCATTCAAAGAGAAGGGTGAAGGTGAATCTTTTAAAACCAGTAAGAAAAAAGGAGGAACCACATTCAGTCTATGCACTTTCTCAGGTTCTCCCTGCATCTCAGTGTACTCCATTTCCTGTACCTATATCCCTTATTTGTTGACTGGGTAATGAATGAGCAACTGATTTTAATATACAGTTTCAGCAGTAATTTTCTAATATGTACATTTTCCAAAAAAAGTATTGCACATACGTAGATAGATATGTAAGAGCTGAAAACAGATTCATTACTGCATCAAGTGTTTATCATGTTGGGTAATCAGCTGCATAAAATGAGTGCCTGCTCCACTGGATTACAAATTTATTCTTTTTCTAATTAAAATTTAACATGTGATTTGTAAAAGCATATCTGTAACATCAACTGTCTATGATTTTGATGTAATTTACTCATTAGGTTGCCTGTGGATCAGATTCTTATATACCCAATTACCTTATATCAGCACTAACTTTATTAGCAGCCCAGAAGTTCAAAACATGAAAAACTTTTCTTTGTGCTGGAAATCCAATATTAAGGGCTAACTTATGAACTATACAGCAAGGAACTTTATAAAATTGTAAAGCATAATCTGTCTTTCCCTGCAAGGGTGGTGTTTTCCTCTATTTGATAGCCAAAATTGGCTCAGATTTGGCTTTTCTCTCCTTCATTAAGAAGATTATCCTTATGGTGCTTGTGAAGAAAATCAGCCAATGATATCCAACTGATGGTCTTGCCTGCATGATTACTACTTCAAAAAATAATGCTTTTCTTATTTGAAAAGTCTTTTTCTCAGGTCATGCTGTAAACTGCAGCTTGAACTCATCAAGGAGAATAATGTTGTTTTAGGCAATGATACTACTTCTTGTCATGTAGGCTTGACGGTTGATTAATTGTCTTTTAGGGGGAAACGAAGAAGAGAAACACTGTCTCTATTCAGGCAGGTTAAAAAAAAAAGAATAATCATTGCATCAAATTGCTTATAAAAGTTTTTTAAAGGTGATTTTATCTCAGTATAATTGGTTGCTRCTGAACCATGCTCAGTTGTAACATATTATTTTACACTGTTTTGCCTCATCTTGCCCTTTATTTAGTTACTACATGCTGGAAAACAGACCTCGAAACATCTACGGCATGGTTTGCTATTCGTGCTTGTTGGCGCCTCCTAACACCAAGGAATGTAAGTGTTCTGTGATTTCTGTGCATTTCATCTGGTTTTGACTTGGAATCATCTGGAAGCTCAATATGAAGTCTTTCAGTGATGATTATTATGTTCAAACACTAAGTCAGTCTCCAGTAAAGCAATTTCTGCTTCCAGCTAGACTTGCCAACAGAGGAAGCAAATACTGAACATGTGGGGGGAGATCACAACCTTTGATTTTAGGACCTGCTATTGCTCAGTTATGTTGCAGTTTTCATCTGTTAAAGCACCCCAGACAGGACTTATTATGGTTATTTAACCGAATATGTATGGGAAGTCACAAACCTGTATGCTTTTTAATTCAGTTTTGGTTCAGCTGTGAAGAAAACACTTTCTGGAAACTTTCTAGATTGTAGTAAAAGTGCATCCAACCTTTTTATATCCTTTGGTTTCAAAGCAATACAAGGGTTGACACTGGAGTATGACAGCTGGCACTGATAATAGAACTAATTCTGCAGACTTCACTTACAAAAGAAGCTGTAGTTTGCTAACTGAAAAAAAACATGTATGTGTGTGTGAGACCCTTTAGTGGTACTTGTTCATTTGCGTGCTGCATTAGTGCAAAGGCTGATTTGTCTTCATGCCATGGATAGGGAGAATAGCCTCCTAGGAGCACTCTAATGCAGAGGTGACCCCTAGAAAACTGATTTCTTCTTTAGGAAGAAAGAGAGTTCCCTCTGAATGAACAAATGACTTGATTTGGACACTCCCTCAGAGAATCCAGAGCAGATCAGGAGAAAAAGCTAAGAAAATAGACAAAAGTGGGCAGTACCCCAGCTAGAGAAAGCTGATGCATGTACAAGCAAAATCCGTTCCACACCGTCTGTTCTTTTATAAGTCCTTACCATGTAAAAGAATTGCAATGTTTTGCCTGCTTGATTTTAAAGCAGTGGTTGACACAAAGCTCCCTGAGCATTTACTTATGCACACAAATAGTAATTACCTAGTTTAGATGCTGCCAAACTGTGTATCATTGGTGCTCTGCAACCCACTTCAAAGGAGGATAGGTCATTAACAGCTCCCACCTTTTCTAAAGTGCAAGAGCTCAGATGAGCCAGGGGATAAATACCACGGCACAGAGCTCCTGGTGAGCGGTAACAGCCCCCTTGGAGGCATTTCCCTGGACCATGTGGCTGTGAAGTAGCTGATCAGTTGTAAAGCTCCTATTCAGAAAGCAGGAGGGGGGCAAGGGCTGGGCAAATGTAATTTTGGTGAGATATGGCATGTGTTCGGAGGTGAGGCCATGATGCTAGGGAAGATCCCAATCTGAGATGTGGGGAGGTGAGCAAAAGACGAGATTAGGAGTCTAGGCAGGAGATGAGGATATGTGGGAAGAAGAGAGGAGAAAAACACTCTTTCTCCTGCACGTGCGTGCAGGCTGGCCGCCCTGTGGAGGTAACACAACCATGCCAGATGCCAATACAACAGCCAGAAATGGCAGGACCTCTGATGAAGCAAGTTGGATTTTAGAACCTGCCTTTGTTAACAGCTGATCGGTGATACTAGCAAACAAATTACCCTTTCAACACGCCTTGAGAGCCTTGCTTCAAGGCACGGGGCATTTATCTCACCAGTTCCTCTAGAGGCCACCAGCCAATATAGCCACACTCATACTTTCTGCCCATAAGTAAACCTCACTTCCAAGATGAAAAATGGCATCTGATATGAATTGCTTCCTCAGCTCTGATGGTCTCAAACACATGCTGAGCTAGGTTTTTAGTAACACCGGATATGTTGTAGCTTACTGATCGGACAAGGAAGTACCAAAAGATCTTGTAGCTATTGCTCAATTCAAAAAACAAATCTTTGTAGGATATTTGGCAGATGATACAATATAAACGTGCTTAGTACTGTGAGGAAAGTACAAATTGTGCAACTGACTAACCACATGTATTTTTAACTTGAAAAATACAAGAATAAATATGTGAAATATATATTATCTTTGGGAGGAGTTTAGGCAAGTGCATAAACCTATGAAACAATTGGGTACTAATGCTGGAGAGAACATTAGTCCTAGCAAGAGTAAATATTACCATATTAACCAAGTCTGTGAAACCAACCATTTAACTACAAGTGTTCAAGAGGTGGCAAAGCTTCTAAAAATCCAAATTCACTTTGTGGTGGTCSCTCAAATCACTGAGCTCAATTTGATTTATTATGGCTAAAACTCTTAATACGGTTTAGAATGGTGGCTTCTTAACTCATAAATAATAATCTGGATTCCAAATGGAAAATCAGCCTTGCAACAGGAATGTCTGAAAGGCTCCCTGTCCTTGTGGCAAGCAGCATAAATTCTGATATTAGCAAGTGACCAAAAATAAAACCTCTTCATCACAGATTTCACTAACATCAAATTATACCAGTCAGAACAAAGGAATATCATGTCAAGGAAACACAATTGCATAATTTTTTGAGGTTTGSAAATGACTAAACTAATTGTTGCGCTCTGAACACATCCTAACATTAGTGTGAGCATGCAGTCTCTGTCGTATGAAGGATAATATAAGCTCTTTGTTATGAGTGATTCCTATACTTAGAACAAATTTGTTTATTGGAGCTGCTTGTTCACCCCTCCAGCTGTCATGATGGAGGGTCCAGAGGGCATTAGAAAACTCCAAATGGTCCCAGCCATCTTCAGTTCCTTTCTTGAGACTTTGAAATAGTATTGAGCAGAGTTCAGGAACTTAAGATTCGCCAAGGTGACACTCTCCTAGAATTGCCTTTTCGTCTAATGCTTCTGCGTATTCCCTTTCATGGTAATTTTGTGAGGGTATAGCACTGGAAAAGGGCGACCCAAAGGGTTGTAGGGAAATTACGACGGCAAATTACTCCAAAATAGGAAGCTGAGGGTGACAAGCTTTGGCTTAAATGCTTTACTTCTAGACACAAAAATAAGGGCTGATAAATCCCACCTTAGGCTTTTGTTAGGTCTGAGACAGGACTGGAGCACCGCATTCCCCTTAGCAGGAGAAATATCTACCTGGGGAGCTGCCTGGCCCCCGTGATGCACAGTGCCACAATGAGAGCGAAGCAGGATGCGTCTGCTGCTGCATGGAAACCTGCTCAAAGAGTTTTCCTGACCATACATTTTATCTGAATGTATGAGAAGTATTTGGTTTTGATCAAAGGGTAAACGAATAGCTTTCAACTCCAAGAGCCTGCTGTGCAACTTTCATCTCCTACACAGTCACTAAACCTTGAAATGGCTAAGGAAACAAGAGGAACACCCCATGTCCCAGCATCTGGAAATATTAGTGTAAAGAGTGAGAAAGAAATTCCCTGATGAGCCTGTGTCACCTTTATTTTTTTCCTCTCAAGGAACTTGAGACATAAATAGCACAAGTAACATGGAAAAAAGGGGGAGGAGAGGGAGACTTTTCACAGAGGTCAGGGATTTAACTGAGTTGAATGTATCACCAGACTACAGTGTTGAAAACCTCTCTCTGGACTAAAGGATAAAGGCAATAATCACCTGTAGACTGAGAGGTGTACAAGGATTCAATGGTAGCTGGTAGGAAATGTGCATGGGGGGGCAAAGGGGTTGTGCGTGTTTGAGCATAAGGATGTGCGCTGCGCAGAAGGAAGCACTTGGATCTCACTTGGGCAAGAGTTTGCTCCTGAAAGGGGTCAGCATCAACATACAGATGGCAATTTTTCATGTTTTTTTTGKGCACTGTGACATGCCTGTATTAGACTTGTGTGCTCTCAGCACGCAGCTCTCCCGCATCTCCCAGGACTGCACCGCGAAGCACAGGGGAGCGCAAGGCCAAAACATCAAAGATGCGAGACCTTCAGCTGCACATGCAGCAAATCAGATGTCAGTGAACCTTGCTGACACTAAATTGAGATATGATACCTCCATGATAAATAGCAGCACTACAGCAAGGAGGGCAGACACTGGATACAGGTTTCCTATGCAAATCGGAGGATAACATATTGCAGGTAGTGAGCACCAAACCACTTTAAGATGTGGCTTACCACAGTTAATGGTGTTGGATTTTCTGTTGACAGTCCTGGAACCAGAGTCACTTGAGGCCTCTGAAAATGTGGTTTGTTTTTTTTTTTTTCTTTTATCCAGTGTAAAAGTATGTGCAAAAGAGAGAAGATTTTAACCGACATGGAGTTTCTCTGGCAGAGAGGTACAGTTACTGCTGGAAGAGATTTTATCTTTTAGCAGCTGCAGTTCTCTATCAGTAAATATACATAAACTCTGCTCTTCCATTCAAACTTTGATATTTGCCATTCCAGTTCAAAAATGACGTCGAAAAACAAAATCAAATCCTGCTACAAGAACTTGAAGAACTTTATACTTTGAAGTTATAATTACATGCCTGCATCTAATATGCCAATCCTTTTCCATTCAAATTGATCTAGAGAACTTTGGCAATTGATTGAGGCTTTTCTTTTCAATCTTCATATATGTGCATGGGCACAAAATATTGTTATTTCCACTTGTCTTTTTTTCTTGGTCATATACATGAAAATAGTTGCAATAATCAACCTGTGTAGGTTTTTTAAGCCTAACACATACAATGATGGCTTAGCAAAACTAAAAATGAAGAGGGGAAAAAAAGGAAAAACAAATGTAGTCAAGTTATTTTCCAATTACCAGCGAGCAAATAGCATCTGGAAACATAAAGGATCATTTTTATTGTTGTATCATTAGAACTTCAAAAACAACTAAACAGATGAGACAGAACGATTTGCTAATGGGCTGAAGGCTTTGTGTGACAAGTACTAATCAGGGGGGCACTTCCATATCCCTGTACTGAAGACTCAGAGCTCAGACTCCTTAATTGAAATGTTTAACACAAACGAGCCTAGCACAGAAAAACCTCGTGTATTAGTGAAAAATAATTATTTCATAGTGTTTTTATTTTTAACTCTCCATTCTTTGTAATATCACTAATTTCCTTTCCTTGCCAGTTTTGTCCTTCTGTAATATGATCAACATCAGGATTTTTTTTTTTTAAACTTCTGTTTCAAATTATGCTTACAAATGAACAGTCTTGTTAGCTGGAGCTAACAAACCTTTTTTTCCCCCTTTTGTTTGATCTCTGAACACCCCATTCCTCTTCACATGTGAAATGGCAGAAATGCTGAAGGCAGTGCTTTATTGTTCACTGGTGGTGTGGCCTAATTCTCATTCCCTTAGGGTCTGTCTATATTAGGAAAGGAACCTAATATTAGGAGGAAACCTCAGCAGGAAACCTTCAAGGGGGAGGAGCAGGAGTGGGACTTGCTCCCTTGAGCTCCCAGGGATGCCGGGGACAGGCTGGGCCCAGGTATCCTTCAGGAGGGCAGCTGGACCCAGGCGCAATGGGAAGGGAGGGAGGACCCATGGGGCCCCTTCTCGTCCCTCCAACACTTCTGCTACACTGCTGTCCTTCCTCCCCTGCTCGCTGCATGGAGAAAGCAATGGTAACGCTCAGTCCTCGGCGTGAGGGCTAACTCCTGATGCGCGTGCCGATACAACTCCAGTATTGTACAGTAATTACAGCTCCTAGTGAATCCGAGGCCAAACTGCAACAGAGGCACAGGAATTGTCGCASTGAGGCCGCAGAGCCTGTCGTAATCACCGCTTCCCCGGCCTCAGCACACTGTCTAATAACAGAACAGGAGGGAGAAATAAAACAAAGACGATACAGAGCACACAACAGTAGGAAATATTTCCTTTCATGTGTCTGAACAGTGCTGTGGTTGGTGGTTACTTGCAGTGAGTATGACCAGATCTAAAACAAAAGTCTGGAGGAACTTTGCTATCACAGTTTTTAGAAGGTTCAGATGCAGGAATTAAATACTCCAGGCTTTTCCTGATTAGTAACTACTCAGACTAACTGAAGGACTTAGCAGGGCTGCAGTAAACACTGCAGTGACCTGCCTTTTAGCATTATGTATCATCTTCTCTGAAAATAAAAGACAGTAAAACAAAAAACAATCCTCCCTTGTTTGGGATATTCTCTTGTTACTTAGGGATTTCCTATACTTTCAGGCTTGGTTAATGTTTGATTGCTAAATTCATATGCGGGTACCTTAGAAAGTGGCTTGATTTTGACAGCTGCTTCAGCTTTCATTAGTTTCCAAGTGTATAGTGTTTCCATGTGAAGTGTTGTTTCCTTAAGTTTGAAACCAAACCTTTTATATAAGTGAATACAGATTTACATTACAGAAACTGAATACAGATTTACATTAATCTGAGACTTCTGACCTATGTTTTCTCAGCATCTAGGTCTTTATTTAGGACTAGATTTAGTTATAATCTAGTTTTGGATTACTTTGTCAGCCATAAACTTTCTACCTTTATTGAATTTCAACTCAATATAATTTATTTTTCACCTCATATTTCAGGCTGCTAGTTAATTTATTTGTGTGTGTGCTTCATCTTACTTCACTGCCTTAAAACGGTCACGGTGGCTGCGCTCACAGCTCAGCTGGCAGTAATGAGTATGGATTGCCATTCCTAAATGGACCCTGGCTGTGAGAAGGGGGTGCATTAGGACAAAGCAAGCTGCCCTCAATAGCAAGAAATAGATACATGTATGCCCAGAGACATTTTTTTTAATGCTTCTTGTTTTCAGGATCACTCTGATAGTCTGTTGTATACACATTTTTTGTATTTTTATAATATGTCATTAAATATTAAATCTCAAAAAAAAAAAAAAAAAAAAAAGCTGTTGCTAGCTATGAGCAGCAGTCCTATGCATGGACCAATAAGCTGACACCTACAGCAATGTGTGTCAGAAACACATATGGTCTCTTGCTGCACCAGATTTTATTCAGTCACAAACACTTGTAAGAGAGCCTGTTGGTAAAACCTCCCTTCCTGTGCCCTCCTCCTCTCACAAATCTGGTAGTTTTGTTCATCCCTTCTTAATGTAAATCTATCTTGCGATACACAAATTGCTCTAATAGCCCCATTACATACAGTGGCAAAGTTCTTTAAAACAAAAATTTGTCTTGCATTTGTTCACTGTTGGGACAAAAGGCTGGCTGCATGGTAACTTAAATAAAAGTTATCTATCTGTCTTTTGAATTAAAAAAAACCCAAACCCTCAAATGTGAATACAAGYTCAATTGTTCTTTTAAACAATAAAATAGGCGTTTTTTTATGAAACTGTATTTAGACTCTGAGAAAGTTATGATTAAATTACAAATTTTTTGAATAAAAGCATTTATAATGTAAAAGCTGACATACTTTCAGTGATAAACTTCTTTCCTAATGTCTTTATTACATTCCTACAGTATTACTTAGAGGTGTCCAGGAATATAAACCACTCTTTTGAACAACTATATTATAGCCATCAATTTTTTTTGTGCCTAAAATAGAATTATTTCCATATGTTGTGCTGCAGCACCTTAGGATGACTCTGCCTGAGTTATATCTAAGTCTTTATAGATTATGTGTCATCTGTATTGGAACCAGAATTAATAATGTGATCTGGATGCAAACTGGATGTGTACAGGAACGACTGACCTTGTAGTCATGGTGTATTGCTGGACTGGGAAAAAGCAACAGCTATGGGTTTTGTTTCTTTTTGCTCATGCAAAAATGTCATGAACAGCAATTCTGCAGAAGCTGGCATTTTTGGTTCCCCTTTTAATGCRGGTGCTTGAATTGGCACTTTCTTCTAAGCCACATCTAAAGAAAAATCTTGGCTCATAATGCATATGCCGAATTATTAAATTTGATAATAGGCTTAAAATATGCATAATGACTAACTCCCACATAGGCATATATAAAAGGCCGTCATGTTCTAGCACCAGCCTAGATTTTGCCATGATAGATACTCCTGAGCAAACCAGGTAGTCCAATTCCCATGTAACCAAAAGAAAAATCTGCATGTAGGCGCTGATGCTGAAGGTGCATTGGAGAGGACCCAGTGTGTGTGTGCATGTGGCGCGGGCAACACGCCATATCCTCATGTGGGGTAAAGCCAGGTAATGGTGTGCAGCATCCATTATGTATGTACCATTATGCAGTATGTAGTTTCAGTGTCACTGGTATGGCAGGGATCCTGAAAGAAGCAGGGATGATCTTCGCCGTCACCATTCCTGGGCTACGTACTCGCTGCGTGACTTCCCACCTCGACTGTTCTTCCTTTCACTGGCAAACGAAAAATGTTATGTTAATCATACACAATGACTGAAAGACTGATTAAGCAAGGCAGAAATATCTCAGTTACTACATATTTTGAATGAGGGAAAAAAGAGAGTGTGATTAAACTTGCTTAGGAGGGAGACGAGCTCAAGCTTGTTAGATAAACTCCAGGCAGACAAAGCTGAAGAGTTTGCATGTGTTAACTGAAAGGCAGTGTAAGAATAGCTGTTGTTGGCTTGTTGCAGCTTGCAAGAGCAGCAGAGAATTGCAGTTGTCTGTAATTGGATTTGCTGAGGGGATGGTAAGAACAGGCGGAAGCCCAGGAGCGGTGGACATGAAAGGAAGGACTGGGCTACGGCACTGGCTAGTTACTAAATTTTCTCCATTGTCCAACCGTGATGAGAAATTCRTAGGTCAAGACTAAGGGTGATTCATTTCAGTTTTGTGAAGAACTGCCAAAAATTTAACAAATTACCCATCTTTACTCTCCATGCCATGCAGATGACATCTTCATTTAGTGCTATTTAGATGCTCTACTGGCACATAGTAGTTTCTGGAGCTTATAGCTAATTCTGACAACTGAGTCTTTATGGAAAAGGGACCAGAGGCAAGATTAATGTGTCATTTACATAATACTAAAAGCATCTGAATTAACAAATTAGTATATTTAAAACTTTATGAAAACACTTCTTCAGTTTGAAAAAAGCAATAATAATAAATTAACCAATTTCCTTCCAGCAAATAAGGTTTGAAAGGAGTTTTACCATTGTTAAAGCACATTTCTTTTGAAGCCATCTGCAACTCATACTTTGTGGCCACTTTAGGAGTGTACATTTCTCATTCACTACATAGAGCCACATTTTATGTTAAGTAATACTTTTTTCTTTTTATAAAACTTTTATCTTAATTTGAAGAGCATGTCTATTTCTTTGTKCTTAACCGTGGAACATTTCTCAGATCATTCCAGACCACTTAATTTCCTTTCARGTTTACCTGGTGGGTTTAATTTCTTGTAACGTTTACTAGGTCGAAAGAATGGCATGGTTGGTTCCCAACTACTCTAGCTGCCAAACTAGGTTTTTAAGCCATGTGCTGTATGCACCTTACCAGATGATTGGGACAGTATTTTGGCTTTAGGTCTGCTGAATTCAATTATCACTGGACTTCAATATACAGATAATATAAAGCAGCAGTGATTCCTTACCCCAACTGCTAGAAGATGTTTTTCAGTGTCTGTTGATAGTATCTGTTTGCATAACCTGCTTACCAGTTTGGTTAAAGGTTGTTTGAGGAACAAGGAAAATGTTTTCTTCCAACCCTAATATTTTTATTCCTTTTTCGGAATTCTATTCCAACAGTATACTGTATGAAAGCATTCCTATCAACTGCCTAATTCCCAGTAATTTTCAGTTTTGTCTAGTATTGTCAAAAGATGTTAATCTGTGACTTGGTTTACTGCTTTGAAAACTTGATGTATGACATCATCTGAAAGATTAATAAAAATATTAACTTTTTAAATTAACTGTAGAATTTAGAAATGGAGAAGAACCATTGGACAATCTCACTTAATCCTCTGCCTCTCTGGAGAGTTCCTTTAAGTTCTTCATTTCAGTATTTTTGTGGGTTATCCTTTTTTTTTCCCCCAGAACATAGATTTGAACTGACAGGGGGAATCATAACCAACATATTATCCAGCTAGATTGCAGGAAATTCTAATATTTCCTGTCATCATAATACAGCTCCATGGAACAGAAGGGCGTTCAACAGTACTGTTTGCCACTTTTCCTGGGTTTTCCTGTGGGGTCATGAGGGCTTGCAAACTGTCAGTGTTTCACAGCGATCCTGCTAGCAAAGGATAGCTGTGAGAAGCACTGATGTGACAAATTTACCAGCTGCAACTTGGAGTCTGCAGTTGCAAATGATGGAGCAGGGTTGTAAATACATAGTCAGCCGGATCCTGGAAAGCCTTCTGCTGCCCGGGACAGATTTGTAATATGGGAATCCATGTGTAGCAGCTGGCCCTGCACATGTCTGAAGGTGCTTGGGTTTCTTATAAATTAATAACAACTCATGAACTCTGAGTTCTCCCCCTCCCCAGTAATGCTGTGCAAAAATGTATGCTAAAGACAATTTTCAAAATGCCAGAAATGCATACTGGGCTTAGTGACATTTCCAAAGCCATAGTGAAATCACGGAGTCTTCACTAATGAACAGGAAACACAGTCAGACTAAGGAAAGGCTGTTTGCTYGATATTGCCATGATATTGATTTGACTGACTGGGCAAAGTAACTGTGGAGGTTTATGGCATTTCTGTGAATATTGCAGGTGCAGGGGCCACCTCTGGCATTTCAGCCATTTTCCCAAGTACCTCTGGCACAAGTACTTTCTCACCATACCAGCACGCTCACAAAGGTAAGAATACATTTACAGATTTAATTTAGCCCCTGTTGCTTTCGAGACTAGGACCAGCACAGAGCAACTGAACTGAAAATAACTATTGTGTAATTCATTGCCGCTACTTTCAGATTGCTGAAACTGCTATTAAAAATAATTCAGAATGGATTTTTATTTCTTGGTTTATCAAAACTACTGTGTTAGTAAGATGGACTTAAAATGGACTTTGACTGTAGTCAGTAATGCCAGCGATGAATTTAGCTCATTATTTGTGGCAACACAGAAATGGCGTGATGCCTCAGCAAAGCCTRTCTTAGACTGGTGAAAATAATTTAATGCACGACTATAGCCCGTGTCTTGTTGAACTAACATAAACAGTTCTCCATTATGGTTATTAGTTGTTCGAAATAGGTGAACATGAGAAGACATAGTAGGAAAGATGCCACTAATGAGGGACTGACACTGCTGATCTTCCTGATTTTGTCTGTAAGCATGATCTTGAGGATCATGTTTTCAGAAAAATTCAAGTTTTCATGCTTTTTATCCTATTTGTCATTTTCTGTATCCTTTTGTGGCTTCTAGATTCTAGTTTATTGCATCTAAATTCTGCTTTAAATCCCTTCTTACATACCTTATTTAAAATTCACCTCCCAGCCATGCTGTATTTTAAGTCTCTGTTAGGAAAGCATCAGTTTTTCACGTGTGCATTGTGTTCTTCTTGCTACAAAGCTTTTGAGGCAGCCATAGTTACCAGCCGTCGTTTTAACTCTCAACCTGTTTGTTCTTTTTTTTTTTTCTGTGTTAGGAATGCTGCTACTCTGATTCTCTGCCACTCTCTGATTTTAAGAGTGGATTCTTTACAAAATACTTCTTTGTATTTCCAGCAGATCTTTCAGGGCAAGGACATCTGGCTACAGCTCTTATAATTGCAATGTCTACCATATTCATAATGGCTATTGCTATTGTCCTCATCATCATGTTTTACATTGTGAAAACAAAACCTTCTGCTCAAGGTAATTGTTCAGCCTATGAAATTTTAGCTGCAAATGCTATTTTTAGATAGCTTCTGAGAATAATTATTAAGTTATATTTTTATATCCTAGCCTGTTGCAAGAGCCACTCTGTAAAAAATGTTGAAGCTCAGGCCAACACACAAGAAGAGAAGAAAGAAGTGCAAGGTATAAAGTGCTTTAGAGTTTGCTTTTTCCATCCAAGATTACATTGTACTTAGATGTTCTTAATCCATCATACTTACAATTTCCCCTTTTAATTGTATAAATTCTGTGTCAGTTTACTAAAGAATGGTGTATAATAGTTTTTGCACTTCCAGAATGTCACTCAATCCTCTGATAGCAGTTAAAAAGGGAGCAGAGAGATTTATGCTTGCAATAAGATTGCCAACTGAGGCAGCTCCTAGGCAAAACATTCATTTGGAAATTCACTGCCAATTTAAACTTCTCTAATTCTTGACCTGCAGATAATGTTGTGATATTCTCTGAGAAAGAGGAGTTTGAAAAGCTTACAGCAACTCCAGCTAAAACTGCTAAAAGGTATGTAAAAAATAAACACTTCTAGTTTGACTGAAGCAGGAAAGCAACATGGTCACCACTTCCAAACATTCATTGCARATTTTTTTTTCAGCCTGGTCTGTAGGAATACACAAAGAGCAAAATGTGTTAATTATCCCCAAAATTTTCAATGCTGTAAATTCTGGCAGACCATGTATAACCTGTCAATGGGAGAGTTGTAGGAGTTGGCTTTTCTGGGCAAGCTGAGGTGACCATCGCCACCTTATGTGCCAGCCTTGCCTGCTGCACCGTGTGCCCCAGGTCTCAGCCTGGACAGGCCCCTGGACTGTCACAGACTGGGGAGCCCCCTGCATCCAACCTTGTACAGCTAGAACAGGAAATTAGGTGAATATGCTAGTAGTTTTGCTTCAGCAGGGAAAAGACTAGATGACTTGGTCATGTTTTCTCCCCTCTGGTTTCTAAGAGAGGGAGACAGACATTCCGAAGGAGATGCCCTCTCTCTCTGCGACCATCAGCCCTTGGCGCTCTGTCTCCTTGTTAGAAAGGTCCATTTTAGGGCCTGGAGAATAGCTCTCGCGTACATGCCCTTGGTAAGGTACATAAGGTCCCCCTCCTCACTATCGGCTGGGAGGAGCAAACACACCTTCCGCTCCAGGCCTTAAGGAAACTCCTTGTTCGTAGTACCGTCTGGGCACGTTTAAAAAAACTGGAAACCTTTTTTATTCCATTCCTCTAGGATAGCAAAAGGGAGATCACTGGAGTTACACCAAGAGAGGCTTCACTAAGATAACCTTATCCTTCATTTTACAGTGAAAATGATGCATCTTCTGAGAATGAACGACTTTTAAGTCGTAGTATGGATAGTGATGAAGAAGCTGCAGTCGACAAGCAAGGGACTCCAGAGAGAGGCTTGTTATCTTTAGTGCATTTGGCCAGAGAGAAATCTTCTACAAACAACAAAGCAACTGGGGTAAGGCTATTCTGAGATCTAAAAATAGAGGGTAGTTTTTCAATAGACACAAACCATCACCCAAAAATGCATTATAAACAGATCGAACTAATTTACAAGAGAATTTCTCCAGACACAAATTTATTAGAGAATCTCATAGTAGCATAGTATTCCTCCAGAGTTTCAGAGGTGGTCTGTGTATATATATATATATATACAGTTCAGAGTTGAAAAGTAAATTTCTTGCAAGAGTAATAACTTTATTCTTTTGAGTATTGTATTTTATAGTTTAAAGAAAGAAAAAAATGAACAGCAAAATCCCAATATATCAGTGCTTACATTTACCAAGGAAAATCAAAGATAGAAAAATAACAACATGGCTGGATTCATATCATTGTGTAGCATTTGAGTTTCTTAGACGCCTTAGAGCATCTAATGCTCTTAAGTGTGGCACTGGTGTTTCTATACCATAGAATTTTCAATAATATATGGTTTTGTACTTAGTTTTTGTGAGTAATTTTCACAAACACAGATTTGAAGGCCACTCCTGTGTTCCAAAGAACAACGTCAATCCACTGTTTGTTTTGCTGTGGAAGGCCTTCATTCCTTCCTGCTAACTGTGCACTGCCCAGGGCATTTTATCGCACTAAGAGTATTTCAAGGCATATTTAGGGCACTCCCTCACCCAGTCAGCTTTTTAGTCTATATTAACATGAAACCATCCATAAAAAGGAAGTGTCTGCTCAGATGTTTTTTAAGCTTTTAGAAGTTCAGGAGTAAAAAAAGCAGCAATACCTAGGACAAAATAATATGACTTCAAATCAATCACTTAATATCAACCATTATGTTTTTTTAAAGGATAAAATGGTTTGAAAATACATCTTTTCATGTTTGCATGTTTTAAATTGTTGAGACGGTTTAGCTCAAACTTTGTAAAATAGCTCATTTCTCAGCTGAGACCATATGCAAAAAGTTTCAAACCCAAGAGAAATGTTTTTTTTAAGTTGTAGATGGTTTCAACTATCTGAAAATAACTTACTACTCCAGTGTTCACATTTTAAAATTCAGTCTTCTGAGGTCTCTCTCTAACAGATCCATCTTTATCATACTTTTCTATGCACTTACTTGAAATTGGATAACACAAGTTGGGTATGCACAAAATTGAAACATTTCATAGGAAGTGGTTTCCAAAGACCATATCTGATAGATACTTTCTCTTGAGTAATTTATATAAGCACACGAACTATTTATTCGAGACCTTCTGTTGTAATATACTCCTAATGGCCTGAAGCCTACTGATGGGGTTAAAGACAACATTTTCARCAAAAGTGCAGAGTGCATCAAGATGCCCTCCTAGATATCTGAGATTTCACAATTAAGGCAGTTGCCAGAAGTTAGAAAAGCAGCAATTTGTTTGAGGCTGGAGATGAACTAATGTTTCTAGTACAGGGAAGAGTATTAAGTAGCTGTTGCGCAAGGTTAAAGAAAGTTAAAGGCCTACTCTTATTGAAGGCTGCTCCTTCCTAATTAAAACACAAACCATTATGCAATGAGCTACCACACAGAGGATCTCAAATCAGACTCAAATTTCCCCTGTTTGCTTCCAGCATAAGCTTTACAAATTCCACATTTTCAGGCTCTGGTAAAAAGAGCATCCTGTGTAATTATTCATGAATTTGGAATTATTTAGCCTCTTTCTCTGCCCTAAAAATGAGGGGAGAATGAAAATGGGCATCTAACAGTTTGCTTAAGAGGAATTCTAATAAATCCCATTAAAAGAAAATTTTATGCTTACAGGGCTCTGAAACAGCAAATCCAAATGTGCAATAGCTACCTAAATGACCAAACACAAGTAAATTTTACCAAGAATATGTGAACAAAAACTAATGTCTGCATCATCATTCCCTGAGATACAATATACTTGCACAGCTTCTACGCCTTCAGGTAGAGCAGCCAGTTTGTAGGCTCCAGATGCATGTCTATTAGTCCACATAACTGATGTGCCTTGGCCCTTAGAGCCCATAGAAAACAAGGAGAATCTTTTCACAAACAAAACAGTCCAAACAGGGCTTTTTCCAGCCTGGTTTTCAGTGAAAAGTGGTGAATTTGTGAAGATAATACTAGAGTCCTATCAAGAAGACAGTTTTTCAAATAGCTCAGTCCTAATGAGAGCTGGCAGAGCAATGACAGTTCCAGTCCCTGAGAACACCTGACATTTTGACATTTGTTTTCACTCCACATTGAATCCAAGTCCGAACCTTGAGAACATTTTTGCTAAATGAAATCACATCAAAATGTCCATTTTTACCTTGGAAAATGTCAGGTGTTCAGTCTGCGTCTCTTCCTTGTCAAAAATGACTAGAGCACCCTGGACCTCAGATTTTCCCTCTCTAAAGCTTCACTGATTTTTTTTTATCTATCTATCTGTAAAGTGTTTCAGATTCAGCCAGGCAGTATATCATGAATATATATATATATATATTTATAATATATACACACACACACACACACACACACACACATATATATACATATATAAAAAAAAATTAGTAATGGCCTAAGCAGTTCTATGTCAAATGGCAGAAAGCAAGATCTCCTCCTCTACAGTCCTTTTCCACTACTGGAAGAAGGCAATTCCAGTCTGAGTTTAATCCCCTGTGGCTAGTCCTATCCCAGTTTACCTGGGTATCCCTGCATTAATTGCCTGTATTATGTGGTATTGCATTTATCCTCCTTGTCAAGAGTTTGCTTCAGTCTGAAGGAGAAATGCAAAAACACTTAAAGCAGGAAAGTCATTGATCCAAAAGAAGATTAGAAAGTGGAAAGAAAGATGTCTAACAGTGAAAAATGTTTATTCTTCACTGAATTTCTGCGTGTTCCTCTATGAATCTTTAAAAGGGGGCCCCTAAGGACATTATATGATAAATCCTTGTATTCAGAGCCTTGAAATGAGATTTTTGTACTGATGGCTCCTAATTATTTACGCACATGACTGAAAAAAATAATGAAATAAAACTCTTTTCATTCAGATTCAAAGTCGAAGGAAAAAGATACTTGATGTGTATGCTAACGTATGCGACGTTGCAGAAGGTGAGTGTATAAAACTTGCATCTCTGTTAATGGCACAAAATTAAATCACAGTTGAATAGAGAGCCCTCTGTCTGCCTATGGAAAGGTGAGCTATAAAGAAAGTCCAAATCTGGAAGAAGATACCCTGTAAGCAGATTTGTATTCACATGCCCTTAGGAAGCATCGTGGGGCCCTGATGCCAGAACTGTCCAGACTGCATTTGCGCTGGAGCACGCCACAGCTTTTTTCCAGCTGGATGCATGGGTTTCCCTCCTATGGAAAGTGGGAAGGGCAGTGTTGCGTTGTGTTTGGGCACGTACACAGACTAAGCTGTAGAGAAACACTTTCCCATTCCTCGTCTAGCAGAAACCTGCTTCATTTATTTATTTAGACTTACTTGGATAACAGATATAAACTTGTTCCAAATGTGAAAGTGTGATTTGGGAAGGGTCAAAATCATATTCCAGAGACACTTGACCTACTCAGCTGCTCTAAATGCTGTCCCACTTCTCATGACCAAAAGTTTAGTTTCCAAGTAAGCCTGTGGTTTAAGCGTTAACTCTGCTTAGCACTTGACTGCCTGGGTAGTTTTGGCAGAAGGGACATGAATTCATTTTCCTACAGAATAGGAGACCTGGCCACATTTACTTCCCTGCGCACGCATACTTTGTGTGTGTGTGTGTGTGTGTGTGTGTGCATGCACGTTATGTGTGTGTATATGAGTTTTCTGTGGTTCAGGGAGGTCTGTCTCCCACCAAACTCCTGCCAGTGTGTATGAAGCAGGAAAACTACAGAAGCCAAAAGATTGTTTTTGAAAAGATGCTCTTGCTGATTCTCTCCTCTGTTCTGTGACCATATAGGAGAATGCCCAGGAAAACACAGTGTTTCCTCCCACAAGATGAGTGTTAAATCCTCTCTAGTGATTCAGTGATAGCAATGACAAGCACTTGCAGGGACTTTCATGCTTGGAAGCAGCCAGCATCATTGCTTCACCTCACTCCTCATGCTCCTACAAGGGCAGCTTTCAATTACTGAGCTGTTACGCAGCCGCTGGTGACAGACTCCAGGAAGGGTCAGAGCAGTCACTCTAGCTCAAACACTGTGCGAGACGTGCAGAGGTGTATTAATGGAGCTGCTCACTGGGAATGCGTCTGCAATAGATGCTTTTTGACAGCTGGTGAGCTGTTGAAGGAAGGGGCAGTGTCACAGGAACATATACAACCCACGTAATACTTCTTTCCCAGCCAACTTTATACCCTAATTATTCCACTAATAATGTCCCCTACTGTCACAAGGAAGAATTAACTCTAGTAACRTATGGTAGTCTTTGGAGCTAGACATATCTATCACAGACTATCACTTAAAGATTTTGGCTGTACTTGATGTTAATAGTGTATACTGGAGTATTTTAATAAAAAATGTCCCCGGTAGCCAAGACTTGTGTACAGAGCCATCTGACTATATGCTCCTCACTTTGCAGGTCTGAGCCCCACAGAGCTGCCATTTGATTGCCTGGAGAAGACCAGCCGAATGCTCAGCTCGACATACAACACAGAAAAAGCCATTGTGAAAACATGGCGCCACCTCGCTGAGAGCTTTGGACTGAAACGAGATGAAATTGGTGGTATGACGGACGGCATGCAGCTCTTTGACCGCATCAGCACAGCAGGCTACAGCATCCCCGAACTGCTAACCAAACTGGTGCAAATCGAACGGTTGGATGCCGTTGAGTCTTTGTGTGCAGATATTCTGGAGTGGGCACAAGCGATGCCTGCTCCTGAGCCGGCAGCAGCATCCTGACATACCTGTCTGGGATCTTCATTGCCGCCCTGTCTGCTAGAACAGTGATTCCAAAAAGCACCATGTCAAAGACTGGACAAAGACCATTGTTTCTTCTGCGCAGCCATTCCCCCTGACCAACGGGAGGCTATTCCCTTTTACTTCTACAAAAGTGAAGTTATGCCTCTACCAAAACAAGAGCAGAAATCTCCCACAAAGCTTGGTGTGAACATATAATTAAACAAAATGGTTTTGTTAAACGGTTACTGATAATAAGTGGACACAAACATTCATTTTGTGGTCTGCGTGTGAGTATATGTGCAGCTAACCCTGCTAACATCCTTCCTGCCTGGCTTTCAAGAAAGCTTTGCTCAATAGTTTAATAGTTACAGTTGAAAACAGTACTACAGCTACAGTACCATTTAATACACATTAGGCACATACATTTCTATCAATTCTAACACACTTAATATGTAACCAGTTTAATTATCTGTATTTACTATGGATTTGCTGAATCTAGAAGTATGTGCGTAGGTGTATATAAACAGTCCTCGGATTAACTCATTACACTGTATGAAAAAAGCTTCAACATAATTTACAGATTGAAGTGCTTCAAATCACTGTATATAATGCATGTACATGCACTCTTGGTCCATACAGACATTTCAGAAATTATAAATTCAAACTGCTGACTTACTGAGGACATGCTGGTTAGGAAGTGGGCAGTAAAAGTTGACAGTGACTACTTGTAAGTTGAGAGCAACATATTTTTTCCTCCTTTGCCATTACAAAAAAGAAGCAACTAAAGAACTTGTCCACCACAGTGAAAAACATTTTCCAGTAGTGACATCTATATATCAAATTATTTTTCAAGCAGAGGAATTCCAGACAAYGGTGGTGTGCATTCTACACTGAGAATCAAAAAAAAGGAGGTTTCTTTAGCAATACTTGAAATGTACAGGAGAAAGAATTTTGAAATACTCTTCTTTTGTAAATGTAGAACATGAGCATAGACTCCGCAGTGAGGTGAAAAATGATTCCTCTAGAAGCTAAAGCCTTATTGTGAGTTTGTGCATGACAAAAATATACCTTACTTTTTCTGTTAACTAATGTCTAATTTTCTAGGTYAAAAGTTCTTGAAAAATTGTACAGACCACAAATCAGTAGCTGTTACCAAACCTATTCACTTAATTTATAACTAAAATGAGCAATGACAGATTTCAACAAGTGCAACCCCTAAATTAAACTAAATTACAAAGCAATACAGTAAGTTCCAAATTGCATGACTGAACAAAATGTTATAAAAATATCAATTCTAACCCTGAAGTTAACAACTAGTATTCCATTACYTAGAAACTAGACCTTACCTACGATAGTATCATAATTATGTGCTGAACATTTAATATCACCATTTAATGCCTATATTTACTGATCTTTTCAGCACTTATTTTGTATAGCAGAGGAAGTACACACTGCATCACAAAACTTATCCTAATTTTTCTTTTTCCACCATTTCTTCAGTATTACAACACATTCTTCATCCATGTGCATATGTGAAATTTGATTATAATTTTGCCTTTTCTTTAAAGGAAGAAGCAAGCTGCATTTATTTGAAGATTTAACTATCATCTAATTAATATTTAAAATAGGAATGAAATTCTTTCTGTCTTGAAGTCAATGGCAAACTCACATGGACTTCAACAGGCTTCAGTAAGATTTCTAGATTTGCTGACATTTCAGCAGTCTTCAACAAGATTTCCAAGACCATAAAGTAGCAGTTTTAGTCCATTGCTAAGAAAATATAAAAAAGGAGGAAAAAGAAGATGGGAAGATGCTATTTTCCATGTGCTAGTGTGTAACTACAGTGTTACTCATATTTCATGTTTCATGTAATAGTACATACCATTTATTTCTTTAAAGGAAGACACAGGAATTCTCTTTTTTTTTTATGCTTATTGGGCCTTGAAAAGTTAAGGTCTTGAAATCAATGGTGCCAATGTGAACATAGACTATTTAACATTATTTTATTTAGTATACAGTATTTTTAYTATTACACAAAAGATGTACAGGAGTGAAAAAAAAATCTGTAGATCTTGCCAAAGACTTACTTTCTAATAATTTTGTCTAATGCTGTATATATAACTTATTATATTGTAAAATATGAACATAAAATATCCTAATAAAAGAAAGAGGTCAGAGTCATATTAGACATTTCTTCAATTAAATTATATATTGTCTTATAAATTCGTTATTAAATAAGCTACCCAGGGGCTAACAGGCACATTCCTGTGGTATGGGAGTGTCTAGGCAACAAACATGAAGGAACCTTTATATTCCAGTAGGATAATGCTTGCCTGCATCACACTTCAGAAACTTTGAAGCAGAAATCTTTCTTCTTCCTTTCTCAGTATGGTTTTGGTTCAACTTTGGTTCAGCTTTTAGGTACTAGGAAAATACCAAACTCCTAACAACTCCTTAGAGCAACTGTTTGCAAATTATGTATGTATTGAGAGCTGGTATAAATTGTGAGACTAATGAGTAATCTAACAATAGCAATACTCTTTAACATATTGCTATTTTGTGTTCCTAAATTAGCAGTACTTCACCACATTATCAGAGACCTTATTTGGAAGCTTTCACTGCATGACAGAGTAATTATATTCATTCAATCTTATGCTCTGCTGTTGAGATGCTAATAGACTGCCAGCTAGCATCCGCAAAAACAGAGCTGGAAGTTGTGCTTCCCACAGACACTGCTGACTGAGCTAAGACTTTCCAAGTATTTCACACAGATCAAACATTTTCTAAACAGAAGGAACACTTTCTTGTTTTTTAAAAAAAGATTTGGAGTTTTGTTTATTTGGATTCATTTGTTGGTTCCATCACTATGAATACATTCTTGCTCTGTGAAAGGTTAAAGAAGAGAAAGGCTCAAGAAGCTGCAACAAATGCTTTGAGTCTGCCAGACATTTGAAAGGAAATGATATTCTGAGTTTTACTTTATCATTTTCTTACTCCCTGCACAATTTATGCAGGAGTTCACACAGCATGAAAGTACACTCCACCAGATATTGCTATGTCTAAGCAAGTAGCTGGAGCTGAATGGCTTCAGCATTTTCTACTTGAACGTGCTCATGGCCAATCCCTCAAGCAGGAAACTTTGGCTTCACAGGATTAACAAGACAAAACACAAACTCACATCTGATTCAAATACCCGTGTCCTTCCACCATGCAAAATAATGAAACAAAACAAGCAAACATAAAAACCAAACCACATGATAGCTTCTATGGCATGTGGTCTTTATTTCAAATTTCCCTGTTTTTTTTTTCATTTTTCTTATTCTTGCATAGTGCTGCCAGCACACTGGGATGTACCTGTTCAAATGTAGTTGTCTGCAATGAGACTCACCTATAAGGAAGGTGTCACTAAAGCAGACATCTCAAATAATCAAGATAAATTGCATCTGCAAAGCACCTGTTATTCTTTCTTGACTACAAAGAGAAACTAGAGTGACAAGCCTTGATGTAGACATCTATTTTATAGATGTCAAAGGTTACATGAGTTGACTCTTAGCAAGTAACCACTGTATTTCAGGTTTGCCACTGCATTTGAGTTCACACACAGCTCTGAAATACCCAGAGCCAGCAAGTGTAGAATGAAAGTGAATCTGATCCTATGACAAATTTGGTCAATTAGCGTTCTGTTTTCATGAATTATTGGATCAGATGAGTGCTTAAGGTGTATTTAGGGTTGATTTCTCTGTCACTGTGTGCTATAATCTTAAATCTTAACCATATAATCCATATAAACCATATAATCTTAAATCAAATTTATGTCAACAATCCAAATTCCAAAGAGAACATCACCATCTTTGCTTAGAAGTGGCTCTTTACCACTCCAGCAAGCAGTCGATCAACTACAGTGTCTTCTTCAGTGCAAAATACCAATCCTGTGCTTTCGATGTGGAGAAACCAATTTGTATTTTTGCTTTTAGAAAAGATTTTTTTTTCCAACTCCTGAGAGTACTTCTTTATGAGACGCTTATTATCTTGGTTTCAGCTTTTTGACTTAACACTGAAAGACCAGACTGAACGGGGAAGAAATGATTGCATTACATTACAATAAGCACTCAGTACTGTGATGCTAACTTGGCTAACCCATAAAATCTCTTTGCACAGCTGCAGATCTACTTTTATCATCCCTGGCAGTATGTTGTCTTATTCATCACAGAAAATGCCAAACAGTCCAAAAGTGTGTTCTAGCAATATTAAAAAAAAAAAAGACAGTAAAATTTCTCATGCCACCATGGGCTTTCCTGCATGACGCTCAGGAAGAAAAATAGGGATGGAAACTGGTTCACATTAAAATTCTGATGAACAGGAAACCTGAGCATAATCTAACCCTTATAAGGAATACTTTATGAAGAAGGTCTTGAACAGTAGTCTAAGTCAACTCTATGATAACAGAGAAATTTTTTCTTAATTGACAGTTACAGTACATTGTGTTCCTTTAAAAGGCTGCAGTTTCACAGCAGAGTGGAAAGGCTACTGTTTTATGTTATTCTGATTGCCRCTTATTGCCTTGGGCTTTTCCTCTGGATAGAGGAAAAGAAATTGCACCTTCTTTAGAGCAACTGAGCCTGCCAGCATGAAGAGAGGCTTCAAGGATGTGAGGCAGGAGAGGCCAGGAGGAAGAGTGAGAAAGCAGAGACTGTGGTGCAGCAGGGAATGGGACACCACCAAGAGGGGCAGGGCCAGACGCACAGCAAGGCCTCAAGTAGTTGTGATGAACTCACAGACTTCACTGGGAGCTAGAGGAGACTGCAGAATTTGCTGCAACCAGAAAGTTGGCAGAGTAGGAATAAAATTGAAGACCCACCTGTTGCGAGGACCCAGCAGGGCAGGCAGAAAATTACTGACAAGCCCTTTTATTTCCTTTTTGATATATTTTGCCTTTTCTTTTTTCTTCAAGTTAGTTGTTCTTATAAATAAGAACAACTTATAAAACCTAGCTTTCAGGTTTAAAAGACCTTTCAGTCCTAAAAAATACTTACACAAAGTAAGACTTAAGCAAGTCATACCAAACTCAGGTCAAGTCAAGGTCTTCCCAAAAGTACTTCTAGAGTCGGTGTAATGGACACTGTAAAAATAACCCTTTTCACATCAGCAGGGTCTACTAGGGAGAGCACTCAGTTGTGTGTCTACAGATATACCCCCTATTTCCAACTCCATTATTAGTCCTTTGGACTGCAACATTCCTTCTTGTAAGACAAGGATAATAATTATTTCCTTGAAAGACCTTCCCCTGCCCCCATCCCAGCTTCTTATACTGACCAGTATTGTCTCATTCTTTCCTCAGAGAAAACTGTCTGGCTTTGCCTGCCCACTCTAATCTTAAATTGCAGTCAGGAACTGCCCTCTATATAGTGTCTAATAGCTGATAGCCCTGGTATGGTGATAATAATAACAAAAAGAAACAGCAGAGGTAAGGTGCACTGGAAAGAAGAATAAGTCTCAGTTTTGGAGCCTAAGCAACCACAGTGGATTGCCTCCAGGTTGTATAGTTTGGGGTCATTAATCCCTTATCCATGAACTAAAAGACAGGTGTAAAAGCCCAGCTGTATGGATTGGAGGATAAACTGAGAAGGAATACCAGTTAAGGTAGGAGAAGTCTGTAGGATAATTTTTGCTCAGTGAACTCAAAGCCTCACATGGGTTAGAAGTTCCCCTTCGTTATCAGGGAGGTGTATTTAAAGAGGCAGGGAAAACCCTAATGTAAGTGAAAATCATGCCCCAGAGGTACAACRGAAGTCATTCCTGTATGCAGAAGTCAAGCAACCTGTATACTCCCATGATAATGAGAAGAAAACAGAGCTCACATCCTTACTATGTGCTGGATAGACTTCCTAGAGAATATTCCCAGAAATTATTAATATAAACAAGATAAGAATACATTGTCTCAGTCTATATCTYATTTTAGATACATAGTATATTGCATATATATTCTTTCTTCCACATACAAATAAGTTATCCTGATTATTTATTGTGATATGATTTATAATGCATAGCACCTTTTACTTTAGGCATTAATTTATCAATTTCAACCACTCTTCAAGCACAGAAAAATGTTAATTCTTTTTTGCCCGTGTTCTGTGAAACTAGACCTGCCAACTACTTCTACCATGGAAGGAGCCCTTGCTTGCTCTACTGTAGATGATGTCACTGATTAGTTGTTATACAGGTCATACACAGGAAGGATTTCATTTGCCCATCACCTTCAAAAAAATTTTTCATTTTTTATAGTTGGTAAGAGAGGCTGCTCTAAACACAAGCCTATAATAGGATTCAAGTTAGTATCAAACACAATGATTTTCCAGTTTAATCCACCACTCACAAATGACTAAGAAATCAGGAACAGGTAACACTAAAGACAGACTAGTAGAAAGACAACTAAAATAGGAAAAGACATTATGAACAAGAGTTGGGCTTCTATTTCTGAAACTTGGCCTTGGTATGCAAGGCTGCTGTGAAAAAAGGATGGAGTCACTCTTGAACAGAATCCAGGCAAACTGTTACATTTTGGGAAAGACCATGTAACAAAAAAAGCCTTTATTCACATTTTGTATATAAATAGCTCTTGAATCCACATTCTAGAATACAATTTCTTTGGAAGGACAAGACCAAAAAAATTTGGCAACACACTAATTATCTCTGATCTTCCTCAAGGCATTTTACTTGTCCAAAAAGCTGATGGCTGGAGTATTATGCTCTTTTCTGAAAATCTAGTACCACACAATACTTCGTTTCCATTAAAGAGGATCAGTTATTTTTATTTCTTTTCTCCACAACTAAGAGCACTGAGGATGCCATTTCATCAGGCTGAAGATAACCTTAAGGAGCTAGGGTATTAGTAGGAATATTGAATTATTCACAGCTATCTTTAGCAGTATTCCAGCTACCAAGTTTACAGTCCTAGCTTGTGTACATCTACTAGAGCTGCTATTTAATCATTAAGCAGCAGTAATCAGAGATGTGGCATATTCAGGGAAGTATTGCTTGGGACCAAATTAAATATCCTTCATTGATGGGCAGGGCAGTGAAGGAACTGTATTTTGAAAAAAATTTATATATAGCTTCTTGGTTCCCCGTTCATCAGTTCTCTCAGTGTGACTTTGGGGATCAAAATATCTTATAAAAGTTAAATTTTGATTCAGGATCCACTCAAAAATGTAAGCTACAAGCAAAGTAACAGTAAGTGGTTTTGTTCAAAGTTCTCTCTTCTATTAGAGATCAGGTAGTCATAAATATACAAGACGCTTTCAAAATTCCCTCTGTGAAAAACAAAAGTGTAATAACAAGAAATGTTCTTAAGCATGGTCAGAAGACTGTGGATTAAAGACAATTTTCAACAACAGGCAGTGGTGGTTAGGACAYAGAACATTACAAGAGTCAGTATATAACACACAGACACCTTAGCTTCTCACAGCATTGCTCAGAGGGGCGTCAAAGGTAGGAAGAGCTGCTACAGAGTAGTGCTCTGTTCCTTTTAAAATAACTTGTGTAAGTACTAAGAAAGTGTAGGCATTATATTATTACTAGAAACACAATGGGTCACTGCTCTACCACAGCAGACCCTCTAACCATTTGTGAAGTGGAACATTACCAATCATTTCATATATCAAACTTTCAGACTTTCTAGACTAAATTTAAATGTTATCTTAAGAAAAATGTTTTCTATCAGACTATCAGTCCCTGAAGCTGGATAAGTTTTAGGTGAAAAATTCAGTATATAATTAAAAGATCCAGTGTCATAACTCTGAATTATGTGCTCTGCTTACAGCTCCTTTTAATTCTGATCTCGTAAATTAAATCTTGTATTTAAGACATTGATGTTCACTGTGAATAAAGTTCTTCCAAAAAAAAAATATTGCCTTCAGCCATACTTTCAGCTTTCAGGTTAATTTATCTGTTAGAAGAACTTTTTGCCCATAATTTATTAAATTCAGTTACATAAAAAAAGATGCAAGTCAATCATGTTCAGGAGAACTGGCAGATAACTATGAATTAAACACCACTTTAAAAGATAGACCTTTCATCAGGTGGTAAAATTATARATGTGAAGAAACATAGTACCATTGTACAAGTTGGGTACTGTTAGTCTACTTAGTTTACTTTGATCTACTATGTTTCTGCAAATGCCACTGTCCCCCATCCAGGGAGTTATCTTTCTCACAGATTTGCCAAATTTGAAGTTTGTAGATCAGGCCTGCAAAACTATCTTTTCCACTTATCCATAGGAAGCCTTCTGTAGAGAGCAAGGGGGCATTATGTGATGAATTCTACATTATATATTCTTTTATTATTATTTTTGTTCAAGTCTGTAACCTTTTCTGGGAAGAAAACTATTCTTACATGAGTAGATGCAATGCTCTTACAAACTTCCCCAGTGAGGACTCCCATAAGCTGTTCCAAAAGCAGCAACATAAAATTGTGCGTCAATTCTGTATCTTCCTTTAAAGCAACAAATTGGCACTGCCAGGAATTTTCTAAGGTTCATGCTGGTAAATGTAGTAATTGCTTTGGGGGACCTACATACAAGCAAGACATGGCATAGATAGTACCTAGTTTAAGGCTACATGTTCTGACTGATCAGCTCACTGCTGCCAGAAGGGGGAAGAGGCCCTGTCTTGCTTAAGTGAAGGCATTCATAAGGCAAGGAGGGTGTTCTCAGACAAATTCTCTCCAAACTGGTTGAAAATTAATATTCTTTTGCCTGCTACTGACATATTCAAAATAGCTTATCTGGGAGAGGGAGAGAGGGAGTGGGAGGGGGAAGGATCACATAAACTACATTGCCTTAGGAAACCAGGAATTACAACACATAGCTAGAGCTATGGTCACCTTTTAAAAATGTCTTTTGTTGTAGACAGTGTTCTGAGATAGCATAAAATAATAGAAACCTCATCCTCATATTACAGTATGCAAATGCTACAAAAGCAGGAAAAAAAAAGAAAGCTCTAAGTTTCATCTGGAAAGGCAAGACTATATAAAAAGGATCCTCAAAGTGTGACCAACCTGACTGAAATCTATTCTTCATCTGACATCAGCTCCTCAGTTTTCCCATCTATTAGGAAGGAGGGGGAAAAAAACAAAAACAAACCTTTTAAAATTACACTTAGATGAGAGGTTTGAAGTGAGTTAAAATTTGTTAAGCATTTTTTCAATTTGAAAGTTACAGTACAGGAATGAAAGATCAGGCACATCAGAAAACTGAATCACAGAAACAGAAAATTAACCACACATTCAATTCACAATTTAGATTTTAACAGCATCTTACTCTGGCTTCAATTATATAACTACAGTTAGGTAAAGAGGTAAAGCAATACATTTTCAATGTAATCATACCCAGTATTGCCACTGAGAGCTACCTCCCAACCTTAGATTTCCTTCTGCCACTGCTTTGGAGCTGAGCTGACCTTATTGGGGGACCTAGGAATGTGCTATCAGAGACTTCACCCAGTGCTGGAGATCATGTGCAAGTAGTCCTGAGACTTTCCTCTTCATCTTCCCCTCCCTGAGACTTGGGATACAATCTCAACCCAACCTCCTCTCTCGCCCACTTTCTCTTCCAGACCTATTGACCCCATACTTGCAATTGTTCTGCTCTGGCATTTTACCAGAGAGAGGGAGAACGGCCTTTGGTTCAAAGCAAAAGAGAAATGAATGACAGCAGGGAGTGAGACCCACTTCCCACTATTCCCTTTCCCCACACCTTTCTTCTCACAGCTGGAACAGAGCCTCAAGCCACCACTCTAACTCAAGGGAATGACCATGATGGGATGGGGACGTCTGACCACAGGTGTGGCAAACCAGCCTGGGCTGGGCACAAGATTCAAGACAGTGCAACAAGCAGGTGAGCACACAGTTTGATACAACAATATTTTGAATCACAATGACAAATACTGTGGTGGTATTGGTACAATGTCTATCCTAGTACCTACTCCTGCCTGTTAAGGACAAAGACAAGCCAGGTTATCTATGCTTCTAACCTAGGCACCACCATTAGTTAGTTTACTTACTGTAGATTATCATTAAAATTGAACCAGCATAGGTCTGATATTTCCATTTTAATTATTCTGAATTATCATTTTAGTTCTTTTTTTGCATGCAGACACTTTAATTTCCTTAAAAGTCTTTGATCCTGGAGTCACATTATTCTAAGAGAATCTTTTTACTGGTTTATATAGTCCATGTCCCATAAGCAAATGCATGCCTAAAGATACAAACCAACGCAGACTAAAAACTAGAAGGAAAATAAAACCAATTCCAAATTCATCATTGTTTTACCTTCCATGATATTTGGAGGCTTTACAAGTATCTCTGCATTAACAGAATTGATTAGTAAGAAATTTAGGAAAAAAATACTGCATGGTTTACATTCTTTAAAGATCTTCACTGAAAAGTTTTAAGACAACATACTCAGGAACTAGTGTAAGTTGTCCATCAACAACTGGCTTTAAAAAAATTTACATCTATCATTACAAATCTAGCCTCCCTATAGCTCTATGAGAATACACTTATGACTCATTTTTCATGTTTAAAAAAAAAAAAAAAATCCCTGTCTGTGTACCTAAGAATTACTACTCTCAGTCAAAAGTCACACGCATATTTTGGAACTTTACTAAAGCTTTTAAATTTATAGAAGTGTCTATTTTTCATAAGACATTTCATATTCATCTATATAATTCATATATTTATTTCTTGATATGAATATGTTTACTGTAATATGAATGTGAAATCAAGAACTGGTATTTTTCTCCACAGCTCAGTTAAATTCCATTTAAAATCAAAACCACCAGTTTCATCCTTAGTGGATCAATCAGTTACATTAATATTCAAGAGATTCAAAGATTACTTTTTTTTTTTTTTTTTTTTTTTTTTTACATTTTAACATAAACATTCAAGATCATAAAACCTGAAAGCTAATAGTGATTCATCTTTTCTAATTGTAGACACTTACTACAGTGAACAAAACACGAGACCAATAGTAAAAGCCTACCGCATACTTTATGCGCCTCTTTACCACATTATCTTTCTTCACCATTATTAGATGTAAATGTTTAAGTGTGGTAAATTCGTACCACAAGAGTAGTAGTTTAACACACAGTGACAGCACACTGAAAACCAAGAGCAAAATTACCATTCTCATAGATGTAGGAAGCCTAACGACTTTATACAGCTTTTTTGGATTACTAATTTTCTAGTATTTTTAACGAGTGAGCAAAAACAGAGCAGTACATGAGGACTAGAAATACAGTTACTGATTAATATATGCAAACTTTGGCATTGCTGGCAAATCTGACAGAGAAATGAAACTACTGATGAAGACATTTATTCCAAAACATAATCCACTGTCAGCAGAAGCTTTTATCTATGATCAGTATTATTTAAAAGTTACCTAGAATTCTTTTCCCACCCAAAAGGTACACACTGTCTTCAGGATAAACTTGGTGCCAAATCTGGTGTAGAGTTCGTTCTTAGAAAAGCTTGTGAGAAATTAAAGTCAGATTGCTGCAAAATATTCCCAGTTAGAACTTAATTTCAAAGACTCAATTCAAAGACTTCTGGAAAAAAATACAAAGGAAAAACATGCAAAAACATATGGAAATAAAAAGCAAATCTGTCTAAAGTTTTGTACTGATTGCCAGTGTTAATCAAAGACTAACATATGGCAGATTTTTACATTTTAATTGCAGTTTCAATGTTACAATTAAAGACTTTCAGTAGTTACAGTACAGATGATGAATCAGAAATTATAATTGGAAGATTAAGTTCAAATTTTTAAAAGTATCCTATTTTCTATGTATGAAAACTTCCAAACACTGAACTATTGGCACACAAGACAGTTATTTTCATCTGATGCTCAGAAAGTAAGCATATTAAGAGTCTGAATGAAAATTGTATTGAAAATTAATATAAAATATAGCAGTAATATTAAAATATAATTATTTTATAATAGAGGTTGTTACTGCCAGACTTTTGAAGAATTTTTTTTATTAACATTTCCAGAGATATTACAATCAAAAGTTACAAGAGAATTTCATCCAAGTAAGGCAGGATAAAACACTAAACATGACAAATACAGAAAAATAGCAGACAAACTCTAGGAAATTCTGACATCAAAATGAAAAAAAATTCTCATTCAACACATCAAATCAATGTCAGGTTTAGTTAAAGCAAAACTTGGTTTTAGTCACTAAAAAAATAATTATCTCAAAGAGAATTTGAGAAGATATCTGCCTGTTACTTATCAACTATAAAAATAAATCAATGAATTCATAAAACACTCTGAAGAGTAAAAGGTAACTAACACCGATAACCATAAGGAAAGCATTACTGGTCTGCTTCTCTTCTACTCAGCCCTGGTGAGGCCACATCTGGAGTMCTGCGTCCAGTTCTGGGCTCCCCAGTACAAGAGGGATGTGGCGCTACTGGAGCGAGTCCAGCGAAGGGCTACAAAGATGATTAGGGGACTGGAACATCTCTCTTATGAGGAAAGGCTGAGAGAGCTGGGCCTGTTTAGCCTRGAGAAGAGAAGGCTGAGAGGRGATCTTATCAAYGTGTACAAGTATCTGAAGGGAGGGTGTCAAGAGGATGGGGCCAGACTCTTTTCAGTGGTGCCGAGAGACAGGACGCAAGGCAACAGGCACAAACTGAAACACAGACACTTCCATCTGAACATGAGGAGAAACTTTTTCACTGTGAGGGTGACAGAGCACTGGAACAGGTTGCCCAGTGAGGCTGTGGAGTCTCCATCCTTGGAGATATTCAAAGGCTGTCTGGACAAAATCTTCGGAAACGTGCTCTAGATGACCCTGCTTGAGCAGGGGGGTTGGACTAGATGATCTCCAGAAGTCCCTTCCAACCTCAACCCTTCTGTGATTCTTACTCAGGATACACAAATTTAGCTGAAGGGGTCAAACTTCATGACTTACCTGAGTTGTTCAGAAAAACAGCATTATTTCACTCTTTAAAAAGTATTTAAAAAGTCACCACAGTTTTTCATTTTTCCCTTTTATGAATCCACTGATATCAATAAGATTGCACACGATACACAGTAATTCATACAAAACTGAGGTTTTAATGCATTTATTTATAGAAAACAGTAAAAAAAATTCCAGACAAATACTTCTTCAAGTAACACAGAGAGCTGGTACAAATTATACAGAAAAACAATTAGATTGAAAGATAATGCTAGTGACTTGTGCTTAGACTGGAGGCAAGAGAGTTACTCCTTGCCAATCCCAAATTAAACAGAATTGAATTAAGGTTTATACAGAGAAAGGCATGATCTGGATGTGTAGTCCTCTGCAGTTCTTGGATCATTAGGTGAAGAGTAAACAATTCAAACATCTTCTTATTACTTCTGCAAAAGATTATACATAAAATAATTGTCATTTGATAACTGAGAGGTTTCAAGTGAACACTAAAGGTTCTAGAACATAAGACTGTTTATGAAGAAAAAGATATGCATTATAGTGGGAGTTTCATATCATCCTTCTAAATTGSAGATAATATATCTAAGCTGAAGGTTATCAATGCATGGTGAGAAAAAGCTTGGCAAAAATCACTAGAGAACTGTCCTTTCACTTGAGAAAGTGGCATTTAAATGTGGCATAATGAAAGCTCAAGTGATGTGAAATAAGAATAAGGAATAAGGACAGATATAGGAAATACAGGATGATACTAAGGCAAACACAGTAATAAAACACAACAAAAAATTCTAGAAGAGAAAGAACTTATATTCAGGAATATTTCGAAGAAGCCTAACTACGAAGATTTACCAGGCCTTGAGGTTTTCTTTTAATAAATACTAAACTTTAAATAATTGGGATTTCTGGAAAAGTTTTACTTCTAAATTATTTCCAATGAAAATTAGATTCGATTACTTTACTGGAAAACAAGTTTTTCCAGAATTCAGATTTTATTTCTAAGAAAGTCAAAAGAAAACCTTAGTTTTGCTATTCATCTTCAATTCTAACACAAAAAATGGCTCAGTTTAGATACCTGATTTTATAAATGAAACATCCCATCAAGTAATGCACCAATGGTGAGTAATGCACCAATGGTGCTCAGCAGCACATTACTACTGATATGAGGAAGATCTTTACTACAATAAAATTATAAACAGTAAGTAACAGGAACATATACAGATTAACATTTCCAAAGGACCTTAAATAGCTCAAGACTCTACATTTTATTTTTGAAGGAAATAAAAATTGATGAGACTTAGGCCTAAGTCATATAAGAGAACAAATATTTAAGAGGGCTTTCTACAGAGTACCTGAGTATACCTGAAGGTCAGAGGGAAAGGAAAGAAGGGTTCTCTCCTAAGCATTCTTGTAATCTCTATACATAAAGAACACTTGTTCTGTAGATTAGTATTTTTCAGTGTATGTTTTCTGGAAGCTGATCTAGAGGTATTTATGAGCAAATTGAGAGAACTGTCCTATGGATCTGTGACAAACATTTTTAAGTTAACTGATAACAGAGAAAGTCCAGCATTGTCCACTGTGTAGCAAATCAACAGCAAAACAGAGATGAGTTTTTGAAAAAGGAGAAAGAGAGAGGTCCCCAAGTTTGCTGATGTAACAATAACCAACAGAACTCTCTGATTCTGTGAATAATGATGATAATAAAAGATTACTTTATTCTGGAGAGCTTTTGCAGGATAACACAGAGCTTTTCCAAAATCTGAAGATCTAGCTTAGGAGTTCGAAGTAATACAGAACAAGTACGGAAAAAGGATTCATTACTGCAGGCTTCCAGAAAAGGCTGTAAGGAATCTGCAAAAGAAAAGAATTGAAAAGTTTTATCACAGAACTTAGTGAAGGGAAAGGTAAAACAGCTATTGATAGCTTTAGAGCATTTTTAATGCCCTATATTGTGCAACTATTTGAACAAAATAATAATTGGGTTTGTACTGGGCACATGATGCAAAACTAGAAACTAAAAAAGTTCGAGTTCCTAACAGTTCTGACGTTACCAACTCTTGTATATTACCCAAGGCCTACTCCCTTGAGAACAAAGGAAAACAGGAAACGGCAATTTAGACTCAAATAATTATTCTCATCTTGAACGTGTTTTTTCAAAGTTCATTTATCACAGTTCTTTCCTCCTATCATGTGATAGGAACATAAAGCTGTGCAAAATGATTCACAAGCAAATATTTTAAGCTGCTGCAAAACAGCATGGACAGGGACAGCATATGTAGAAGATAGTGTGATACTAGACAGCCTTTCATTACCAAAATACTGTCACTGTACTCAGTGAAACAGGCAAAATAATAATTGACACATAAAAAGCCAGAGCTGTGTAAGAACACAGATATCAACAAAACTCCCTTAAAATAGTGGATGATTTTTTAATATTGCCACATTGTGTAATGCTTATACTTTATCCTGTTCCCCACAATTTAATCACATTAGAATACAATATGAATATCTGTTCCCTTTCGTTATCTCATTCTTGGTTCTTATATTATAGATTGATTTATAGCAAAACCATAGAGAAAATAAGTAAAGAAACAGCTGATGTTTTTTAATAAATACAGTATATTCTTTCATATGACATAGGGCATTCACATTAGAGGAACACAGATGTGAGGAAAATATTTTAATGTTTACCTAATGTTAAAAATACTTAATATGTCACAATTAATAAGAAACTAGAATAACCAGATTACAGCACAAAGCTATAAACACAAACATTAAGAAAATTCTTTGCACATTTGCTGAGTACTGTAATTTATAAATAGGATGTCAAGATGCTATTATCAGTTCAAAAAGGACTGGATGTATTTTTTGGTTAAAATTTCCCCCCTTTCCTTCTCCAAGGACATAAAACTTATTAGCGGTAACAAGTAGCCTTGGAGTGAATTCAAGGTTTTAATTTATTTCAGGAAGCTTACTGATATAAAATCATGAAGAACAACTTACGTTACAGAACACTGTTTGGAATAAGGCTAAAAAAAAACAAAAAAAAAAAAAACAAAAAAACCCCACAACAACTTGGCAATTAGAAGGTCAGCCTGAGTGCTTCAACAATTTTTTCAGAGCAAGGGATTTGTACTGAATATTCAACACAGACATAGTAACTCCTAGACCTTACTGTTAGTAAGATGATCTTTCAAAATATGCATTTTTTGCAAAATAATGACATGTCATTTGGCTACACCAACAAATGGCCCAATGCCCTCCAAATGCTGCTAAGTACACCTTATCATGCATGAAAATATCTACCAAATATCACAAAAGATCAGTAGAATGCTGGTTTCATAACAAAAATGTACAAGAATGTATTCTCTAAGGAAAATTTAACTTAGGAATGGGGAATCATTCTAATGTACAATTCAATAGCTAAAAGAACTGAACAAATTTGTCAGGAATCCAGCAAGAGATGTCACTATACCCTGCACTTTGCCCATAGTGTGTACACACAGTCCCCAGGATAGAGTTGCCCAGGGTGGAGCTCTAACACATTTCTACTTTTTGCTGCAGAAAGTAGTATTTTGCAGAAACTGTGAAATCAAAAAGTTAGAACTACCTGTCAAACTTACAGCAAGCAGAGAATCCTCAGATGAGCTCAGTTTGTGTCAATTTTAGCAATACATACTAATATATACTGAAGATCCAGTGCTCTTTATTGAGCAAGTGTTCTATATGACAGTTAGTACTTTAAAGTTATTAAAAACATACAGAAGTGTATTAAAGCTGGAAAAATCACTAACCTAGATTTCAGTTCTATTTATGGTGGTATTGCCCCATAGCAAGTCTAACTTGAAAAAAATTCATGAGAAGAAGCCACAAAACTACGAATGGACGCAGGCAGCAGCTTTCCTAGAAGCTGCAAATAAACAAAGAAGCTTAACAAGAACCGTCAGGAAGAAATGCCATCTTAGAGTACTTCGTAACAAAACATTCGTATCACTTAAGAGTATTCAAAGTCAAAATTTCTAGAAATAGCAGCAAGAGATAACCTTCTCTTCTGTTATTACAAATTCTGTTATCATTTAGTAACTACAACTCTGTGGAATTCTTCCACAGTTTGCGTGAGTACCTGCAAATGACTGTATACTGCCAAGAAAATGAAACAGTCTGGTGAATATACACCGCTCCACTGATGAAGTAATAAAATCTATTTTAGCAACAAAAACCTGAACAGTATCTCGTCTACCAAACACATTTATCAGAAAGGTAAGAACAAAAAAGTGTAAACTTATAAGAACACTGACTTCGAGAAGTAAATGAAGAGAAAAGGTTTTTCCCTACTCTCTATTAAAACAACAAATGGCTTTAGAAACTTCTATGATTTAACACGACTTCTGACTCAGCTGAACACTGATTAACGAGAAAAAGAGGAGAATGCTCCCCACAGAGATCTGAACATAAGATTGCTGTGATGAAGACAGAGGYCCTACATTTTATTCCTATATCCCTTTATCCCTTAAATAGCCATAAGAAACCTTCAAATCCTTTCTGCAGAGGTAAACAAATACCACATTCAGCTGGCCAGGACATTTCTTTGCTGCCTTATTCGCAGTGGTCCCTTAAAAATATTTTATTAAAAAAAAAAAGTATTCTCTAAACATATAGAATACATATATTCTAACTGTTCTTTGACTGTTAGGTTTCCAAAACAGCATATGAGACACACATTACTTTCTAAAACAGAAGAATTTTTACTATAAAACAGAAGAGCCAAAGTGGAAATAACTTGTTACATTTCACAAAGTTCAATTATGTGAAAGCAAACTGATAAAGATGCACACTTAAATGGATTTTTTTGGTATACTGTCTACAAATTCACTTAGGATAAGCTTTTGCAGGATATATTCTAAATCGCCAGAAAGTATAAAAAAAACAAGCATTATTTAAATGTATCTTAAATCTGACCAACTAAAAGAATGTAAATGCTTCACATTTTTTAAATATTTATTTTGGTGTTTCATACCTGCACAGATTTTATTACCTATTCTAGAAAAACTAAATCGTAATCTATCCTGTCAGGACTTTGGCACAATTAAAAAAATTGCAGCATATTGTAGTTGCATTCGCTTAGCTTGACCGGTAGACTGCCATTGAACAAGTGCAATTTAGCACTGTGGACAAAATTCATTGGAAATTTACTGTCAAAGTAATCTCCCTCTAACAGCATAAAATCTCACCAGCTATAGCTATCTAGAAAATTCTGGTTTATATCCTGAACTACTTCACCTCAAAAAACAAAGATTGTCCAGAATGACAATCCCAAGTTCATGCATTACAAATTAAGAATTACAGTTYTGCCTAGCTTCTATGAGAATCTGCCAGGAGAACGGAGAACACATGACAGCAGTGCAAGCGAGCGATGCAGCACTGTCTACTAGTGTGGAGAAGTTCACTAATGCTACGGACCACAGCAAAAACACTTAAAAGGAAACAGTACTCACACTTACGTGCTGCTGATAAACAATTGTCTACAATAAAGTCACCTATAAGATTTGAACAACTCGCTGAGTATATTTTTTCTCCTGTTTAACAACAGATACAGAGCCAGTTAAGAGCCAGTAAAGCACACTGGAGGCAGGGTAGGATTCCATTTAACTTTAAGGCACCTGAAGCATAGGTGTCTACATGGGTGACTCAGAGTCAAAGGAAACCAAGGAGCAATTCAGCTGATCACCTAGTACGTGCTGACCTCAGGATGATTTGGATTGCCCTTCAGACAGCTTCCTCGCATGTGCAAGATGTTCATGCAAATATGACACAGCACGAATGGAAGACCAGTGTCATTCTCAAATGGCAACTGATGGTCAGCCACGAAACCCCAGGGAATGCCAAACAACACCAGACACCTACTTCTGGGCACCTTAAGATCTCTACTCATTAAAATGGGTAGTTCAAAACACGACGGATAATGCAAGACAGCTACCTGCAGACATTTAAATTTAGCTGACTGAGCATGAAGCTGAATCCCACCTGCAGTGCTGTTTAACTACATCTTCATTCCTGCCTACTCAAACTTTGATCACAGTAGTTTCCAAACATTTGGGAAGTAATGTAAGACCAATTTATTAAAAGATCCAAAGACAGATAAGCGATGGAGGAAGTTGACCAAGACAAAAACGGCCACTGGGATAACGAGTAGATATCTGGATAGCTAAACATTTAACAAAATGCAGTAAGTTCACCACTAGTATTTATTCCCTAATTGTTTGATTCCAGTATCCTTATGGTGCACACATCAATTTTACACCTGATTCATCACAGTGTATGAGGATGAAAGACTGACTTTTCCATGAAAAAGAAACTTACACTCACTTCATTAAAGCCAAAACATTTTAAAAGACCAGGAAGAAGGTTATGTTTTCACAAAATATTTGGAAAAGTCATTTTGAAACTGCATTCAAAGCAAGAAAAGAATTGTATTAAAAAGGCTAAAAACTTTGCAGGACTACTTATGTGACAAAAGTCCCTTGGAGTGAACAGAAGCCTAGAAGGAACAGAAAAAGGACTGATCAGAAAAGAAAGAAAGAAAGAAACAAACAAAAAAAAGCAAAAGCTTTTTCAGCTACATAAGTAAAAATAGAACAAAAAAGAAGTGAAGACATTTGTCTTCAGCACAAGTAAGATGGTATAAAAGCTAATGATATTGTAATCTTTTGGGTGCACACTTATGCTAATTTGCTAGTTTTCAGGAGATCAATCTTGATAAAAGGGATGAAAAAGTCCCCCAAAACCATAATTCCAAGAGTCCTTYAGTTAGGGACACCAGAACAGACCTCATGATTCTGAAAGAAATGTGACCTGAATTTTATGACAAGAAAAGTTAAAAAATTGCCCCCAACAAGTCAGGAAGTTACCCTCTGTGAAAAGAGAACAGCCAATGCAGTACATATAAATTTACATATAAATTCACAGACCACAAAAACTGCAATCTAAACAAATACATGCCCTTTAATAATACTTCAATGACATTTTCAGGAAATCAAAAGAAAATCAAGAAAATCAAAAATGAAATAAAGCATACTGTAGGTTTATCAAAGGTTGTGACAGAGTAGCCACATACTTTTATATGATAAATACTATCTAAATAAATGCTAAAGCAGTTCCAAATTGTCTAGACTTCAATACCATTTGATACAGCACCACATAGAATATCATCACATTGGAGAAGATGGGGGTTAGTAGAAGTGGAAAGTGCACAAGGAATTAGCTAAAAATGAAGAAAAGTATTTTGTCTTGCAAAGTGAACTTCTAATTCTTTTAAACACTTTTTTCCAATTGTGCTTATTTAGTATATTCATTAATGACTGCAGCAAAAAGATCCAGGAGTATACTAACTAAATTTAATGTCAGAACTGTCCATTTAGAAGACGACTGGTATAACATACATGAGAGACAATTACCTTACTTGCTAGAAAGCAGAAATGGAAAGGAAATACATCAAGAAACAATAAACATTTATCCTGGAAAATCACTGATTAGAAATGTCAGAGGATGAAAACTTCAGTGTTTTAACTGAACTCCGTATGCCTATGAGCAACCAACACAGTCTAGTCATTACAGTGTGATCCTAGTGATGCAGCAGATTGAGAAATTAACACTATTTTACAAATAACCTAGATAGCATTTTAAATTGAGCTATGCACTATTCTGGGTTACTTGTGTTCAAGAAACCAGAAAAAGCCTAATGAACTACCATGATCACTGGAGGAATCACAACTCTTTTGCAGAAGGCCACCTAAAGGAGCTTTGTTACAAAATTTTTTTCAGTCAAACTTCAACTGTCGTATTTCTYTTGATCCAATGCCTTCTTTCCTGTAATAAGCAGCTCAGGACTGAGCACAATTTTTCAAACATGACAACAAATTCAAATAAACATCTTTACATAATCAAATCTCACTTGGGATGACGTGTAATTTTGCCACACCACATTACAATTAAGCATATAAAAAGTCTGAACTCTGACAATGCACAGATGTTACTCAAGACTGCACAAATTGTACTATCTACATACAAAAAAACCCAAAAAACCCACATTAGCCTCCCTTATAAAATTAGATTAACCACAGTACTGTTCTCAGTTCTCCTTGAAAGTTTGAGAAAAGTTTGCCAGTAAGTACAGTAGTTCTGCTACTGTCAAATACAAAGTGTGTATTAAAAAAAGATCTGTTTTCTCTAACTGAATTGTACCTAATTGCTTGAAATTAAGCTATTTTATGGAAAGGTATATGTAAATTATTTACACAAAAATGCAAGTTTAGTAAATAACAGTAAAGATGATCCTTCTTTAATAAGCTTTATTGTTCTAAAGAATTCATAAAAATGGATAGGAAAGGAATGCATATATCCAATTCACAATATAAACTGCTCCTTTATACATCAAATACTTTTTAAAAAAAAGTTAGCATTCACATCTGCCTTCAAATGGGTATGCTGCTCATAAAGCACAGTATTATCCTGAATGAACAACGAAGCTTTACTTAAAAAATAGCTACTTGGCTCTAAATAAATTTTTAAGAGTCTGCTTTATTTCTGATTTTGGAGGGAGGATCTAAAATTCAAAATGGTTAAGGCATTACACACTTGTTACCAGAACAAGAAGAAAATAATTACCAGATTTTTTTTTTCTTATTAGAGAGAAGGCTACTATGACTTCAGTAGAACTTAATGAGCTTACTCCTTTTACTGCATTCATATTTAAATACTGTGACCATCTATTTCATCAAAAGCATTCAAACTAAGCCTGCAATGAACTGACAAAAGTATCTGCAAACTCTTGGTGCAACTATTTGTTTTCAACTTTTGAAAACTGCCTGTAATACACAGGCCTAACATYATCACAGGCTGCATTTAACAGAGCTAAAGATACTTACCTGTGGTTAAAAGATTAAAATAAAACAGATATTAACCCGGTATAATTATTCATTGTTTTCAGAAGAATGAATAAAAAATTACCAAGGTAAGACAGGGTAAAAGAGGAAGGATTTCCTTTTAAACAGGCTGTATTTCAATGTTTATCCCACATAAGCTATAAATCATTCCTCCTGCTTTAGCTTCAAACACTGTTCCTCAGGATAATATCACAGCAGCCTTTCACATAGGCTGTGGGGGGAACCCTCCCTTAGTATGGTACCTACAGAATGAAGATTTTTACCCTTTCCATACTGCAGAATAACCTCACTTGAAAAGCTTCAATCCTACAAGTGGTTACCAGTAAAAACAATATGCTCAACAATGCAGTTAAAATTTAATCTGTTTAAGAAGATAGGCATTTTTACTTCATACCTTCATTATCTGTAGTCTTTAAAAAAATCTCAAAATGCTCAGACAAAAGTGAAAAACAAAAGGAGCAATTATTTACACAAAAAGAGAAAAATATTCACCAGCATCAACAATTTATTTGACAGATTCTGCACATCCATCCTTTTTAGAGGTATCTGTTCTAGCATTCGTTATGGATGCACACCAATTCGAAGGATGAGCAGAAGATACACTGGGAGTGTGCATGTAGGCAGTCCACATTAAAAAAAAAATCTGTTTACAGATAAATAATAACAATAGCTTATTATAGAGACAATCTTTATATCTCCACTGACTTGACTAGCTTCCCTATGAAACGAGTAAATCTGGATACAGACTTGCTTATATACATGACTGGAATATTCTCTTGAAAAAAAATCAAAAGTAAGGTTTAGTGAATGTGTAAATAAAACTTGCTGTTACAGTCCTAAAAAATCTGTCACATTAATATGGTTAAGAAATTGTACTTAAGCCCTATCATAATACGCCTTAATTTACAGTAAGCGTAGCAGAGACTCATTTACAGATCTTTTTTTCAATATGCAGTCTCATCTCCATTTTTGAATAAGAATACACTAATGCAAACCGGTCTCTTGGTAAACAAGAAATAAAGAAGTAACTGTAACTTCTCTACTGTGTCAAAGCCAGTAAGTAAGCAAAGACCAGTGCTTTGGGAATGTCTAACATGCGAGTAAGTTTTGATTTCCATGAATGAACATAAGGTAGAGGAAGGAGGACCTACCAATCTACATGACAGAAGTCAGCTATTACTGTAGGAGAAATATAAGATATATGCGGTCTTTGGGTAGACCTATAAAATGTGAGGCTGAAATAGGCAGTTCTCTATTAAAAGCAGTTTGCGGATCAAGCAAGAATCAGACTATGGTTAAAAAATTGGTATTTTTGATAGGTGACTATAAGCTCACTACACCCTTTATAGCCCTTTTAACTGATTCACAGGTTAAAAAAAAAAACAATAACCTGCGTGAAAAGACAGGAACAAGAACATTTAACAAGATAGTATATGACAAGTATTCAACTACAGGGTGATTTAATACTAATGGATGTCATGTTCTTCATCATCCCCAGAACAAATTTTCTTGCTGAGGTCATGTTACTTATTACTAGATTGTTTCCAAAATATGTTGCATGTCTAGCATACAGGAATTTCTCTTGAACTACAACTACAGGCCTAGAAACACAATCTGCTGAGAAAATACATTTGTACTCATACAGAAAGAACTTCAGGGTACAAAGCAGCCCTGGAAGCCACTGGTGTAACGCTATAATAATCTGAATGATTAAAAGTAACTATTATTTTAATTATTAAACATTAATTTTAATAGTAGTTTAAATGGGAAATGGTAAGAACTATGTTAAAGAATAAATATAAGCTATTTAACTAAATTGAAACAAATTGATATTTAGCAGTTAATACATTTTACTTGCAAAATTTCAAAGGAGGTCAGAGCACTGAATTTTGGAAATCTATCTCCGAGCACATTCAGCCAGAATTTATCAAGATACTAAATGTACTTTTTTTTGACAATATTCTCAGAGGCTTTATTTCAGTTTATTCAATTGTGCATTTGTCTTTATACTTGCAAAACCTTCACACATTCCTCAAAGTTAGTAGTGGAGGATTGAAAACTGAAGGCTCTCTTGTGACGATGCCTTGTGCAAATGCTCTTACAACACTCACATGCCTCAACAAGAGTTCTTCAAAGCTGCCTAACAATAAACTGTCCCTCTGTAATCAGACATTTTGCTAGCTTCCTTCTATCTTCAGACAGCTTCATTGTTAACAGATGGAACTAAAACCCAAACATCATAGCTTGGCAGTCTGCTACATCAGTGCCTAGAGTAGGAAACCAAACCTTCAAAAACCTCAGGTACCTTCAAAAAAGCTTTCTTGCCTGTTGAATGAAGAGGAATGTATCTGGTCCCTCTTTATTCTTTGGAAAACAAGAAAGATGTCTTTGTAGACCAGGAGTGTGTGATCATGTTGATTAGTTTCAAAGACCAAAGAAGGATCAAGCTGAATGTTATAGCATTTATTAGATGACTCTTGCAAAGCAAGAACATCATTCTAAGAGACTGAAGCACTTGCTGCCTTGATTCTGCTTTTATTGGGCTATCTTTGCAGCATGGAAAGATGGGCACCCTTCAGAAAATGAAGATGGTCTGAAATCCTGGTGGTGGGTGTGGAGAACCGAATAAGAGATTGAAAAGGACAAATCTGAACTAGTACTCATCCCATCTGACTGTGAAATAAAGACAGCACTGATAAGAAAGCTACAGTAAAAATACAGCTAAAATAGCCACTTAGTTAAGTTCATATATACCAGCCATTGGAAATGCACACCAATCTATTCACTGTTATTAACATTTTTAGACAAATATGAACAGAATGTTTTAAGAGAAAAAGGATAAAATATTCTGATTGAGCTGACTTTCTACTTTCAGGTTCATAGCAAGCTGTTAATTCTCCCAACCGTGCAACTTAGAAGCAACCTATCGCTTCCACTGAAGACAGAAGACTACATCCATCCTTCAACTTAGACCACTCAGAAAGCTCATCCAAAGGTTGACAATTACTCCACCACACAAACAACATGAGATAAAAACATAACTTGAAATTAAAAAAATAACTTGAAATTATATTATTTACCCTAACAATTACTTACAGCTGAATTTCAGCTACCTATCAAGTTTCTAGTATAGGCTAAATGAAGAAGGTATTTGCTAAAAGAGAGCAAATGACCAGGTAAGATGTCATTCGGTTGCACAGTTTCTTTCCTCAAATACAATAACAGTAAAGAAGTGAACAAAATCCACAGAAGTATTGGAGGAAAGCAAAAGCAAAATTATAGATTATAACAGGATAAAAGTAAGCTGAAACAAAGTTCTCTTGATACAAAGCAAACTCTCTGAAATTTCTAAATGACTGACATCTAGCAACTCCTTTTACCTCCTGAGGAGCTAGCTGAAATTAACCTTAAATGTTTTTTTTTTTTCAGCACCATGTCACCAAACACCTCAAACGTCAGGCTTTGTTCTCACTATGAATGTTTTTGTATATTACAGGAATGGTAATCAGCGTAAAATTTAAGCCTCCTCCTTAGGCTTTAGCATTTTTGGCAAAAGAAGTGAGACAACAAGATTGGCAAATATATATTCTGTATGCCTGACACAGTATTATAGTTCTAAGAATGTTAATTGGAACAAAACAGATTATTTTTGGCTGGCACAATACTTCAGAATTACACAATGACATGAAAACTCACTGGGAACTATCTGTGCAGGTGGATTACTAGCAAGTTCTGAATGCCTAAAATATAATGTAATATAGTCTGGGGACAAGCATACAAATTTGAGATCTCATACTGATAAATAGAATACACATGACCTGTAACTTTTAAAGAAATAATGTGCGATTTTGACTGCACTCTAGACTAGAATGTGGGCTCTGGTACTTTGTATGCTATGACGATGGATCTAAGTTTCAGGAAACATACAAATAAGCTTCCCAAGAGACTCTTTCCTTGTTTCTTTACAGAATTCCTGTGGTTAAGATCACTGTCTTTCTATGGCCTAGCTGGATAGATACACTGGTTTTATCCACTCTTGTGCTGACTACAAGTTAACTCACACAAATTGTTCATGAAGCTGTGGACCTCAGGCATGTTTTTATCTATAGTTTTAAATGAGCTTAGAGCTGGTTTATGAGATCTACTAATCTGGCATCATTCTTGTGGAATGTGGTAAGCTCTCGCTAATGTGGAATCAAAGATTAAAGTGCAAAACCTGATCCCAGTAGTGACTGAAAATGTTCCAGTCTGGAATATGAAGTAATACAAAGAGATGAACAAAAAAAAGCATCTTGAAGGCTGAGAGCCTATCTTGTGGATCTAATGAGGAAACGATGCCAAACAGTGTTACCAGTAAGAATGCAAATGGACAGACCTGCTGACACACAGAGGTTCAAAGTAAGCTGGTATTTCCCTTTTATCTCTGGAATAGGAATAAAATGTCTAATCCCTGAATACTGAGGATACATTTTCTGCTCTTCTGTCATCTAAATTAACATTGATGTGTTGCTTCATCAGTATCTTGTCACAAAGGTGTGGATGGGAAAGGTAACTCAAGAATAGAAATTCACTAAAACTACCTATAATGCTCATTACTCATACTCTCTTGCAATCACTAGACCTGGTGATTCCAAGTCAGGCTTCCTGAAAGAAAGTCTGTTCCTAGAAGCTGGGGAGGGTCATTTGTGTGGCAACCTATGCTTCTTGCTTTGTAGCTCACACAGCTGAGTTAAGCCGTGCAAAAAAGTGTCATCTGCTTCTTCCTTCAGACTGGAATGGATAAGTTCATTGAAAACAAAGGGGAGTTCCAAATTCTTAATGAGCAGAGAATTTCATTAGTCTTTGAGCTGAAGGGGTAGTAATCTTTAAATGGTAGTAATCTTCAGTTTTAACTCCAACTCTGATAGTTATTTTCATCAGCAACAGTTGTAAGGGCATGGAGGTGCCCGTATATCCAAAAGCATGTATGGGCACATTGCACACAAGAAGGCATGATACATAGACATTTTGGCCATCATCTGCCTCTCATCATACAGATTTTACTTCTTCCCACCACTCTGTGGGAGTCTTTAATAAAATAAGTTGTCCATTTATGAAAAGTTAGCCTTACCTCGACAGAAGCACACGGTAAAAGTCAACACACATTTAGCGAATGACAGAGAAGATCTATGCCAAACAAATTCTGATTTACTTTTTCTTTTTTATTAGACTTATTTTAAGCAATCCTTTTTGTTTTATTCTTTCCCAAATATTAGCTATGAGAAGCCAAACTAGTTTTGGGTGCAAAGAAAGCCCTGGAAAGAAATATGGCATCTCTAAAGTACCAAAAAATGATGCTACAGATGTATTGTCACGCAATTCCTTGTTAAAGGTTATGCCAAGCCTACCAGGCACAGAATAGTGCAGAACATTCAGCACACTATTTGGCTTTCTGGCCACAATTTCCAGGAGTAATCAAGGAATCTCAGCATTTTCAGGTTTTGAAGTGCCATGAAGCCATATTCTGGATCGTCTTCTGATCTAGCAAGATCAGCTGCTCTCTCAGGGAAGGACAACTAACTTACTGTAGAATTAATGATTCCTTCATCTCGGCTTCTTGATTCTTCCCTTTCTTGAAAAAAAAAAAAAAAAAAAAAAGATCTAACAGAAAAAGGCACCTATCAGGACAGCACAAAATGCTGCATATGAATATATAACCTGAGCTGGTCAGGACTGATGAACACAGAATAATGAATTGGCAGAAACAGGAAAAAATTACTGCAGGATGTCAGACCTCTACCATTTCCTATTGAAACACTGCTGTCAGGACTCCTTCCCATATTTTTTATTTGAAACTCCTGAACAAAAATGGAGACAGAGTACATGACAAGTCTGTATCCCAGTAAAGATGCAGAGCAATAAGAATATTAATTTCAATTTGCCATTGAGATCTTGCACCCAGATAAAAAACAGATGATACCAATGTTTCAGCTTTTGCATTCAATGTCATATTTTCAGTAACTGATTGCTTTCTTAGCACTGTTGATGTTGTATGAATTAGCAAGGCAAATTTAGATATTGGACCCTCTGTACCAGATATACTGTGGATGACAAAAGGAATGATAAAAAGTTCCTATGAAGCTGAAAATGTAAGTATCAAAAAATGTCAATCAATGGGTTTTAAGCAGTACTACAGACAGGCTTGTTATGAATTCTATCAAAGAACAGAAATATCCATCTTGGATCAGTAGGTGCTTTCTTGTTATGCAGCTTAAGTAATATTCCTTGATAAATGAGGTATATCTAGGTCTCACTGGAAGATGAGGAAGAGAATTTCTTACAGAGAAGAGAATCTACAAGAAGGACTTAGATAGGCCTGAACTATAGAGAACCATTAGCATGCACTGCTTGGTATAACAAAAGATATGTACCGCTATAAAGAGGGATAGTATGCAAAATTTTGCATACTTTATTCACATCTGAGTCATATATTTCAGTCCAGATGATCAAAATTTGCACCTGTAAAAATATTTTTTAATTCATTTTTGTGTAGTTATGAAAAAAGAATATCCAGGGGAAAAAAAATTGACATTTTTTAAAACTTAATTTCTAATCACTTCACCTCTAAACAAAAATGCTAGAATAGTCATATACAGATTGAGAAAAAATATTCCAGCGAGTTGAAAGCCTAGGATTACTTATCTTAGGGGGAAAAAAATGGAAGCATAGACTTCTATTGATAAGAAATTGGCTTTTCTGGCAAATTCCATATTTTAGTATATAGCTTGCTCCTTCATGTTTAAGACTGCATACCAACATAGGTTTAAGAGAGCATAAATTCCTGCTTTAAGCTAACAGAGATAGCCCTCTGAATATAAATAATTTAGTATAAGAATATACTAACTGCATAGTCAGGCAAAGAGGCTAGAAGGTAGAATGAAACTTTTGTTAAACTTTTCTGCCATTTATCTCAGTACAAAATGGCTTGTAATTCAATGCTGTTCCATCCCAGGACAAACATACTTCTATTTTTGCCACTACAATATATGGCAACAGAATAACATCCCCTCTTCTCTAAGACAGTGAGTGATTTTTATTGAAAAAAGTCATAAGGTTTATTCAACATGGCACTGGAATGTACCTATTAGGTTATCATGTACAATCAGGTTATCACCTAATTCTTAGCCTTTAATCACTTGAGAAAGCACCTTGACCTTTTAAAGGGCCAGAGAAGAATCCAGTGAAACACAACCATTTCCTATAGAAAAGATGTTTCCTATTATTAGAGTATGAAAAATGACTAGGGATGAGCTGCTCACTCAAATTAGAAAAAGAATTTCATAAAAACCTTTTTATTTTTTCTTATCTCCATCTGCTGGCAAGTTTTACATGAAATGACTGTTCTAGCAAAGCCTGACTTCAAAGAAAAGTATTCACTGGCAAAAACCAGCAAGGTAAAACAGGGGAATAAACTGTAGTCAAAACAAACAACAACAAGAAAAACAACAACAAAAATCACACCAGTAAATCAGGAAGCAAGCAGGACAAAATATAAAACATGGATGCTGAGAAGGAAAAGAAAAGACAAGTAACTGACAGACAATTCAGAAATACATTTTACATTTTTAGTGCATTTGCCTGACAGAAATGAATGCTAATATTAGACCTGATTATCTGTACAGAGGAATCATGTTATTGTTCATTTGGTACTTATGCTTACCTCACCTGTTTTCGTCATAGTATTATAGCTTTATTTTTAAAAATTACCCAAATTTACCAGATTCCATGGTCATCTGAAGTAATCCATCAAGAGCACTGGAAAGCAGACCTCTACTGGATATTTTAAAGTGACTTAATATGACAGGCACACATTGGTACTCCAAAAATAAAGACTTTCCTTCATCTGTCTTCAAGTCTACGCAAAGGGAATCAAACGCCTGAGCCAGGTAATCTGCTGAAAGATATCGGAAGGTGGGCAAAAAAAATTTATAATCACAATTCTACTAAACAATACATGAATAGCTATTCTGAGAGTTAGTGCTGCAGATATATATTAGAAAAACAACAAAAAGCTAAATGGCTGAAGATATTAATTTGACTTTTATTTAATAACATCCTCTGCCTGTATTTGTTCCTTAACAAATTTGTTGTGTTTTAACTCAAAAGAGCAGACAAAAAAGCTGACTACAATCCATATGTCGAAGAAAAACATACTGACAAAAAAAAAAAAAAAAAAAAAAAAGGAGCCTGTCTAGTGTTTTACATAAAAGAGAGAAGAAATTACAAATTGATGTCATTTGAGATCGTGTTGATTTTGCCATCTGGAAAACCTCTAACAAAGGAGTAAAGGTCTGGATGACAGCAACTACTCACATTCCTTTTCATAAAAATCTGTAGTTTATGTTCCAGTGCATACATTTTATGTACTCATCCATTTTAAAGTGTACTAAATTATACAAATAATTTAGATTAAATGAACCTGATTTTCTTAATTTCCCAATTTCAAATCTTTCTCAGCAGCTAGGAATAACATTGATCAGTTGAAGTGCAAAAAGTTAAATATAAGCAAACAATTTATCCAGTAACAAAAGTTTAATTACAGTGCCACCTGCTGGATACTGAAATGTAGAAAGAAAACAGAAGATACATATTTAAGCCAAATGTGCTACTTTGAGTAGGTCATTAGTGCCATTTTGTCAGTAATTAAAATTCATACATAGTATTTTTTATGTATGTTTAACATAAGATAGTATTTTCCCTTTTATACAAGCTAGCAGTAAAAAGCAATCATGAGAAGCTAAACTAATCTGTTCTAAACACCAGCTTTCATCTGCTTAGGGTAGGCCTCTGCAGTGACTATCTTTTGTATTGCAATTATTTTTGCATTAATTTTAGCAAGTCCTTCTAGAAATGTGAATCTCAGTTGAAAAGTAATTATTATGCTTCAACAAAATATATTGAATGAAATTGTTCCCTCCAGTAGCTCAAATGCTATATTTGTTCATTAATGGTGTCAGGGTGGTCTTCAAGAATGTTTAAATCCTCTATTTACTGTAAGTATTCACAATATAAATATAGCACAGGTCAATTAAGCACAAATACACACTAATGTGCTTATCCACTTAATCCAGAGGGATCACTTCCAGGAACGGGAATGTTGTTCAATATCAAGGGAATTTAAATCTTTGGCATCCCTGGTTAACGCCAATCAGGCTGCCAAAGATGACAGCAGCTTTGTTATATGGATCTATGCTTCCCAGGAACTGGCCCAAAACGTAAAAAGATTGAGGAAAAAAAAAAAAAAACATGTAAAAGACTGACTAAAAAATAAATAAAATAAAAATCAGATGCCAGCAGAAACTGTCATTATGGCATGGTTTTGCAAGGTTAGCCTGCAAATGAACATCTCTAGAACTCCTCTCCATCTCTTCATGTTACCTGCCAAGAGAATGCAGACTCTCCCATTTTCAAAGACGTTTTAAAATACTGAGAGTACAAAAATACAATCACCAAATAACTGCAGCTGGAGGTCATCTGGTCCAACCCCCTGTCCAATGAAGGGCCATCTTTATCAGCTTGCTCATAGTCATAATCACACCACACAGGCAAAAATGATTGTGTTTTGATGTTACCAAAATGATTTTTATTTTAAAAATGTCTTCAAAAAAGGAAGAATAAGGGGCTTGTAACACAAAGATTTGGAAATGGGTTATAGAAATATTCACTTTTAAGCTAGCCTTGTAGACCTCATTCTTACATAAAATCCCTGTTACACAGCACCAAGGTACTGTAAGTGGCTGCAGGTAGACAACAATCACCTCTATACCTGTTATGAACAGCAAGTTATTAGTTTTCCTCCTGCCTTCCATATAAAGGATATAAACACCTTTTGTTTCTGTTTTCCCTGAAGGGAGAAAAGGCCCTCCCTGAAGGCAGCAGCTAACAAATCAGCTGAAAGAAGTTATTCTATTCTGAGATGTGTTTTCCACATTTTTCTCACACCCTGTCCAGACACAACCTGATTCTTGTTAACTCGTGGTATTTTGAAACTTTTGCCTTCTCTCTCAAACCCAAGGGGCAGGGAAGACCCAACTTCCCCTATTTCTTTGCCAACTATGTAGGCTGTAAGTAGAGAATTCTATTTCACATGACTATTATACATCCCTTCTAGTGAGAAGGATGGGAGGATCCTGGGAACAATATAGAGGGAGAAAAAAGAAAAAAGCAGCACACTGGAAAGAGTCACTCATCCTGCAGTTTATTTTATCCAAGCCCACCCGCCAACACAAATATTCTGTTTGGTTAATGAATGGCAGAAGTGTGAACTGAAAATGATGTACCTGTTCCAGATACAATAATCCCCTAACAGGCAGTGGAGGCTGTTTGGACTATACTGTTTAAGAGGCTATTTGACTTTTTTTTGTTTGTTTGTTTGTTTTTTTAAGAAATAAATACACAGAAAATGAAGTCTTCATACAGTCAGAAGCTCAACTGGATAATCAGAGAGCGTTACAGAGCATTCCATCCCCCACAAGCAAACCCATTAAATAATGCATGTTCCTAAACAATAATAATCTTACATAAGTTTGTCGCATGTGCGACTCCAACTCACTTGGGGTAACATGAAGTTTAGATATAAAACTTACAGATGAATGCAATGATTTGAGGATGATCTAGGACAGGAACTTACAGCAATACTTTTAGGCTTTCCTGCCTTTGTGAAAACTGTACTGAAAGCTCTACTTCCTAACATAACAGATAATGGAGCAAGATATTTAGGGTTCAGAGGGGACCCATCAACTCTGCTGCTCTCATGCTGACGGATTCTTATTGCATTGGCAAACAAGATTGCTTTATGGCAATCAATCAGTCTATTATTGAATTAAAACAGTACTGTCAAACGAGAAAGCTAATGGCAGAAGTCCAAATAAGACATTCTTTTGGACCACTCATCAAATCTGCAGATTTCTGATTTAAGAATCTTTAAGCACAATTCAGAACAAGTATTACTGCTGTAGTATTCAAAGAAGTCATATTTAAATTAGAAATAGATAAGAACCTGTTTAAGTTACCAAAGTTAATCTGTAACTTAATTTTAAAAATATCACTATAAATCAAATCAATTGAAGGTTTGCTTCCCTGGAATCTGACAGAAAAGTGTCTGAGTTTGTGCATCTTCTCGGAGTATTCAACACTCACAGTTCATTAGAAATAGCCTGTTTTTGTCATGCCTTTGAGGTAAGTGCTTTTAGTCTTTTCAGACTATTTCTGTTTTCAAAGAAGGCCCTGCTGAGATGATCTGCCACAGCATCCTGGAAACTCTGCACAGTGGAACAACTATCATGATCTTAAGTAGAAGTCACTATTTTCAGAGCTGTATTATCTCTTGACAAGAGTAGCTATGACCTTATTTGCCTTTGCCTGTTAATATCATATATTGCTATACTATATCAGCATAGGAATTTTAAAAGATTTTGGAAGAAAAGACCACTTTTCTTTCTAGACAAGTGGTTTTGAACTCTAAAGTATTTTTATGTAAACAAGAACATTGGTGCCTTTGCTATTGAGTCTATTTAACCAAGTGAAAACCAAATGAACAATCACTTCAAGAAACAGCAATTTCATAGAGTAGCATTTTTCAGTGTTGGCAATATTGGATGGGGAGCCATTCACAGTGATGCACTAGATAGGAAAATAGGGGAGACAGTAAATTGGTAAGTGCTGGAGTATGAGTTGCATGCTAAACTTACACTCAGGGTCTAAGCAATTTCAAGACACGCTATCACAATTCAATCCAATTAACAATTGTAATCCATTACAGAAGTTGCTTTCTATCTCTATCTACCCATAAAGATACATCAGAAGTGTATACGGACATCAGATTTATCTATAAAGATAGATGTATCATTTATACCTAGCTATATCAGAAAAGCARTATTGAAGACTCCGCAGCTGATCAACTTTTCAAGGGATAAATAACCTACTAGCTTAAAAAAGACAGAGGAGTCCTAGAACCATGTGAAATTTGCTACTTATTTATTTCAACTTATAAAAGAGCAACTAGCTGCACCACTCTATGCAGTAAAGATCTTGGAGATCCAATCACTCCTATAGTGATAATTTGACAGGATTACCAATGTATCTTTTCCCTTTCTTCAGAAATGTTGATCCCTCTGATAACAAGAATTCATATTAAAGTGATCATACACATTACAACATGAAATTAGTAATAGCAAGGCTCATATTTGTTCCAGCATATTTTGCTTCATAAGGTGGTAAAACTTGAATTAAACACCCTTTACAAATAAAGCATATCAGACACTACAGTACAATTGAACTGATGAACCCTGGATATTTGTTTTTTGTCCAGGCACAGGATTGAAAGTGAAGGGGGGTGGGGGAAGTGAAATCAAAACTTACCTTGTGTCACTGTCTTGAGTACAACTAAAGTTGACAGAAATCTCAGAGGCATAAAGGAACTCTTAAAGAAAGCTGCTGATTTTGATTTACTCTCACTAGACTGTTCAGAAGAACTACGCGGGTTTCCCTTACTTGCTACGCCTTTGAAAACTTCTTCACCCAGTCTCCTCATCGTTGATGTCATTGCTGCATGCTGTTACAAACAATGCATTCATTTAGTGTAAACATTTAAACACATGAAATCTATGTCTACTATGTACAGAATATGTTCTGCCAGGGATTAAATTAAATGCTTTGACCCTATATCACAATAAAATTCTGTGTAGAAGATACTACTTTGCGTTCCAAAAGCAGTCCAACAGCATTAGCACAGGGCTTTATCAACACACACTGCACAGCAAGACCAGTTAGCAAGGGCGCCTGATGTGCTGACATTACCTAAGTTTCCTCCGGTTCTAGAACAAACTGAGTTTCAGTCATCCCCGCCTACTACATTATACTCCATTTTGTGGGGATACTGAAAGTTATGTACTATAAAAGCATTTACAGAATCAAGGTCTAAATACAAACTCCAAGAATACTGTACAGGCAAGGTCCTATTAGATTTTTCATTATAAACTACACAGAAACATTACTTCAGAATGAAACTTAATATGCATGTTTAAAATAGTTTCTTATAAGCACTGAAACAATTTACTATTCTATTGCATTTTAACTCAAGATATTTACAAGTTTTCCCAATTTTTGCCAGAGCTATTGACAGTGCTATACAATACCGACTGTGTCCTTATACTGTGGCTACTCTTTTTTCTTTATTATCCTACTAAATATTTCCTTATATTGTAGCAGTCTAGTCAAAAGAAAAATAAGGAATGTCTTGTGGTTAAGCCACTAAGCAGAGAACAAAGAAGTCAGAATTCCATTTCTCCTTTGCCATGTACTCTCCATTAATTTGAGCAAGTCTCATTCATAAAACAGACCTAAAAATACTAGTTCACAAGTTTTGTAAAGATATATGTAAAAATACCATTTCTGAGATGCTTAGGTACAACAGAGATCACCTACGTACGTAAAAATCGGCCATGTATCTGTGGTAAAGAATATGAACTTATACTCTGCAAAGACAGAAAGATATGTATCTTCTAAAAACATCCATTTTTCAAATATATTAAAAATACAACATACAGGAGTATCTTCTTATTAAAATAAGATATTTTAAGAGGACTACTTGTTTTACCTGCATACCAGTGTCTAGCTGTCTTATAGACCAGTAAATAAATTTAATCACAGGCATGTGTAGTTTAGGATTCACAAATGGCATCCACTGGAGTTGCTCAGCAACTACAGGCAAAAGCTGAAAAACATATAAGAGTAAAAGTACATGCAGTGTATAAAATTACTCTGCAAACTAACTAAATTAACTATGAGTTAATAAAAATAAATTAAAAAAAAAAAAMCACCCAAACCCACTGTTTTTCTTGGAGGATAACATATTGCAAATGCAAACACCCACTGAGCAAAACTCATCCAGGTAACAGAATTATACATATAAACAGATTTTAAATTATATAGAGGTTTACATGCAAAAGTGGAGATATTTTCTACAAGCTCAGCCTCAGTATATGCAATCCCAATGGATGTCTAATATAATGAAAAAAATTAACTGAAAAAGTAGATTTCCTGAACGCCTCATTGATTTTCAAATGTTGGTATCTCCAGAAAGAAGATAATAAGGGTTAAATATAGCATTAATATTACTTTTTATAAGTCACTTATTGAATCTTTCAATATAGGTATTAAAGTATTTTAAATTAGACATGCACACTTCCTTAGGAAAAAAAGGAATTATGTAAAACATTACAGAAAAAATACAAGATATTATCGGCTGACAAAAGTGACTTGAAATAAAAGACAGGCTGAAACTTTCCAGCTGAGACTGAGCACTACACTTACTTTTCCTAAAAATGATCCATATATATGTATACAGATACACACATATATACACACACACACATATATTTTTAATATGAATGACAAATAATCTATTATATCTCATTGCTGGAATTAACACTGATTTATTAACTATGCTTTTTTTTCTTTTTTTAAACTGTATTATCCAAAGCATGTATAAAACAGGCAGACATGTTATACTCAAGGTTTTTTAAAAAACAAAACACCACAGAAACCCAAGCAAACAATCCAAATTCCTTTACCTTCCTACACTTTTCCTGGGCGTAAGTTTTTTTGGAGTTCTGGGTAAATAGAAGTTTATGACTGTCCTCTCTTTCTTCTTGTATTTTTATTTTGCTAAGATGCTGGTCTGAGATCCAATCCATAAGAACAGTTAAAAGCTCATAAACTTGCAAATTCAGTGGTATCTGTAATAAAACCACAACATTAGATACATCAGCTTCCAAGTTTTTGATTTTCTAAACCCAACTATTTTCCATGGTAATAGGCTGAAATATGTAAGAGTACACTAATTCTGAAACATTATGCACAATTTGAAGGAGGATGAGTACATGCCTGATAAAATCTGGGAGTTATTTGCAATGGTTTCTGGGTACAAAAATGCATGCATACTTTATTTTTATTTCCAGATGCACTACCTTCATTGCTTAATTTCATACAACCCACTGTTATTACAATTTAACTGAGTAACTAACATTAAAAAAAAAAAAAGTAAGACCTCATGAAATTGTCTTTCTATCCCTTTAATGTGACTGCACTGAAATACACTATGAAAGATATCCAAAGATAACTAAAGACAGGCTGCATGAACAGTTCTCTGAAGACTTTTAAGGTTTTCTTGTACCTAACTTTATAGAATAGTTTTCCTTTTCACTCAGAACTCATGATACTCTTTTTATTTCACTTGTAATCAAAGTACATTAAAATGTATGTAAACATGCTGTTTACATGATATTTGCATTGTTGGCTTTGTAAAGACACCATCCTCTTAAGGCATCTGATGTAGATTAATTAAGTAGGATAGTGTAAATACCTCTCTTTCTCATTTCACTGTTTAGTCTCTGGCTGGAAAAAAATCATTACCAGTATGGAAGTGTTGGCAGAGTACTACCAGAGGACTTGCTACTAAATGGAACAACACAGAGAGATAAAGTATTTTGTTAAGTGATATAACATGATGTTTCAAAGAACAGGTAATCATTTTGCAACTATGTATGAACACTGTGTTTAGTCTCTTTCCCCCATTAAAGACCATTTCTCCAAAAAAAAACAAAAAAAACCAACAGCAGTATAATCAACTCTGGCTTAAAAAATTAAAATTCTTTACCTGACATCTCTGACTACTTATCTTTTTCAGCTGAGTTATTCATAAGAATAGTGCTCACACTGTAGTAGTAAGCAGAATGCATTAAGATTTGCTCTGACACAGCAAAATAAACCAGTTTCAGCATAAGCAGGACATAATTTTAAGAGACAGATAATGAAAGATAAGGTGAGAAGAGGAAAATATACAATATAAATAAACAATACACAAATATATAACATAAAATCCAACAGATGTTATTAGCTGATCAAACTTAATTCTTCCAGGCAACTGTGTTTGCTCCCAATATAAACTGTATCTTTCATTATTGTAACCAATTCACTCAGCGTAAACTTAGAAGTTACATTTTCTAATTTCTAGCAGGTATAAAGAATGTTCCAAGGTAAAATGTCTTTAGAATGGATCTTCCACCTTGCCCAATTCTTACCTTAGCAATTTTTGATGCTACTGTCTCTTTTTCCTGCTTGACAGGTTTACTTTGTTGCACCACTTGACATATATCCTTAGACTTCTGTACTGTTAAAAATTCATGCTTCCTCTACAACAAAACATAACAGTGAATTATACTTCACTTGTTTCCTATAAAGGAAGCAGGTACCTGTAAGAACAAACCTTACTTGTAGATTCTCTAAACGAGCTTGTACTTTCCTTGCTTGACCTTCCAACTTCTTGTTCAACTCACTCACATCACTTAACTGAAAGAATCAGAAAATAATGTCAAATATCTGTAGATTCAAAACTTACTTCTTTACTTAATCATCACCCTAAAATAACTGAATGCTGTTGCTGAGCGGCTGAATAATTTAAAGTTCAAGTTTCTTCTTCTGAGTATGGACAGTTATAAGAACAAAATCATTATCCACTTCCTCAAAAAATAAGTTCTTTGTTGGCCTGCAGCTTATCCTTCCAGTTTTTCTGGGAAGAATAAGCACTATAAATGCCTGTTTAAATATACAGGCACTACACATTTATTGACATATAATTACTTTTTCATGAAGAAGTGACATAAAGACGGAACAAAAATTTCAAGAATGGTCTATAATCAGCCTTGGAAAGGGGAAGGTTGAAACTTTCCTTCTCTGCAGAATAAAAAAATTGGACTGACCACATCACAAAAACTGCTTGCTCTGTGAGAAAAGAGAATGTGGGAACCTATTACTTCCATTTAAGTGTAAGAAACATGATCTAAATATACAAAACCAAACAGTATGATTATTATGGAAGCTCTCCAATTACTTCATTTATGTTGTCAGTACATTTACTATGTTACAGATCTTTATAACATGAAGAACATACCACCATTACACAAACTGCCAGAAGAGAAACCCACAGCTCTTAAAGAGATTAGGAAGCACTACAGATTTTTACCCCATTCAGAGTATCACAGCTGTAATTGATCCACTGAAAGATCAGCAAATAGTTTAGATAACACTTTGCGTGTCAGCATTTTAGGTCAGATTTAATATTCAAGTGAGACAAAAATTCTAACTCTGCATTACTGTGAACTACTGTCTCAGCTTGTCTTTAAGAATCAAGAAAATATTGCATCAGTTAACACTTGTAAAAGTAACTGAAAATACTGAGCAATCATGAACATTAGAAATACACATTATATTTTTGATTCAATGGAGTCAGCAGAACAATTCAGCACAGAGTAGGTTCTGTTACATTCTAGAATACTTTCTCTCCATCCAATCTCAATTTGTTCAGAGTACGTAGGTTTGTCCTTCCTAAGAGTCAGTTGTTGCTAGCTGGTCAGAGGAACAAGTCCAACTTTTTAAATACTGTGAAAGATCAGATAGACTAAATTGTAAGTATGTACTACAAAAAGAAGCAGAAACTACTTTCAATCAATCACATGATGATTGTTTTACAGAAACACATCATCAATTTTGCAAATTTAAACTTTTTTTTAAGATTGTTGACCGTAACATTTAAAATTATTGATTACAGGAAATAACTAGTCTTGCCTGTTTTCTTAAGGAGTCATTCATTTCCTTCAAGGTGTCAAATGATGATTTGAGCCTTCTGTTTTCTTTAGTTATTTCTCTCAAGGCTTCTGTCAGCTGTTTAACTTCTGCCTCATGTTGCTATAGAAAAAAAGAGATTTTATGAACATTAGGATTAACAATACAATATTTTAGAAACAATTCTAAAATAAGTACAATTTTAGTGTTAAACTAATAGGACTAACTTTTAAAGATCAAGTCTGTAATTCTGCATGGTCAAGTCTACACATGAGCAGTAGAGAAAAAAAACCATCCACAGTGCATGGCCTATTGGTCTTATCCTTTCTAGGTTTCACCTAACACAGATCATCTGAACATCTACATTCCTTAAATAAGTCAGAGGTGGGAAAGGTTTATCAAAGAAAAATAATGACAAAGCTTTTGTTTATAGTAGCTTTTTTTCTGTATCCATCTTAACCAGAAGTTTTAACCAACCACTTTTCCCCTGTTCCCCCCTCAAGTAGTCTGGCCCCTAGAAAAGTTTTAATTTGATCAAATGCCTCTAGCTAAATTTACACACTAGCTAAATTTAAAAAATACTGAAGCTAAGCTGAGTAATAAGACAAATCTTTCAAAAAATCACAGAATCACAGAATTGCTGAGGTTGGAAGGGACCTCTGRAGATCATCTACTCCAACCCCCCTGCTCAAGCAGGGTCACCTAGAGCACATTGCACAGGATTGCATCCAGGCGYGTCTTGAATATCTCCAGAGAAGGAGACTCCACMACCTCTCTGGGCAACCTGTTCCAGTGCTCTGTCACCCTCACAGTGAAAAAGTTTTTCCTCATGTTAAGATGGAAGTGTCTGTGTTTCAGTTTGCGCCCGTTGCCTCGCGTCCTGTCGCTCGGCACCACTGAAAAGAGTCTGGTCCCATCCTCTCGACACCCTCCCTTCAGATACTTGTACACATTGATAAGATCYCCTCTCAGYCTTCTCTTCYCYARGCTAAACAGGCCCAGCTCTCTCAGCCTTTCCTCATAAGAGAGATGYTCCAGTCCCCTAATCATCTTTGTAGCCCTTCGCTGGACTTGCTCCAGTAGTGCCACATCCCTCTTGTACTGGGGAGCCCAGAACTGGACGCAGTACTCCAGATGTGGCCTCACCAGGGCTGAGTAGAGGGGGAGAATCACCTCCCTCGACCTGCTGGCAACACTCTTCCTCATGCACCCCAGGATACCATTGGCCTTCTTGGCCACAAGGGCACATTGCTGCCTCATGCTTAACTTGGTGTCCACCAGCACTCCCAGGTCCTTCTCAGCAGAGCTGCTTTCCAGCAGGTCAACCCCCAACCTGTACTGGTGCATGGGGTTATTCCTCCCCAGGTGCAGGACCCTGCACTTGCCTTTGTTGAACTTCATGAGGTTCCTCTCCACCCACCTCTCCAGCCTGTCCAAGTCTCTCTGAATGGCAGCACAGCCCTCCAGTATATCGGCCACTCCTCCCAGTTTTGTATCGTCAGCAAACTTGCTGAGGGTGCACTCTGTGCCTTCATCCAGGTCATTGATGAAGAAGTTGAACAAGACTGGACCCAGGACTGACCCCTGGGGGACACCGCTAGCTACAGGCCTCCAACTAGACTCTGTGCCACTGATCACAACTCTCTGAGCTCTGCCATTCAGCCASTTCTCAATCCACCTCACTGTCCACTCATCTAACCCACACTTCCTGAGCTTSCCTATGAGGATGYTATGGGAGACAGTGTCGAAAGCCTTGCTGAAGTCTAGGTAGACAACATCCAMTGCTCTCCCCTCATCTACCCAGCCAGTCATTCCATCAGAGAAGGCTATCAGATTGGTTAGGCATGATTTCCCCTTGGTGAAGCCATGCTGACTACTCCTGATCACCTTCTTTTCCTCCACATGCTTGGAGATGGCCTCCAGGATGAGCTGCTCCATCACCTTTCCAGGGATAGAGGTGAGGCTGACTGGCCTGTAGTTCCCTGGGTCCTCCTTCTTGCCCTTTTTGAAGACTGGGGTGACACTGGCTTTCCTCCAGTCCTCAGGCACCTCTCCTGTCCTCCATGACCTTTCAAAGATGATGGAGAGTGGCTTAGCAATAACGTCCGCCAGCTCCCTCAGCACTCGTGGGTGCATCCCATCAGGGCCCATGGATTTGTGGGTGTCAAGTTTGCTTAAATGATCTCTAACCCGATCCTCCTCCACCAAGGGAAAGTCTTCCTTCCTCCAGACTTTCTCTCTTGCCTCCAGGGTCTGGTGTTCCTGAGGGCTGGCCTGAGCAGTAAAGACTGAAGCAAAGAAGGCATTCAGTAACTCTGCCTTCTCTGCATCCTTCGTCACCAAATAACATTTCTTTTCTCAGCAACTGTGAAAATTTTCAACTGGAAGAGAACATCTTTCTTCAGAATTGTCTTTTGTACCATATAATTCAAGTGCCCATTACTCCTTCTCTAGTTTTGCTTTCAGATTGCTATAAAACCATGCTGAAAAAATGTAGCTTTGAACAGATTCTAAAGGCTAATGTAGGAATTGATCTTAACAAAGAAAACAAGTGCTGCAGATAGTCTTCATTCAAATGAATGCTCAAATACTTCCCTTGAAAAGGTCAAACTTGAGGACAGTCAAAATAATTACAGTTGATCGCAATTGCAGATAAAGTTTGATTAACCTCAGGAGGAGGGGGGGAGGGTTAAGTTGACCAAAAACATTCAAAGCACTCGAGAACAGCAGAATTATAAGACTGAAAGGTGCTGAGAAAAAAACTGTGAATTAAAATATTCAATTTTTCCAAATTACCTTACTGCTTTATAAGTCTTGAGTATTCAGGGCTTTGATAATAATTACACAGTGCTTCATGTGGCTGAGCCACAGAAATTAGACGAAGAAGATTACTTAAGAGTTTTTAATAGCTTAATAGCAAGCCTGCTGAGCATCTCAGGGGTTCAGAATTCAGAAGGTAATTATTACACAGATGAAAATATTTCCTATTTGAATCCACAGTTCTTCAAAGGAGGTTGTCAAAAAGGCTGTAAAAACTAGATTTTACAGTTTCTGAAAGTTATTTCAAAAAAAAGACAGGTCCAAAATTGCCAGTGAAAAATAACTAGTTAAATGGGTAGTAGGAAAACTTTTCAAGGATTCCAGGAAATTTAAAGAAGAAAAAAAGTACACATATTTTTAAAACCAAGTAATACATATGGGCCTTACTGCTTTCTCTCATTCCTCTGCCATACATCATTTTTATACTACCTCTCCCAAATACTGTATATAGCTGTAACAAAAACTAGTCATTATATAATAAATAAAAACACATTTTTATTTCAAAGCTTACTAGAAAACAGAAAAATAATCTATGATGATATTTCATGATCCATTAATATATGTTCCAAATGCCTGAACTACACTTTCTGAAGCTTTGGCTCCCTTGTTTCAGTGCACAACAACACATGCTACCCACACAGTTTTCCCGACTGCATTCAGCGTTTTTATTAATCCAGTCCTTTCCTCATTGAAAAGCATGACCTGAAGTCCACCAGAAAAAAATTCACATTAAAACAAAAATGACATCAGCTTCAATCGGCTTTGGATCAAATCCTTATTCTTTCACATAATTACAGAAAACGGTAATTCTGTTTTGCAGCAACTTTTGAGGTTTAAACTAGTTTTTCTAGGCAGACTCACTCTGAATCACACACAGCAAGAAACTAATCCTATGACTAGTGCTCTGGTTTACAGAAGCATATGAATTGCTAACTACAACCTGCATATCCACTGCCATTCTCCTCACTCTCCTGAATCCAATTTTAGAATTAATAAATATCAGTGCATCACTTGAAGTATCTCAGATTTGATAAAACAACAAAGTTTTATTTTATTGAAAATATTCCAGCTATATATATATATTATCTTTAATTTCTTCCCTGCCATGAATTCACTATTCCTCATTCATTCACCCACTCAATTCTCTATTTTTCCATCTTCAATCACAGCCTCTCTTCTGAGATGTGCAAATGACAAACAAAAATAAAGCACAGTAAAAGTTGAAAGGAAGGAAGCCTTGAAGACCCTTTTCTGCATTTCTGCTTGGAAGCACAGTAACTTCCATCCTAATCATACAAGAAAACYAACTACATTTCCTTTTTTCTCAAGTGCCTCCTCCCCTTTTCAGCTAACAGGATCAGAATGGCTGTGGGCAGGGCAGTCCTGTCTAAAGCACCAACCCACCTTTGCCTCAGTAGACATGAAATGACAGATCCTCCTTTCATACCGATACACATGCAGCCTATATTAACATATAATTGACTGCACCCCTATATCCAAGGGAATATTTCACTTCTGTTTTCTACATATGTAAGGCCTTTATTTGAGGTTCAATAGCTACTTCAGGAAGAACCAGAACAGAATAACTAGTCCTAAAGTTCAGTTGAACTGATTCAGTCATTAAGCCATAGATCATAGGCGATATCAGGATATCTAAGCCATCCACTGCCATAATAAAATCAGGCCATCCCACCCATATCATAATCAACCATGCCAGTTCACCCCATCAGATGTTTGTCTAATCTGTTCCTAAAGTCCTCTGACACTGGAAACACCACAGTTTTACCAAACTACCTTTTCCAATGCTTAACTTGATTTTGACGAAGTTTTTCCTAATATTTAACCTGAATTTCCCTCACTGTCAACTTAAACCTGTTAGTACTTCTCCTATCTATCACAGACATGAAAAAAAGATTAGTTTCTTCCTCTTCGTGGTAGCTTTTACATAGCCGAAGACTGGTATCTTCCCCCTTGATTCATCCTATATGTTAATACCTGTGCATTTTTTCATCATCCTATATTTGTGCACATGGTATTTCTATACAAGTATTCTACATTATACTCATGCCTTTGGAACAGCAGTCTATTTGTTTTCAGATCATATCTTTGATTTGTCAAGATCAATTTTAATCCTAACCATCTCTTCCAGCATACTTGATATTCCTCTGACTTGCTATTTTGTACAAATTTGGTGTGTTCTTTTTCACCATATATTACTGTAAATACCGAACCAACTGGACCCAAAAGAGATTCTTCCAGAATTCACTGCATACATTCTTTCAGCTTTACTGTGAAGTATTGGCAATTACTATCTCAGAACTGTTCTCCAATCAATCAGTTTTCCACCGACTGTAATGTTTTCATCTACATTATATTTTCCTAATATGCTTTTGAAAATGTCAAGTGAAACTGTTTAAAAAACTTTAATGAAGTCAGGACATATGCGTAATTACTAGACCTCTATCAGCAATGCCCGTTACCTTGCTATAGGGGAAATCAAACCAATTCAACAATTTGTTTATGATTAATACAGGCCAGTTATTTACCACATTGTTTTCTTCTTTCTGCTTCCCACAGTTTGTCTGATAATTTGTTCCAAGATTTTTTTTTTCCTCTGAGAACTGACATTAAGTTGATGGGTCTACAATTCTTTCCCTTCTGAAAAGAAAGGCGCTACATTTTCCAGTCTCTTAATACATCACTTAACCTCTACAAATTTTCATAGATAGCCACTAATTGTTTCATCAGCCAACTCTCTAACTAGCATGACATTCCTAAAGCCCAGAAGATCTGAAATATCAAACTGTTTTACCTATTCCTTCTTTATCCAAAGCTGAGGTCCTGCTCCTCTGACATCAATACACTTTTTGCCTTTTTAAAGTATATTCCATCCTCCCTCAACAGCTTATGGGAAAGGTTTATTTGCACAATTCAAAGAAATTTAACTTCACAGCTTGTGGTTTTGACATAAAGTACATGCACTTTACGGACATCTCTTTGCGGTCTGGATAATAACCAAAGCTTTTTACAAGACTTGATTTCAGTAGCAACCCCCTGTAATAACAGTGTTTTTAAATACTATCTCATCTTAAAGCAAAATCATACCGTTTCATTTCTTCCCACACTCCCAATGCTAGGTTGATCTTTTCTTTCTTTAAAATTTTTGTGAGTTTTTTGCAAATACTCTTTGCAATAGCTATTATGTCCTAAAATCTCAGTGTCTTGAAACTTTCCCAAGACAACCTACTTCAATTACAGCTGATGCAAAGATACTCATGTAAGCAGCACAACTATAGATTCATCATAACTTTTTTCTCCAATACATATAATGAAGTCGTATATATTTTTTAAAAGATGGGTTATCTTCTTTTCAAAATTATAGTAGTAAAATACACCTATACATCAGACTTCAATGCACCTTTCTGAAACAGAAACTGTACCAAAACCATAACAATATTATTTTGTACTTTTATATATGTATCTCTATCTTTCATTTGAGGATTTCTCACTTGAAAGAAACGAGCATTATATGCATTCAACACATAATGACTTAAGATGACTATAAACAAGTTGAATGGCAATATAGCAATAAACACTATAAAATATATTACTGCACCTCTTTTATTATTCGAAATTTTGTGTGAACAACTTCTTCAACACCTTTTATCTTAGCCAAAGCTGCTTTGTGTCTAAAAAGCAGTGCTTCTCGCTCAGTTAGAAAACGTTCTCTTTTTTGGAGTTGCAGAGCATATTCCTGCTGTGCTGAGTTTTCTTGCTGTATCAAGAAGATAATATTGAAATGGCTTTAAAAAACATGAAATTATCACAATTTACACTGAATTTAAACGTTTCCCGCAGACGCGCTTAGGTTTTGGTAAAATTATACAGAATGTTACAAAATGGCTCACTAACTAAAAGTATCCTAATGGCCATGTACTTTCAGCTTCCCCACACATTAACCCAAACAACTTTGATAGGCGGTGAAGTTGCCTGGCTTCCCAAAATACACTACATGGCTGTTCAGGTATCAGTCTAGACAATTAAACTTAGGCTCTTGCTTCTGAAAGTTTTGGATAATGCTACTAACTGTAAGACAAATCAGAGTCTGAAGTGGCTGTCTGCCCTGACCACTAGATTACTGTACTGGTTCTTCAATTCATGGGAAGCATCTCTGGAAAAGTGGTGGGGAAGAGAGGGACACAGAGTTATCTTACATGGCGCAAGCAGTCCTGGCAGGCAACTTGGCAGAAGCATGAGAGCTATTACAGAATAAAGCCAATGTAGCATACAGGAGGTTCTTCAGTTAGTGGCCTAGGCCTGCCAGGAAGTAAACTGTTGAGACTCCCCACTAGTAGAGAAGGAAAGATAAGGCAGAAGGGGGGCTTTGTAGGAGGCCGATAAGACAAGAACTCTTGAATTCCCAGAATCAGGAGAATAGTTTCAGACATTCTCTGGAGAAGCAGCAGTTGCAGGTGTTGCCCTGCACACCCCCACTGTGTCACAAGACACTCCTCTTGGATACAACAGTGCTAGCTTCAAATGCCCTCAAGCTGAGAAATTATCTTAGCTTCCGATTTAACCACTACGCAAGTCAAAGCACTACTGCCAAACCAGTGAACTCATACTCTCTAAGTGATATGGGTAAGAACTTAAACTAGTCTGCTCTAAAGGTTTTGGTAGAGTTCATGTCTCCTCACCTACCCTGAATTACATGGGAACTCCAGGGCCTGGTTCCCATGTTCTCCAGGCTGTGGAGCACGTACATAACATACAGAATCTTGACCGTAGAGATGCAAAGACTGCTGTGATTCAAAACACAGCACTCAGATCAGCAGATCCTTTCAGTATTCAAGTAATGCTTACAGCAGGAAGTCTGAAACATTTTCAGACTTGTCACTTAAAGTCCAAAGTCCTTGAGCATATGGTCCCCAAATCCCATAGGTCTCCTTCTCTAACCATAGGAGAACATATCATTAACCATATCATTATAGCATCACAGTATTTCTGAGCCTCTGTAATAATTCCATTGTTAGTGAAAATCCCAACACATTCAACAATATGAATAGTAAAAAAGGGATAAAAATTAGGGCAAGAGGCAAATGATGACTTATGATTTAAATATGATTTAGCATATTAATAATTTCTGAATTCTCTGCCAAAAACGAAAATCTCTGTAACATTATTCAACAAAATTTTTAAGGCTGTTCTAGTTCCCACCTGGAGCTTCTGATGTATGACAAATAATTCATCATATATCTGACTGATGTGAGGTGGTATTAAGCCTTGACTAGTGCTTGTTTGAGTTTCAGTCCCATTTACAGTCTTCCTTATCAAACCATTGGTAGTATTCTGGTCACTACATGTTTGTGTATTTGCAGCCAAACAGGATGGTAAGGTGTCATCTACGGAAGGAAAACATATTTTACATTAAAAATATAGTCTTAGATAAATAGTTAAATAATTGTTTTTCCAAAACAGTGAAAACATATTTTTGGCATTTAGAGTGACCAGTATAGACTGAGCGGTATCAAAATGAACGAATCTAAGTATCTCCTGAGGAGTTATGGAGAATTGCTCAAAGTTGCTTTCCATAACTTGTTCAAATCAATCAATCAATGTAGTTTTTTATAAATAAAATGATGGCCTCCATTTCAAAACAGAAGTCCCACAAATATCAGTATGAAATCTGAGCACAGACTGAATCACAACGTAGCCAAAATCTCCTAATGTTTTTGTTATAACTCCAGGCAAGTGACTACCTGTTGACTAAACCATGGCCTGACATTAAGCTAACTGAGCAGTATGTGAGAAACTACTGGACACAAAATGAGAAATTGCTGGACGTGACAAATAACAACGTAAGAAGCTGATGAAAGTTGAAGATAGTACAGTAGGAATGGCTGGATTTCACAAACAGCTAAATGGCCAAAATTCACAGGTAACTGAAGGGAGTATTGGGACCTTTTGGGGAGTGAAATCTTGAAAGGCCAACAGTACCTAGGTAACCTTACCAATAATACCATCTAAGGCCAATACTACCTACGTAACAGTATCAGAAATACAAATTTGAGTATGGATGTAGCAAAACTCAGACCAGTAGGGAAGAAGTAATTAGAGATGGGTTGTTTATTTGGCAGGTGACTGGAGAAGAGAGAAGGAGGGAAAAGGGCAGTGAGAAGGAGCATCAAGAAACAGGGAAAGACAAGCCAAATAAGATAAGCAATCAGGGCTGACTGGTGGTAAGCATGGTGGTAGTGGTGGCATGCATGGGAGCAGAACAATAAACTGAATGTGTTCTGCCACACACTGAATCTGCTACAGGGGCAGGAGGACCAGGAGGGGGAGCGGGCTGCCTTCTCTTGCTAGCAAGAGAACATCCAGGACAGAATTCTGGTATCCTGTCTGTGCTCACTCCAGGCCTGGCAGCACTGGCATCTTCCTAACAAACTGACAATTTTTTTTCCAGTATTTTAACTAATTCTTGAGGAAGGCAACAATGGAAAAAAAAAGTGAAGAAATGCAAGAAGGGCATTTTTGAGAGATGCTGATATGAAGAGCAATTAGTCTCTTTCAATTATGATTCCTTATGAGTTTAACTAATATAATGACACATAGATCACAACAGAAACACAAAAAAGGGAAAAGGAACCAGAAGAAGTAGTCATATCTGAAACAAGCGTGTATTGGAATTCTGTATCTATTTTACCTTTGATCCCAAATACCGTGAACTGCATTTTCCCTAGCGCAATTCAAAAAAAATTTTTTTTTTAATTCAAAGTTGTAATTTTTATAGAAAATGCAACCAAAGTGGTGCTTAAACTCTCTSTATCCACTTAATACATCTCTCAGTGAGAGTCTGTTATAGTTCCCATTGAGCTGCTCTGTCTAGCTTCTACGCTTCTTTTTAGCCTCTTAGGGGTTGGTTTGCTGGCTCTTTCTACATTTCCAGATCTTCTTTCAAAATAATTCAGCAATATTCTTCTAAACCTAAAACTCTTCATATGAGATAGATCTGCACTGATTCACAAAGTCAAACTCCTCCAATTACAGCAAAAATTTCAAATGTTTGCAGTGAATTAATTCCAGTTGGTCACTACTATAGTCTTCTTAGCTTTCCTGAGCTAACTCAGTGATAACAGATAACCTGCTCTCACCACCAAGTGACAGCTTATGATCCTTAAAATGCCGATTTTATTGAGTTGCAGTATTTGTTAATGCAGCTAGCTACTTTTTAAAAGAATCTGCTTCTTAATTCAAATTATAGAGAACTGATGGCCATGTGACTTTAACAGTTGAATTTTCTTATTAAAAAGTGTCTCAGTATTGCACAAAATGTCTGGACCTCCTAAACTAATTCCAAAGGAGTGACYCATGCTTGCATGAAAAGTTAAATCTCCAAATTAAAATAAATTTTAGCTGATTATTACATTTATGAACTGAATAGAAATACAATTACTAGAAACTTTAAATCAAAATGTTATACATTGCACAGTTATAAAAGAAAATTTAAAACTGTTAATTAATATTTATTACCTGTTTCCATATACATAGCTGTATTTTGAACTGCATCAGTTCCAGAGCCGTTAATGATCTTTTCCTCTCCTTCTAGCTCACTTAAATCGTGGAAAGAATCTTGCTCATCAAAGCTAAAAAAACCCCAAGAATAAAAATTTGAAATCACTGAGCCCCTTTCTAACAGACTACATATATGCATTGAGAAAAGGTTTGTATAAAAAATTTAAGCATTGCTCAATTTAAGATTTTAATATCTGACTGAAAACAAACAGCAGAATTAAATGATTTGGATGAAAGGCATTATTATTCTCAAGATTTTAACCACAACTGGTGATGTTGACAACTTGACAGTAGTAACAATAAACAGAATTTTCATGCTGTAAATGCATGTATATGCAGTTAAAACCAACACTCTTCTCTCATCACCACCAACAAAACCCAGGGTAACTAAAAAACACAAAATCCTTTTTTTCATTATTATTTTAATACTTGCTGTGAAGTAGCCTTAGAGAGGGATTTTTTTTGCTTTTGGAATCAAATTCTCTCTAAAAATAAACTTAAAGCCATTCATCAGCCTGAGCTGCTTGCTTTCCTCCTAGATTAGTTTATATCACTAAATTACAATCCCTATATTGAAAAGGGTGTGAGAATATTTCTTATCAAAATCAGCTTTTATACTTCATTACATTGGTCACAAACAGCTTTTTACTTAACAAGAAAGCAGAAATCTTAAAACAAATTCTGAATTTATGCCTTGCATGGGGATCAGCCTTAAAATCCTAATGTATTAAGAGTTTACTCATGGTTTATTTGGATTTTGGAAAGACAATAAACACTATAGGAGTGGTGAAAAGGAAACAGCTCTTACCAATCCAAGTTTTTAAAATCTTGTAGAAAATCATTAAAAGATCTGATGCTGTTCGTTCTTCCACTTTGGGTAAATTCTGACTGTAAAGAACAATTGGACAATGAAATAGTTGTATTTTCCAGTGAGCTGTCCATGTCACCTATGAAATATATAAAGCAGGAATAATTTTAGTTTGCATTTGAGAAGCTGACTTTGAAAATCCTACAAAAGCTTATTAGAAATGCTTGCCATGTAAACATGTAGGTTTAAGAACACAAAAAAGTACTGAAGAAGTTAACAAATGAGCTGCTTCTTTAGGAAAAATTATTTATAGCTGAAAACTGTTCTGACAGTTTAAAAAAAAATAAGCTGATTTTTACATTCAACATTGTGCATTGTCTAGTTCTTCTTATAAATTTAATTCTATTACCAAAAACTTATTGTTAACAACAGAAATAACAATACTTGATTTTCTATATATCAATCCAACCGTCAATTTTCACACAACTTCTTGGGACCATGCTAACTCCAATTTCTTTATTCCTTTCATATTTGACTGAAATGGGGTTAAAATTTTTCCAGGGAAACGAGGAGGGAAAGCTGGTCAGACAGACCAGCATGATTACTTGCATAAGCCTGATTTCTTCAGAAAATCAAAACAAATACAGCTGGAAACATCATTAGTTTTCAGATCAGATTTGTCTTTCTGAAGTTTTAAAGCCTGCATTCATATGCTAATTTATCCRTAAGCAAAGTCTGATAACACATTGTTTTACCTCACTATCCCTATGCACTAGCAAGATGCACTTCTCAAGAAGCCCAAAGGCATTCTAGATATTAAATATGCATCTTTACATTAAAGGCAAAAATATACAGTGTGATGATGTGGACTGCTACCAATTATTTTAAACAAGGCTTAAACACAAACAGGTTGGGAACCAGTGTTAACATTCCCAGGCCAGTTCCCAGATTTCACAAACTCCAGCTCAAGAATTTCTACCTATTTAAAGCAAGCCATGAGAAAATACAAAACTACTTAAAATAAATTTAGGAATGATAAAGCTTTACTACAGATTTTCCCTGAAAAAGACACCCAAACACTCTTTTTTTGTGTTACCTTGGTATGCTATGGAGCTTCCACTTTTATATTTGGTATGCAATACACCTGAAAGACAATCCTAAAAGAAAGCACAAAAACATTGTCCCTGAAATTCCTAACTATATTACAATGTAAATTACGACTTGCTGGTTTAGCAGTTACAATGCCTTGTTACAGAACTCTTACTACAAACTATTTACTTTGAAAAGGCAAGTATTTTTTTTAATATATATATGTAAATGGCCCTCATATTAACACAAAAAGCAAGCAAATGAAAACAACCTCAATAAACTAATCAAATTATATCCCCCAAAGTCTAACAATGATATATTGATAGTGTTATTTATATGTTAAAATATTTGAGAGACCATAAGAAATTATTATGAAGCAGGTCACACGAAGGAAGGGCATAACAGTAGCACTTGGTAGTCACAAAACAGCTCCGTCTATCCTTATGTCTAGGCTTTTTATGTCAAAGTTTCCTGCTCTACTTTTTCCTATTAACATATAATTACATACCAAAAAAACTGAATGAGAGAAGTACTAGGCTGTGTGCAAAATCAATTAAATGTACATTGGAAGAGATCAGAATTAAAGCAGCTTTTGTGATCTCCACTGTGCTCCACTGCATCTCTGCTACACTCTAAATGATCAACTACTTTATTATTGTGAAGCTATATTTAAGTACACAGAAAATTTACAAAAAGCACAAAACACACAAATCTAGCATTTCCTTTCTTCCAAGCATCAGYATTTAGAGTCTTAATAACAGTATTTTAGAGACCACTTTTAAAAAATAATCTAAGAAGTAATTTTCAAAAGACAATTCTGTAATTTAAAGGAGAAATTCCCCAGGAAGAACAGAGCAGCAAGAGCAGCACAAAATGCTACCTGAGTTACATTAAAAGGCAATAGACAAATCATTTTGGAGGGGGAAAAAAAAACCAAAAAACCCCAGATGCATCCAGATTTTAGCTGCTGAAGAACTAAAATCCTCATCTCATATCTGGGAGAGCTCCTTATCCTATACAATGTTCATAAAAATGGTGAGATATGAGGTCAAACTTTTAAGAAAAGGGGGACGCCTGAGCTGGTTTCTGCATTTATCTGATGCTTCCCAGGGTCAATTTAAAACCCTGGCTGAATTATGTGTCTAGTGCAAGTCCAACTTTATGCCTCTCCCAATTTCCGGCAGCTCACAGGTATTTTTAAAACAGGCTACTTCCAAGCTTGAATGCTTTTTGTCTGTTATTATTTGGGCACACTAAATGCATTTATCCCATGAAATACAAATGTGAGATAGCATCTGTAAACACAGTGAAAGACAGATTTCATAGACAACAATAAGTGCCTAGCAGTGAGCATTCATTCTACCAAGTAACTTCAGGAACATCAACAGGTGGGGTCTTTGCTACTGGATTTTTAGCTCCACTGTGCAGCTGAATCAACACTTAGGTCAGCACAAGTGACGGCAACAAGAGCCACGGTTCTTTAATCCTTCCACCTCATACTGGTGCAATGAATCCTGCATTCTGTGGTGTAGAAAAATACAGCTTTACCTAGGCAAGGGAAGGGTACCCCGTCACGATTTACCACCTGATCACCCCGGCACTGTCCTAGGAACCAGGGGTTTGATTCTTCTCTGGTTGTGGTTTCCTGCTCCCTGACAAGGGCCCTAACCACTAGACTTTATCTAAGACACAAAAATTTCTAATAGATTTTAAATAAGATCGGCAATTGCTGTAGCAGAAGAAGCTATGAAAGAAATGAATTACTCTCTTTTTGTATTATGTGTTTTTATATATGCCTAACATACAGCTTCTAAGAACCGCCAGCTTCTAGGGGATTTTCGCTTCCAACAGGAATGACTAATCAGTACTGCCACTGTAACACAGCCAGTGAGCAGAAGGCTTGGGGTCGCAGAAGAATGAACACAGACCTGAGCACCCAAAGTCCGTTTAAATCCCGTTTTTGGCTCTCGCCCTCAACGCGTGCGTAACACCGCGGGGCCTGCACGCAGCCCTGAGGCAGGCTCGGGCCTGCCTCGGCCCAAGGTCTGCGCGTAGCATCCCCCAGAGGGGCTGTAAAGCCTGAAAGCTCGGTCGCCACCGAGGACGCTGCCTCCAACGCCGCGGGCCGCCGCCGCCGCCCGCCTCCCGCCGCC
>NW_020447453.1:237933-276755 GCF_003343035.1 Apteryx rowi | reverse complement strand
AGCAACCGCCGGAGCGCGTGGCTGCGGGAAAAACGCAGGCGTTACCGTCGGGACGTCGGTGTCCAGGGCAAAGGCTTTGGGGACGGACCCTGCCCCGCTTCGGTGCCGCTGCTGCCTCCCCTCCGCGGCGGGGCCGCACGCACACCGCGGACATCACCTGTTTTCCTCTACCGCTCTTGGACAGCGCTACCTGCACCTGCAGTACGGTCAGGAACCAGACTTGCTCTCATGCTGAGGAGCAGGCCCGTACCCCAGCTTTACACAAAAAGTTACCTTCAGTATAACGTCTCATCCCATACTCCATAATTCAGTAGGTCAATACACAAATTACACRGGTGCATGAGTTGCTTCTAAAAAGTACAGCACCAACAGAGGAAGCACAACTCAGGGAAAATTTTCAGTATTAAGTGGACCGTGAGGGAAGCAAAGTTATTACCATTAAAATTAGGGAAAAAACCACCCCACACATCTCACTAAATATTTTGGGGAGAAGAGGGATTTGGAAGACAGTAGCAGAAAACTGAACCTCATTGAAGCTTAAAAAGCTGATTCTAACCCAGGGGAAAAAGTCTCTGTAGACATCGTTTGTGTTCCTGCTATCACCAACAACCCAACTTCAGTGTCTCAGCAAGCCTGACCAAATCAAAACAATAATGAGTAAAAAAAGTTTATATCACCCCTCTCTTACCCTTTTCTTCTCAAAAAAAAAAAAAAGATATTAATAAGGGAGTGGTAAGACATTTGTTGAAACAAAAGGCAGGGGAAGTTGACAGCTAATAGCAAAATCTTTTCGCAGTCCAAATCAACTTTGGTACTGAAATGATTGTCAGGGTTCAGGGGGTTTTGGGTTTTTGTTTTGTTTTTTTGACCACTGCTTATGCTTCAGGCAAGTTATTTCAGTAGGGTAGCTCAAATCCATCCAGTAAGTGTCCTAATACATCTGTCAGTGTTAGGATGTAAAATAGTAACCTTCTTGTACAAAGGCTTTTTTTTCCCTCTATGCTTATCAAGAGATAATACTGATACTGCATATTCTAAAACATACAGAGCTAAAGTTGCATTCATATAGCCAGTTTTAAGTTTTAACTGATATAAAGCTGGAGTATGCAAGGGAGCAGTAATTAAAAAAAGTCTCCTGATCGAGTTTTATTCAAGTAAAATACAAATACCCTGTGAGCAGTTCACTCCCACATTAAAATTGTATACATAAACCAAGCCTTCTGATATGATACGGAGATATGAGCTGAGTTTTTGCTTGTCTGTGTTTCAATCTAATGCCTACAGGTTTGTGACGAGAGCTTGAGGGAAGGAGTATGCTTAGTATTCTCAAAACATCAAAAAAAAATCAAAATACTTTAAGGCAGAGTATAGAAATTACACATTTCAAATTTAAGATCATACTGCCAACTTGTTTATTCTGAACCCCCCTGATATTCCCAGCACTAAGCTGTTATTTTTCAATGTTTTTTGCTTTTGCAAYTTAATCATGCAATTTCACTATTCAGAGACATAAAATTTTAGAAAGGTAGGACAGCACAAGTTGTATGTACCCTACGCTTATCCAGTTGTGTAATCAGGTCAGAAGAGTCTGCCACAGGAGACGGAACTATTAAGTGCACTGATCAGACAGGCCAGAGGGATCTCCTCCAGTTATTTGCAGCAATGCATCGTACTACAGTTTTTCCATATAACACTAAGTTCACTTGATGGTTTTCATTAAACTTTACAATTCATCATTTTAAATTATTTCCATGCACATAGAAACAGTGAGTTGAGAGTCTGAAAGTTTTATTTCTCTAGCAAATCTCAACAATGAAATCCTGTGTTAAAGACTGCACATAAGAACTGTTCACTAGATTTCAGATATTGAAATGCTATTCACAGACTTCAAACAGCAAAAACAGCATTTATGTGCCAGCTGCCTCAGCTTTCTTTTTGCATATCAGAATAAAAAGGAATGTTTTCAAAGGCCTACAGTTTACTAACCAGTAGTTAGTACCTAGGATTTCCATATTCAAAAATAGAAACGTATGAGCAGGAAGCCAAATTAGGCAAGTTTTCTACAAACTGAAGTGAAGACACAACAGTTACTTTAACAAGACTAAGATTTAATTTTTAAAATTTAACATTTAATACAAATAAGTCAGGATAACACAAGTACACCTGAAATATGCCAGTGTCTGAACTTTTATTTAACATGCAAAAAAAAATCAGTTACAACACAAAAAACAACTGTAAGCTGTAATTTTACATTTATACATCAGAAGTGTCCATTTTGAGAAGTTGAAATAGTCTATAACATCTAAATACAGATTTATACCACTAGAACATCTGTATACTCAAACCAATAATTCTATATTTGCCCACAGTCTGTAATGACAATTCTTCTGCTTACTAACCCTTTGGGAGAACCAAAGGATTCAATTTTTTTCACGACATCCATTCCATCTTTCACAAACCCAAATACAACATGTTTGAAGTCCAAGTGTTCTGCTTTTTTAAGTGTTATGAAGAATTGAGAATTGTTTTTATCCCGACCCCTATTTGCCATTGACAACAATCCAGGGCCAGTGTGTTTCACTTCAAAATTCTCATCTTCAAAGTCTCCTCCATAAATCGATCGTCCACCTGATCCATCATGGTTAGTTATATCACCTCCCTAAAAGAAAAACAAAAACAACCCCCCCCAACAACATTAACTCACAAGCCCCTAGACATCAACCAATAGCACAATTATATTCTCTTCCAAAGGTAAAGACTTTTCTTAAAAAAACCAAAAAACACCCACCACAGAAGTAAAATTAATTCTTAATTTTCACAAGTATTGTATTTACTTGGATATAAGGTATCCCAGCTTCAACAACTTTGCTTGTAGGCGTTAAAGCAGTAGAGTGGGAAATTTAACCCTAACACAGCAGGATGTCTTCTCTTGTTCATTCCAAACACAGCATTTTATCTTCCTGCTCTGCACGGTGGCCATTTCTCTAGGCCTGCCTTTCTTACTACCTGCTTCCATCACTTAGCCCTGATAGCCGGGACCTGTAGTATCTTGTTCTTGTTTAGTCCCTGCAGGCACAGAACTGATCCAGGGTAAGCTACCACTGATGAACAATTCCCYGTTTCTGTGCAGGTGGCAGCTTTTACCACATTCCTGGGCAGATACTCTTGAAATACTGTCTGTTCAGGATGGCAGCTGCTGCTAATGAGCAGTATCTTGCCTTTCTGCAAGGCAGCAGGCATCTGGCTCCTTCTTATTTGACTACATGTATAAAGGTGACAATACAGGATATTGTATAGTAAAGGAAAGCCTCAATTCTAATGAAAAGCCTCTGTTTGTACCTGGGAAAAGTCTGAGCAAAAGCAAACTAATATTATTTTCATGTGACGTTAAAAGGTTACTTACGGTCAGGGGGCACAAGGTGCAGGAGTTCAGTTGTTTTAAGAAAGTCTACTCCTTATAGGATATGGAACACCCTGAAACTAGCTTAGACCCTAAATGAGCAAGCAAAGCTTTCTTATCAGAAACACACAAGTTTAAACAAATCATCAGTAGTAAAGGGCATGCTTCAGACTGAGGCTGTAACTAATCAAAAGACCAGATGCTTTGTTTATCCTGGTGACAAGTAGTGTGTGTGTGCAGGGGGGGGACAGGTGATAAATGATTTTTGAAGTGCCATTGTCAGTCAAGATGCATTGCATTCTCTCAAAGAAAACCAATCTTTTTTTGCTTACCTGACAAACAAAGTCAGTAACTATTCTGTGAAACCTGGAGTTCTTGAATCCAAATCCTTTCTCCCCTGTGCACAGGGCCCTAAAGTTTTCAGCAGTTCGAGGGACAATATCTGAAAACAGCTCCATGGTTATGTGTCCTAAAGGTTCATCATCAGCAGAAACCTCAAAATACACAACAGGGTTGGTGTCCTTTGACAATCCTGCTGCCAGAGACAGGTGTCCTTTCTGTAGTTCTGATAAATTTAGCTGGCATTCTTCAAATCTTCTCTTGAAGGAATTAGCCATTTCTTGGCTTTTAAATCTGACTGCAAGTTGTTCTACTTTTACTTCACCATCTGAAAACAAATCCCCAAACACGTTACTTTTGCTCTATTCAGCAGGGTCAAATAGCAATAGCTTTCATCTTATATAATCTCTAGGGCAAAACAAAACCACATAGACTACAGAAGACCTAGAAAGAGCTATAAAAGCCACCCGAACAACTTACCAGCATAATCCGTGGCTGTCCAAATTAAAGCATTGTTTGATGTATCTGAGGACACTAAATTCATTGCTTTGGTGATAACATGGTTTGCACAGACTTTAAGAACTTGGTCCCTTCTCATTAGGACTCTATAATATTTCTTCTGTGTGTGGAAGAGGATCTTTATCTCTCCAACACCACGCTCCTTCCACTGAGCAACTTCTCTGTCCCATCTGTAAAGTTTTGCCCTCTCTTTGAAGAGAATTTCTTCGTCTTCTTCTCCAGATTTTACCTCCACCTAGAAAGCAGCAGAAGAGAATACTTGGGCTTTTCCAGAGTCACTCTCACCAGCAATACACGTTTATTATTATTCTAACATATTACAGTAGAAAATTACCCAATGTTTTCCTTCCTCCAGTGATTTTGTACATGCAGTTCTATAGTCATATTCATCACATAAATGAAAAGGCTAGATTAGAGACACCACTTGGAAAATTTAATAGTCCAACAAATTCTAGTGTTTGAGATTAATTCTAGTACTGCAATATTTCTTCTCCATGCTGCACATGGTTTTTGGTTTGTTTTGGGGGGGGGGGGATTTTTTTTAAACTATCAAGTGCTTTAGCAGATTTCCAAGGGAAGTTCCAGTTTGCTGATGACGTGCATGCTAACAAGCGAAGATAGAGTACTTGGCATTTCAGGTATTACCCCATTTGAACACTGGTTAAAGAACCTGATATTTGCATTCAAACAGGATAAATATCAATTGAGTATAACAAACCAAGGCTTAAGAGCTGCATCTCCTCCTAACTCTCTGTATGCATACTAATGGTCTCTAACATCCTTTAGTTAACCTATCTTCTACAGATATGAAAGACTTGAGAGAAGTGGAGAAATAAGCAACAAGCAGGCATTTGTGGAGGGAAGAGATGAGAAGGATGAATAGGAAAGGCATGGGGGCAGGGGGAGTCATAATAGGACAGATGAGCAAAGGCATATGAACTTTTGAAGAAAAGCATGGGTTCAAAGCATGTTACAAACTATCTCAGATTAGCTGTTCAAATTAAAGGACATTACATAGTATTTTGTATTTGTGCTCTATTGGTCTTTTTTAATAACTGCACTAATCTATAATCACATTCTTTATAGGAAGTCAAACTATATTCATGCAACCACCTCACTAATATTTTTAATGCTGTTGGGCATCCTAAGGCTTAATACCAAAACATGAACTACTGTGTTAAAACCCAGTGACAGTTATACAATGCTACCTTTGCCGTTTAAGTTTTCAAGGTTCTCCTACTTCTTGAAGATCTCTCTCTTATCAACTAACAAAAGTTTCCTCATCCTTCAGGTGAGGTTAATTGCACTACATCTTTATTGCTTAGTGATTCTGGAACTGTCTCACCTAGATTAAAGTAAAAACTTCAAATTGGGATGGCTGTGACAGAACTGAATCCATAACAAATCAGCAATACAAACCCATAGGCGAGTTGTACTAATACTGACTCAGTTTTCCTCCCCTTTTTTCAAGTATGCTAGGATGAATCAGTTTAACTTTTACAACAGATATTTGTTTGCTCATTAACACAGAATCAAGGTATAAAACCTTGGAAGTTTTTATCACTAACCGGGGCACCAGACGCTCGCCAAGTGTTATGCTGTACTAAGGATTGAAAATAGCAAGTGTTTCTATATAGGCAGTGCAAGAAACACAGAACAAGCATGAAGAAGAGAAAGCAAAGTTAAGCAAATACATTTTTTTAAACTTGCTTTATTTGCAAATATGCTTATTTTAATGTCCTTTGATACTCTGGAAGTCCTCTTACCTCTGGTAAGGACACAATTGGCTCAAAGTGGATATCAGCACTATGTACAACCTCATCATCACTACCACCTTCATCTTCATCTGCTTTGTTGGCTGCCTGTACTCCAAATACAGTTGCTCCTGTATTCGCCCATTTGAAGTTTTTATCTACGATCAAGAGATTTACTTTTAAAATTTCTGTCCAAACACAAAACAAAACAAACCCCTACACAAACTTACAAAACTACTAACAATCAGCAGAAATTCAGTGCACAAAGGTATGAAGAAGAAGTATGAAGCAGAAGTCAAGCTGAGTGTCTGTCTTGAAACAGTTTAACTTACCTTTTGAGCCAAAAGCAAAATCTCCAGAGTTTTTGGAAGCCAGATCTGCAAATGACAAGCCTGAAACATTGCCGAAACCAAATGAGATGATTCTGTTCTCTACCAAAGAAGAAGGGAAAGTCAAAGGTTTTTCTTCCTTTCTTAATGAAAGTGTTTCTCATGTCATGTAGTCACAAGAATAAACTGGAGAGTCTCTACAGTATTTTTCCCTTCTAAGAAGTGCCAATTTAAGATTTGCGTACCTCTATCATCATAATGACAGTCATTTATCATGGTTTAAAAAAAAAGGGGGGGGCTCAAGAGAATCTGAGAGTTAGTCTCAGCACACTATTCTGTACAGAACTACACGTGGTATAAATGTGGCATTTAACCTTAAATAAATGAAAGAAAGTACACAGTGTATAAACTGTACAATGGGAAGTAGCAATCCTCTGTGGTAGTGTTATTTGAGAATGCACTAGAATTTGATGTATATATGCGTTTTTGTTCCCATTCAGTTTTACTTTTTGTACTAGATAGGCACTCATGCTTCTAATTCAGTAGTGATACTACTTCCGTTCACTAAAATAGCTATACTAGATTAATTTATCTACAAAATGCATACTTAAGCTCCTACCTCCCCCCCCCCCAAAAAAGAAAACAGAACCACCTCTTGACTTTACCTTGTGTTGAGTCTGTGCAGTCTRAATCACTTTCTTTTTTAGTTGATAAATCTACAGGTTTGTCATCAGTTCCTGATAAAGTCTGTGATACTTGCACAGTTTCTGCGGTGGAATCTGGTTCTTCATGTTTAGCAGCTGACTGGACAAGTACTGCTGCCTCACTGGTTGATGGAGTAGATATTTCCTCCTTATAGGTACAGGCTAAGTCAGTTGAGCTTGTAACCTCATTCTCCTGAAATTCATAAAAAGCAAAGTAATCAGCAAATAAGCTAGAAGAGCTTAGTATTTGAACCACCTCCTCAGGAGACTAAGAATAGTCTTTAAAAACAAACGAACAACAACAACAAAACCACCCAAAAGAATATACCAAGCTATTCTCTGTTGCTGCCAATTTATTCATTCAACTACAACAGGAATACTGAAGTAAGATGGGAGTCTGAAAAACCATGATGGTGATTCTTTAAGTTCTCAAAAGACTCCCATTTTCCTGTAGCGTTCCCAGTTTTTCAGAATCACTAGCTACCTCATTTATCCAATATTTTGGGGAAACCTTTGAGGAAAAAAAGCTGTGTCCATGCAACTATATTGCCTAGTGAAAACACAGGTGGCAACTAAAGATCTGTTGAAATTCAGGTGGATTCAATTTGGAAACAACCAGAGATTATGGGCCTATACCATATACAATAAAACAGCCTCTTCAGTTTACAGAAAATAAAGTTAGGAGAAGAGAACAGCTGGAGAAAACCAAGAACAATCATTAAAAGCTTCGTTACTGAAGTTGCTTTCATTACACTTGGCACACATCGGACATTAACTTGACAGGGCCCTTGCAGTAGCACACTTTCAAAAAGCCCAAACTATTACTCTTTCTGAAAGCAATAACTCTCACATAAACATGCTGGGAGGGATTTTACTAGCCAAAGCAGTTTATACTTGATGAAGCAAGCTGTACCTCCTCTCTCTCTCCCTGAGAAACTTAAAATCTGAGCTTCAGTTCCAGCTTTGCCAAAGACTTGCTGCACAGCCATCAGTCACACAGTTCTTCCCTACCAGATATTTCAGTCCCCACAAGGTGAAAAGTACACACACGTATGACAAGCAAATGTACAAATTTAACAACAAAAATTTTAATAAAGATTTAGTTCATACTTTCATTTCTTGAATTTTAACTTCTGTCTGAAAGTCTTCTGGACTGTCATCCTCAGTATCGCTGCTAACACCACAGAAAAAGGTTGAAGGAAGCTGCAGAGCTTCTGCTTTAGCCTTTTCCTCAGGAGTTGGTTTCTTTTCCCAAACAATAACACATTCTCTTTCATTCTCCAATTCACTTTCTCCTGTGATGCCTACTGCAAAGAATAAGAATTAGTGGAAAATAGCTGGTAAAGCAGTTAGATACCGAAATAATTTTTGGCACCTACATTATACATAACCTAATGATACCAAGAACATCTTAAAGTAAGACTTCAACAACTTTTCAAATAGCACTGTTATTTAAATACCAGAAGTGAAAACTAGCTTATTTAACTTCACTCAGGGTGACTAGAATTGGAAAATCTCAGTTAACACTTGTTTTCTATTGCCATCAGGATACTTTCATGCAGTGATGAAGAGCTCAATCTGCAAGTACTATTACTAGCTTCCATCCAGGTTTGTATATTGAGGGAAGCAGAAATATGAGCAATCTTTCTAGTATGTAAAAGCACATATCCTCAAGAAGAAATTCCATTTATAAAAATATCTATCCAGACTTTGTTATGCAACACTGAAGTTTGAAGAATAGCCAAAGTAAACCCAAGCATGAGAGAARCAAATCTGATCTTCTGTAGTTGCACTGTTACTATAAAAACACTGGATACAGTTCTCATTACATCTATTTTTAATAATACTAACTCATATGCTTAACATAAGCCTACTGACTATTGGAGATATTCACAGCTGTAGACATCAACTACTTTAGAGGCCCCGTTTTACATGTTTGAAAGCATCTTGCAAAGCTTGGCTTTACATATTCAGAAGCCAGCCAGAAGTCTCAAGGTAGCAAGACAGTTTGATGTTCTCGTTGAGAGGCCCTCCAAAACACAGCTTTCTTATTCAGGTACCAGTTATTGCTAGAGTAACAGTGCAACATACTGAGCTCAAAGTTACATTTTTAGTAGAAACTTTTCTGCTTCCAATATTAGTGTGTCTAAAAACTATCCAGAGAAACATCAAGTTAACCTCAAAGCCCAAGACTTATAGCTAAGTTTCAGTATAAGAAATTCTGACTATTGTGTTTTCAGACATACCTTTTGCAGGATCTTGCAGTTTTCCTTTCTCTTCTGGATCACTGGGATAGAGTCTTCCATTAAGTTTCTTAACAGCAGTTTCATAGTCTTCATCTTAAATACAGGAAACAAGTAAGTTGACAGGCACCCTCTAGGTACTATCAAATCTGTTAAGCCCATCAATCTCACAAGCCTAACAAGCACCCATGATTCTTGTTTATGTTTTAAGAGTTCCACAGTTCAACAAGTATGTTTTCATTTCCTATTCTGCTTTAACATACCACTGAATACTTTTCTCAGCCTAGGTTTTTATGATTGGGTGGCATAGAAAATATTCTTTGTTTAGAACCAAGTCATTTTATCAAGAGAACTATGAAACAAAATGGGGAAGGGAGACAGAACATACTACTATATAAAAATTGGCAAGCTTGTTGAATATTTGTGGAAGGGGGATAGTCCTCTCCCATTTCCTGTAGGATACAATGCTTTGGAAGTATTTCCATTTAACATTTGCTGCTGAAGATGTTAAGAGTAATTTAGTTACACAGAATAAGATGTGGTGCAAAACTATTTCCAGTTTTAACGTCAGGAATTCAGAAAGTTGCTTTAAAAAAGTTTATCTAGCAATTAGGAAAGTTGGGCATGTTCCTTTTTGATAACTTTACATATTAAATTAAAAAGAAAAGTATTGAAAAAGTGCCTCATATTTGACTCTAAAAAAGACTTATAGGGGTGTCTTGTTCAAATAAGAATCATCTCAAACATCTGATTTATTAGCCTTGCCTAACCAGCTACAYTGGCAATATGAGTGTCAACACCCCAAAGGAGCCAATATATAACAAATTCCCTTTAGTCATTCCCTTTAGCCATTCTGAGTGTTGAAGACTTGAGTGTACATCTTTGGACTTAAGAAAGATGACAGTAATGTTATTCCCCATCAGTCCAAAAAATATTAAAGTGTCTATTTATAATAGCATTATACCCCCCCCCCCACGCACAATAAGGCAACACAAAGATCAATTTTGTCACTTCTTACCATCGTCCTCCTCGCTCACGTATCCAGGCTTATTCTTATAACAAAAAAATGTTGAAGGTAGCTTAAGAAAGTCAGCCAGAGCTCTCTGCTCAGCGGTAGGTGTTAACTCATAAACAAGTATAACCTCATCAGATGGAAAATCATCTTCTGACGCTTTCTTCTTCTCAGCTTTTACAAAAATTGAACAAGCATTAAAACCAAATAATTTCAGAACAGGCAATAACATTAACCCTACACTGCCATTATTACATAGGTGAATTTATTCTAAAGCAGTTATAAAAACACCTTCGGAGCTTACATATTTTATAGTCATCCACAAGAAACAAAAATCAAAGTCACAGAACGCTAAGACAGAGCATAGTAGAACTCTAATCTGCATATCAAACTACATCCTGTGTTATTCCCTTTAAAGGGTCTYGGACTGGAAACAAGGCCGCATCTTTATATTGCTAGGAGGATTACTTAAGTCCTTTCATCCAAATAAAATAGGACTATGAGAAGAGACATTGAGGTGTCATCTGCAGAGATGAACAGGCAAAATTCAGGCCTAAGTCTGATAAAAGAAAACCTGACATTGTTTACAGCAACATGTACTATTGAATTATAATTACTTTAAGTTTCAGAAGATATCAAACAGCAACTGAATAGGACTTATTTCAGATAATCTGTGGGAAATCTCAGCTTTTTACTAACTACTCTCAACTTATTGCCATAATAGCTGTTGCTGAAATTTCTAGTGGTTATACAAGTTAAAGCAGTTTAATTCCATCTTGTTGAAGCAACAAATATTTTCAGCCTATTTAACTAGCTTTTCCAGCATGACAAACACCACTATCAATTCTATTAAACAGCATTTTCTGCTGTCTCCTTCAACATGAAGTCATCCGTCCCACTTGCACTGAAGAAAACAGTACATAATCAAATGTAGTTACAGAAAGAGTTAAAGGTGAAAGCACAGCCTAGAGCAAATTGCAGAACAGCATATGGGCTATAAAAACAAGCAGACTACAGGCTCAAGACAGATTTGGAAATATAAAAATTTGTCATTATTATGAGAAAATGGAAGCAAAAAGGAAGGATGTATCAGTTTAAAGAATACGTATGGTACAGGGTTTTGTTTGAAGAGAGGTAATTGGGGGGGGGGGTGTTACAGGTTTAAGACCAATTGGGTAGCTATTCATAAAAATTACCCCATAAGCATTACTCATGCACCAGCTGTTGTTAAAAACAGTTTGACTGCTTCAGTAAGTCAGATCATGTTTACATACTCCAGTACAGGTTTGAGTCAAATTAGTCAGCAGAATTTTAAAGGGGCTCTCAAGAGCTCAGTAAGTATTTTCTAGTGAAAAGAACAGTAAATTGTGGCACAGAGTAGCCAGTGGGAACCAGGCTACTATTCAGTTTCTGAGGAACATTTCCAACTTTCCTGTTCAGGTAGCTTGATGTTCACTATTGCAAAAGGAAGTGAGGACAGAAAGTAAGTTTAATGTTTACAGACATGCCCCTTGGTTCTCTGAAATCTGGCACACTAATACTTTTTTTTTTTTTTTTAGTAATTTTCCACCAATACCTTTTGGTAGAGTAAGATCAAAGCCATGTTAAAAGTGAAGTACTAGTTCTCAGTTTTAACAGAATTTTAAGTGTTCCCTCCCCCACCTTTGTCCCAGTTGATTGATTCTCCCTTTGATTAGAAATTAATCTTTTCAGGCTTTTAGATATTAGAGAAATTGGAGTAGCTCAAAGTCATCGCTAGCACAGTCTTCTACAGCCTTTTTGCTCACTTTGAGATCTCAATAGCTCTTCTGAGCCTGTATAAGGTAAACGCAGGATAAAATTCTTGAACAGCAGATTTCCAAATTCACATCATCACAACAGGCTACAGATGTTTCCACGTATTTTCTCAGGACCTCAGGYAAAAATCTTATCCATCATAGCTGATTTAAGAACTAGTGGCATAATCTAGTACAATTTTATGAAAGATTATACTTCAGAGATTTAGATAAGGTATCCTATATGCTGACATATGCTTTATTCATTCAGATTAGTTAAGCAAGTTTCTCAGGCTGAATAAATTTGCATCAGGTTCACCACAGAGGTTTAAGCATGGAGTATTTAGTCTTACAGACATTTAGGTTTTGTCAAAATTAACTTTCTTGAGTATTAAAGAATTTGCAACATATAGCCTCAACAAAAAGCAGTTCTTGCAAAATAAATGAGAGAGATGGTAGCACTATGAGCTTCCTTTAATCTGAGCTGTTTAAGGCTAGCCAGAAGACCCTGGCAACACCACAGGATATAATTCAGCATATTTGACAGACAGCACTCATAAAACATCCTCATGCAATCTGTTTAAGTAGACTTTATGCAAGCAGCTGAATTAAAAAAAAAAAAATTAAAGTCAGTTCAGATTAATCCATAGGTAGAGAAAGTTCTCCAAGTTGATCTAAATACTAAACTAATATCCTATTGTTCCAAACACCCACATGCAAAGTCTGAAAAGACCTCAGCAACAAAAAGATTACAGCATGTATTTGCCTAACAATATTAAGACTAAACAAGAAGTYGGGGTTAAAGCCCAAACACTCGTTCAGTTAAGTCAGTTTCTACCCATCCTCCTCAACCTTTTCTTATTCAAAAGCACTGCAATAAGCTTAGTTATATCTTCAGAGGTAGCCAAGAAAACAAAGAGCCAYGCATACGTACAATCTGTTCTTAAAGACTGTTGGTTTTAAGATAATAGAACTTTCCACTCAGCACAAAAAAAAAAGTATATGGGAGGAATACAATTAAGAGAATACCATGCGCAACTATTCTTTTCACTAGTGTATTGTTTTTAATGCATGCAATTCATACAGTAACATGCAATTGACATGATTTAGAATCAGACTTGCAAAACACCTCTAAGCTAATGACTTGACCTAAAAAAACCTAAGTTGTTTTGCATGGAGGTGCAGAACTACTGTTTGAGGTTAGAATTTCTCGTGAAGGCTGCCCTTGCAAAATTCAGAAATTGCTCCCTGAAAGACATTCCCAAAAAGCTTAAGTTATTTGCGTGGGGTGGACTTGAAAAGCTAATTTAGAAAGGACTTCTCAAAGTCATTTGCTAGCAAGTCACTTTTGGCTCAAAACAAAGCAATCAAAAGCTAAACTGAAGACAGTTGGTATATTAGAAGATAATTACCAACTTTAACTACATAACAAAGTGTTAACCATATCCCAATTATCAGAGAAGAATAAAGAACAATCAAGTATCAAAAAGGAATATGATTTTTTACTTTTTCTGTATTAAAAAAAACTTGGTCTATTTGAGATAGCAACATTTTTATTGCATCTATGCATTAGCCCTTTCCCCCAAAACTGAATTAATGTTTCACTTCACAGTATGGGCATTCACAATGATTGAAATAAAACCAAACTGTATAAAGTCCATGCAAGATGACTAAATTAAAATCACCAGAAGTCAGGGATGCTTAAAATACAGAACATCTGAATTTAGATCAAGTACACAGAAGATGAATAGGAGTTCAGTGTCTAATACAAGTAGATTATCTAGAAATACTAAGTTGGGAAATAGTATTTGGAATGACATTTTTAATGATGTAAGACACCACTGTTAGAAGAATCACCTGACTTGTGCAGACTATAATAGAAACTTGGTTTTGAAAACGAAATTGCTGTTTAGGTTTACTACATAAATTGAGCATGCTTACAGCAAGTACACTTACAAGAAGCACTGTTCATAATGTCTCATAATATCATAAAACTATTACTGCTTATAGTTTGATTATATTTACAGGTTCCAAATGCAAACAAGTTGGTTACTCAGCAAAAGCCCTCTGACTAACTAAGGTGGAGCTCATGTTACATAGTCTCATAGCAAAGCAGCAGCTAAAGAATTGGCTTTCTCATCTTTGTGCTCTGTTTTTAMAAGGAACAAAGGTTAGCAGATTGATAATGAGGAAATGGAACTAAACATTTCCCACAGAGGTTAAATGCATCAAGGTGTTTCCTGGATAACCTGTGTCTTGAGATGTTCAAGCATACTTCATTGAAATGGAAGACCTCAGATGTTCAGAGATGTACTCTTTAAGATAACAGCAGTAGCATTTAGTCTCCTTAGAAAAGGGGAATTTTAGAGATCCAGTGTGCATATTCAGTAAAACTGCGAAGGACAAGTGCAAGGACAAGATCTTTAAATATCCACAGAAAATAAGGCAAACAAGCTGTAAGCTTAAACAAGGCCATCAATTGTGCTAACTCACATAATAAAGGCTAGAGACATTCTCTTAATAGACAAATGCACAAGTCAGACACAATTTCAAGTACTCTTTTCCAGCATGCATGTTAATTGTAAGGATTACTGAGCCAACTGCTTTACCACAGTTGAGTTACTGTCCATGCCTGGTAAAGAGTCATTTTATCACACATTCAGTGCAGTCTGTAAATACCTTTGCTATCAGGTTGCAAGGAAGGTGTGGTTGTCCAAAAGGCCATTGGATTAGACTTAAAAAGACTAAAATTAAATCCTAGAAAATAAATTGTGTGGATATAAGTGTTTACTTGGAATTTGAAAGGGGTAGAACACACTTACCTATGTTCTTGAAGCATTCCACAGTTACAGATCACAGCAGAAAATTTAATCTGCTAGCTCTATGTAAGCTTATCTAACTCATTTGAATAAACTGCATCTATCATTTTTTGACATCTCACTTTATTATGCTAGAGTTAATACACAGACAATTTGACTTGATAATTCTGAGTCTAATATCTAAATTAAAAATGATCACCTCGTTAAACAGTCCTGCACTGATAAGTAACACATCATGAAGACTTCAGTAAGAAGTACTCTACCATTGAAATGCTAGTAAATCACATTCTTCACACATTACAGCACATTACAGTGGTCATGTAGTAGYCACAACTTCTGCAAGCACATCATTTGGACAGAGTCAGACTGCGCAACTGAGGATGTAATCACATGATCTCTTTTGATCTCTTCAGGCTAAGAAAAGAGCCCAACATCCGGTGTGAGTTAAGTTACACCTCTGAAGTTGCAGAGGTCAATGACTTGAGACTTGAACATACCAAGCGTAGTATCAGAATACCCACCCATTCAATGAGGGGGATTACTCAAATTTCAGGTGAAGCACAGATATGCTGTTCGCACATTATACCATTTAAAGCAAGGTCCACTCATGAATAGTATCAATCTGACTACGTATTTAAACCCAAGAAAATGAATCCACAGCTGCTTCTTTAAGCACTTAAGGCTGAAATTCATATAGTGCACTTCACTTGTAGTTTCTACCTGAAATCTTCTGTTTCTCACTAATAAATCATACTGCATCCTGCAGCACACTGTTATGGTGGTTTGCTTGCTTATATGCAATAATTATGACTTAAAATGCACTTGAGTTGAAACTCTTGAGAAACTGCAAAAGGTAATGAGTATTTGCATTAAAATATTGAGTACCTATATATTACTGAGACAGCAAAAATGCAAAAGAGTTGCAGTAGAACAAAACTGCTTAATAAGTTGCATAGTTGAATCATTCAATGGTTAATTTAACACTCACCTTTTTCCAGAATTCTAAATGAGAAGTTAGAGGGTCCATCCTGTGTTGAAGTAGCCAAGTTGTCTGCCTTGCTGTCTAGCAGCTTTTGATGAGCACTATGGCTTTTCAGTGGTTCAGCTACCTCCGGTTCTTTCTGCGCTGTGTTCTGAGACACTGAAATATTGTCTTCACTTTTTTTTGGAGGATTAAAGCTGAAGCCAAAGAGGGAACCAGTAGCTGAAGTGTTTCCAAATGTGAATGTCTTTGACTTTTCATTACTGAAAATACTCTTGACAGACTCTGAGCCAAATACAAACTTTGGAGGAGAAACCACTGTTTTTGTTGGTGTTTCAGAAGTGCTTGACACCTCTGAGGCCTCTACAGTTGCATCGGAAGTATCATCATCATGGCTGAGGTCAGTTCTTTCTCTAGTAGTTTCTTCTAGTACAGCTACAGCAATTTTACCACATGGAGATTCTTTAGGTGTATTGGCACGGGAGGAAAGAGGCGTTATCAGCGTATCTCTCTCTTGGGCATGCTTTGCTTCATCAAAAATTTGCTTAAATGAGTCTGCAACATCTTGCAGTTTGAACCGCACAGCTAGAAGCTCTACCTTCCTTTCCCCATCTGCAAAGTCACATGCAGTCCATACCCATGCTCTATCAGTTCCTTTCATTTGTTGCATATTCATATCTGGCGTTATTCTATGATTGGCACAGAGTTTTAGTACCTGGTCCCTTCTCATTACTATACGCACTTGTTTGTTGTCATAGTTCTGTAATATCTTGATATCCCCAATACCTCTCTCTTTCCACTGATTAGCATCTTTGTCATATCTGTAGAGTTTAGCTCTGTGACTGAAGACAACTTGCTCATTTTCCTCACCACTGGTCACTTCCACAAGGTCAGGCAGAGGCACCACAGGTTCAAAGTACTGCCCATCTCTTTCCTCTTCTTGAGTAACATCAGAATCTTCATCTGTGCCTACAGATGTTCTGCTCTGGTTCTGTCTGGCAGGAGATTTGGAGGGACTCAAGGCAGATTTGAAACTGAAGTTAAAACCTGTGGTAGACTCTCCAAATCTAAACAGATTTTTCCTTACAGGGCTACTTGCAAGAGGCGATGCATATACAGAGCTACTTACACTGTCATCCAACGCTTCTTCACGCAAATCATAGTTATCCCATTCCAGAGTAGGTCCAGTACTTTCAGCATGCGGCTTTATAATTAGATCAGAAGCACTGCTGGCAGAAACAGAGTTTGCATTTTCTTCTTCTGTCAGCTTAGTTTTATCATCTGTCAGAAATGTTTTGAGATCTTTCAACCCACTCTTCATTTCTTCTGCTTTCTGTATAAGTTGAGCTGTCCTACCTGTATCAACAAGTTTATGTGGTGTCTGCAGTGGTATATCTAGTAGCAACCTCTGACATTCTTCAAACTTCTCTTTGAACTCCTCAGCCTGCTCTGGTGTCTTGAATTTTGCTGCCAGCTGCTCCAGCTTTGCATCACCATCAGAGAAGTCACTGGCCATCCACATCCATGCTTTGTCTGAGCCAGACAGTGGTTTCAAGTTCATTGTAGTTGTTATCCAGTGATTTGCACACACCTTCAGTACCTGCTCACGTCGCATTAATATTCTCACTTTGCCATTAACTTCATTTTTAAGAATCTTCAAGTTGCCCACCCCTCGTTCTTTCCACTGGCTTGTTTCTGGATCAAACCTGAATAGCTTTACTCTTTGCGAGTATAGCATCTTCTCATCTTCCTCTCCTGTAAATGGCTCTATTTTTTCAGGCATCTGAACTATAGGTTCAAAATGGATATCATCACTGTCCTCTGTCTTATACACATCATCATCCTTCTCACCAAGGTCAGAGGTGCTTGCTTTGTGATCCATTTTAGCAGTCTGTGTAGAAAACAGCTTTTCACCTGCACCTGAAAAGCCTTTGAAATCAGGGTCTTTTTTGCCAAATTGAAACCCTTCCCCAGGAGTATTTTTTGCAAGCTCAGCAAAAGTGAAAGTGCTGCTATTTTGCCCAAAAACAAAGTCACCTCTCTCCTTGTTTGCCGTTTCTTGAGGTTGGATGCTAGTTCCACTATCTGGAGRCAGCTCCTTTTTGTCTTTTTCATCAATGCTTTTTAAGAAGCCAGTTGCACACTCCTTGGATGGATCATCTTTCTTACTGGTATTTTTACTGGACTCCTGTATGCCAAATTTAAATCCACTTGCAGGCACTGGCATTGAAAGGCTAAATCCTTCCTTTGCAGTCTTAGCTTCACTATTGGAAGGAATCTGAAAAGTAAATGATGGTGTCTTGCCTTGCTCTGCATGACCAAACTTAAAGCTTTTTTCTAAGAAATCACACTTAAAACCTGTTCCTAACTGTCCTCCAGCAGGTTCAGATAATTTGCTTTTAAAGCCAGAAGTAGTAGTTGATGGAGCATCACCAGCAGGCTTACCAGATGGATTTGGTGCTTGGCAAGCTACACAGGCTGGAGAAGAGCTTTCATTTCTTACCAAACAAGTATTACAATCCCATTGCCCTTCCTTTTTAGTAAAAAGTCCTTCAAATCCATTCTTCTGTGGCTTACTTGCATCAGCAATGGAACCAAACCTGGGAGCAGGGGATGCCTGAACAGCTGGTGTAGGCACATTTGGTTGACTTTGAGAGTTAGGATTCTGACAAGCACAACAGTTTACATCATTAGCTTCATTTCGGACTAGACACACAGTGCAGTCCCACTGACCTTCCTTTTTAGAAAACGCAGCTCCCAAGTCATTTTGAATAGCCTTTGGAGCATCTCCTTGACCAAATTTAAAGGATTTTTGTTGAGTCAATACTGTTGCGTTATTTTTGCTTGGATTCTCACAGGCACCACATTTAGACGCAGTGGGCTTATTCCTTTCTAAACAGATGTTGCAGTCCCATTGGCCTTCCTTTTTAGCAAAAGCAGAAGCAAATTTGTCCTGCACAGTGTCACCACTGGCTTTGAAACTTGCAGCAGATTCAGCTAATGGGGTGCCATGTATTTCCTTGATATCTGGACTTGGAGTTTGGCATGATACACAATTCTTCACAGTTGCTTCATTTGGAACTAAGCATATTTTACATACCCATTGATCCTTCTTCTTCAGCGTAGACTGTTCAAACCCAGCAGAATAGGTTGGTGGGGCATCCTTTCCAAAGGAAAGAGTGGCAGGGGCAGACACTGTTGATGCAGTTGTAAAGCTGCCTTTGCTGTCAGGTTCACTACTCGCCCCATCTTTTGGCAACTGAAATCCAAAGTTCAGGGTCCCAGAAACCAATCTGCTAGACTCCCTGATGTCCTGATTTGTTGTTTCTCTTGCAGTCCCACTAGTCTGAGTCACAGAAGTGTCAACATTTGATCCTGAGGTCCTTAGAATATTCTGTGTCTCTTCAAATTTATTTTTGAAAACCATTGCTTCCTCTGGTGTTTTAAATCGAATTGCAAGCTGCTCAGGTTTTGGCATCTCATCTGCATAATCTAACGCATGCCATACAAATGACTTGTCTGACCCAGCATTTGGGGCTAATTTCATATCAGTATTTATGTAGTGATTTGCACAGATTTTCAATACTTGGTCCCGTCTCATTAAGAGACGAAATTTGCCAGATACTTTATGCCTCAATATTTTCACATTCCCTATACCCCTTTCTTTCCATTCTTTAGATTCTGCATCAAAACGGAAGAGCTTGGCTCTGTTGCAGAAGAATTCTTCTTCATCTTCTTCACCTGTCTTTACCTCAATCTTGTCAGGGAGTGGCACCACAGGATCAAAATGAGGACCATCATCATCCTCATCACCACCATGAGTGCTTCCTCCCTCTGTTTCATGACTTCTATTGGCCAAATCTGAATTTGGAGTACCAAATGCTGGCTTGCCTGGTTCCTGGAAACTAAACATATCACTCTTTTCAAAAACCAARTTTTTGTGTGCATTTTGTCCCATGCTTTCTGTGAAAGAGATGCCTGGAATATGTTTATTGCCAAAATTGAAGACATTTCTTTGACTAGTTGCATGATCATGAACTGTCTTTTGTTCCACGTACCTATCATCTTGTAAAGGTTTATCAGATGTCAGAAGACCCAAGAGGCTTTCACTGCTGTTAAAAGCTGCATTACCAGGCTGTGTTGCAACCTGAGGAGAAGAAAAGGTGAAGTCTCCATCATTAGACTTGAAGTTGGTGTTGAATTTAAAAGTTGCTGACTGACTTGACTGCGCTGGTGTTGGCAGAGAGGGTTTTGCTCCTTCTGCTGTTACTGGCTGTCCAAATTTAGATTTCCCAAATTCTATCACTTTTGATTCTGCAGGCTTTAAAGTTGGAGGTGCAATTGAGGGCTTTGTAAAATAGCCTGGTTCAGGCAATGGTGGATTTGTGCTTGCCTGTGGAACACTGTAGTTGTAGTAATCATCACCCCCACGAGGAGAAATGAGTCCAGTAGCAGGAGAATCAAAACGCAAGGAGGTGCCATATATTTCTTGAGAAAACATACAAGCAGAAGTGTTTTGCAGAGGTGGTGTATGCATTGGTTGTTGATAAGCATATATGTGTTGCTGAGGTGTGAGTCGGTTCATGCTATAGACAGGAGCCTTAAGAACAAAACGGAACAAAAAATCCACAATTACTTACTTTATTATGGTAAACATACAGAGGGCAAGGTCATATTGTGCTAGATCCCCTACAATATAAATATGTACTCTTAAAAGCAGCATGTGTTTAATTTTTAGTTTAAGCCTTGAAGGGCATATGAACAAGCACTGAAGCAGGGGGGAGTTAAGAGATGCATGGATTTATTTATTTATAAAACAAACTCAAAACCCTCATTCTCTTCTTCAACACTACTTTGAGAAAAAGTATTAAGTGCTACCACACATACCTTACAGGGGACATCTATTAACACATTACAGACATTTTGTTGGTTGTTCCTCCCAAACCTTATATCTCAAAGTTTAGGCTGAAAAATCAATCACCATTTATCCCTAGCAGTCTCCAAGTTTAATAAATATTATTTAAAGAATTGCAATTACATCCAACTACATAGAGTTGAAAGTAGTAGATTTTATTAGGTCACTGAAAGTAGTTTAAGAGAAACTTGTCCTCACCTTTGTTGGTGTTACATTGGTTGCAGCTGTTCTGAGAAGATATTGAGAGTTATAGGCAGGTGACTGGCTATAATAAACAGATGGGCCAGTGGTAGCAACTAAAAGGAAGCGCAAGAAAACAGTTTATATGCAGCTTTTGTTTTTTGAACTCCTAATCAATCACAATTAAATTTTTAACTGAGAACTATTAAAACATTTCTGCAGTATCTAAACCGATTAACACATTTGAAAGTTAGTTTTAAATAAAAATTCAGCAACAACTTACCTGTTAATGGGGCTTCATGAAGATTTTGCGCTCTCTGATAACTATCTGACATTGTATCTGTTCCAAAGCTTTCGGAAGGCCATCGATGAGATGGTACATTTGAGTTGGAATTGTTAAGTTTCATTTCTTGCATCTCATTCTGAGAAGACAAGCACTCCAATTAAAATAGGATAATTGTGTATTTCATATATATTTGTCAAGAAACCATAAGCAGCAGTCTACTAAAAAAGACATTCAAGCTCTGCAAATCAAGAGGTAGCTGCTGGAATAATCCAAGATCTGCTCGTGCAATATGAAATACTAAGACTGTTCTAAAGCCGAAGTAAAAATTCRGAACCAAAGGGATAAGAACTCGAATCAGTTTTTAGGCAACACARTTTACAGACTGCTTACAGAAGATAATTCCACTGATTTAAACGGTAGTCTAGCAACGAAAAGGTAGCTGATACTAGTATCACAAAGTTCCTATTGTAACAAAAAGACCAACTGTTTTTCAATGACTATTGTGACAAACAATTATTCACCTTTAAAGCTTCTACTTGCTGACAGATCATTTGAAGTATAGATTTTTGATCTTCTGCCCACCGAGGGGGTGTTTTAGGAGAAAACTGGAAAAGAAAAGAAAAAAAAAAGTTAGTTGAAACTTGTGACTTTTTAAYCTAACATAACACTTATTTGAAATATTAGTTGGCTGATATACCTTATAGCTTTTAGTTGGTGATAGCGAGAACTTGGTTGGTGATGGAGTGGAATGTTTGATCTCTGAATCTACAGCTCGTGACAGATCACTTCTGAAGGCCGAACTTCCCTCTTCACCATTCTCTCCAAGTTCCTGGATCACTGTATCCAGCATTTCCTTAACAGTTTCTATAGACACTGGCAGCTAGAAAATTATTTGAACCACAAGTCATGGTTACAATTCTTCCTTAGTGCAGAAGAGACTACAATCTGAACTCTGGTTGAACAATTCACAATGCTTTCATTATGTAAATAGCTTTTTTTTTTCCTTCAGTAAAAACTTAAATCTGTTAAGATTAATGTAAAAATAACTCACACATGTTTTATTAATTCTTTTTGGAAATTATCAAGCTGTGTAAAAAGACAGTGGCAAAAGCTATTTGCTTATACGGCTGCTGTCATCTACAGAGTAAAGTCAGAATACCACCTGATTTAGTATGTTACAGATTAAAGTCTATTTCCCCAAGTTTATCAGCCCACTTACGTGTTTGGAAGCAGGTTACTTGCCTTAAGAGAAGAAATTTAGTTTAACTTTACCTAAAGCAAGGCCTGATCTAAAAATAAGTGTTTTCTTTTTCCTCCTGTAGTTCAAAAACATTGACATGAATGCAAACAATTTAACTTTGAAACAGTAGCCTAAGACAGTGCATCTCTTGGAACAACTTTTAAGCAGAAACTACTTACCTTCTCTGTTACTGAGGTATYTAAGAGGCTTTCATCAATGATCTGTATCAGATAATTCCTGCTTCTAAGAAGATAGCTTTTGTGTTCTTCTTGTTCTTCTGGCGACATGGCATCATTCTCAATTTCTTCTGCCTTTCTTTGGAAGATCTAGCAACAGGATGCAGTTATAATTAAGTAGGATGAGTCAGAACACAACTGAAGAAAATAAAGCATTATTAGAGTAATGCAATTTATAAAGTTACCAAGGCAAGATTCCAATATGAAACCACATTCTTAATAGCTTCAAATGCTAACAAAGCATCATCTGTTTTGCCATCAACTGCATCCAACATTGCAAACACTATATGTGCCTCCTCTTCATACTCTGCAACCTGGGAGACCTACAAAGAAAGTGAAAGACAACTTGTACTTAACATGCACTGTTTCAGGTATATGTTGACATCTACTATGTAATCAAAGGAAGCAGAGAAACAGACAACAGTTCTGATTTTTTTCTTTAATACAGGGAAAATTCTTTTTAAAGAAAGTTGATACTAAGGGATTTCAGTGTCTTCCAATCAGATACACAGTTTTAAAATCATGAGATATTTTTCCCCTTTATCAGACTAATTTCAAATACAAACCTAAAACAATGAAGTTAGCATGTTKTAACTTTAGATTGCAGTAACTGAAAAAGCAAAAATCTTTTGTGCAAGATAACCAAGCTGACAGTTTAAGCTCATCAGACAGGTTCTGGGCAAACTTCATGCACCGTTATATGAACACATCTGGTAAGTGAATTAAGATATCCATTTTCATATGGACCACTACTGTTAAAATTTCACAGATGCATACAAATAGAAATATGCTAAAGCCTGAGAGGCATAGCTAGAAGTTTTGCTGTCTGCTGCAATATATACACAGGAATGTGTGGTATAACTAAAACATTTAAGACTTGATTCATGCTTGTGAACTTTTAGAAGATTAACAGTTCTTGTTGCTGCTTTAGTTAGCCGGCACACTAATGTTAGCCGGCACACTAATGTTAGCCNGTTAGCCGGCACACTAATGTTAGCCGGCACACTAATGTTAGCCAAACTGCTTGTGAACCAGGTAATGCTGATTTTAAGACAGCAGTGTGCTGTCACATACACGCTATACTTTTTCAAGGTATGTTAACCTTGCAAATAACATCCAAATAGGTATCTGAACAGTTTAAAAAAAAAAGATTTATGTAAATATAGCGCATAGCTAAAAAATAGCTATAGATTAGTGAAGCTATCTTGTAGATACTTTACTTCTATATTAGAAAAAAAATCACAATCTTAAGATGTTTGTTATGAAGAACTGCATCCCACAGCAGTTTCTCACATCACTTGTTTTCTCTTATTTGGCAAGACTAGATTATGTGAACTGTTGGTGCGTTTATTTTCATGTAATCTTCAAGTATTAGTAATAAAAATGTAAAATTAATTTCTAACTCTGCAAGCACACAGACTTTTCATGTTCTTATTTTCAGGCAAGTACAGTTAAAACTAATATAGAAAGCTATTCGTTTGTTTGGCTATTTGCCTACATTTATTCAACATTCAGCATTTACAAGACTCCTTTCATTTACTCATATTTCATGAGACCTATAACACTTCAGATGGAATCTGAACTGTTTAATACTAGGGTGCCTCCTCAAACTGACTTTCTAAAATATTTCAGAATGTTTAACTCCCAGTCCTTAAGCAGAGTATGGAGTATCCAAAACAGTGTCTATATACTTAAGTACAGGGGGTTGCCTTTATATATGATATGATCCCTCACAGGACAAATTCTCTGCCTCTGGGAAATGTCAATCATGCCAAGTTACATGCCACTGAAGAAAAAAAAAAAAAAAAAAAACTCCACTGTGCTTAGCAAAACCTGGATGAAACCTCACATGTGATGCAAGCAGAAACTAACCAAGACTCATACCTGAGGTGGCAAAGGACCCGTAACTTCCTTTGCAATTTTTAAGGACACCTTTCAAAGCTTGCATGTCCAAGCAACCACTTCATTTACTACTATGTGTTATAATTCAGGGGAAAAAAGGGTTAAACAGGAAATTGGGAAGAATGCAATTAATGAGTTTTGCTTCTAGGAACCTAGACCACCTCTGGTAGGCTAGAGGAGGAGAATTAATGATTCAAAACCACTTGATAGCAAGAAACGTGAAGCTTGGAGAAAAAGGAGATTCCTCCAGAGGARGAAGAAACCACAAGAGAAGAACCTCCTAGGGCCCACAGTTCACTGAACATTCTGTATATCAAACAAACATGTTTGTTTTTGTTTTCTTTTGGGGGGGCAGAGGGGCTGACCATTGACCATTCTTGGCAGAATATTCTTTAACAGACAGGCTCAAGAAGATGTATTAGGAATTCCTTCTTCTCCTCTCTCCCTCATCGTTTCCTAACTCATGGATAGTTCACATGCAACACTTGTTTTTAATGAATATGCACAAGCTACACTGAAGAGTAAACCATAAAACTCTGATGGAGGCCCATTATTTATCCCCTAATTCCCTCTGAAATTCTGAGCATAGGATTCAAGTTTAAATTTAACTTCATTCAGGCTGAAATAGTATGACAACTCATCCTTGCTCTTGTCTAGGCCGAGAGAATTTAATTACTCTGGAAGTAGCAATTGACATTGCTTAACTGTCAGGCACTACCTATTCAAAGGATATGGCTGGTCACAAATAACATGCTAACAGTACAACAGATTTTCTTAGCTTTATATACTAACCAGTCAGAAAACAAACAAGCAAAAAAGTAGTGAACCCAGTTGTTTCAGTTTTTCTAAAAAYTAATGTCTAAAGAGCTCATATTGCTTCTTTATTTCCACTTTATTAGAAAATAACTTGATATTCTGAAAAACCCTACAGTTTTGGGTGCAGACTCAATAGGAACTGAAAACCTTTATTTCTACCAAGGAAAAACAACACTCTTTGAGCATGAAGAGAGAATTGTATGACTTTCACGTGTGAAAAGTTCTTTTTTTCATGTGCATAAGAAAGAACTGCATGATCTATGTAACCAAAACCGAAGTGTATTTTCTACAGATTTTACATAAAAATCGTATTTGAAGCTTCTTTTAAATTACTCTTCTGTAGATAAGTGTTACAAGAAAGCCTTAGACTAACCAGGAAATCTTAAACTACTAAATCTCATCTTTAACAACCTTATGGCAGTAACAACAGCATAGAGTTGCACAACCAAGAAAACAAAATATCTATGTAAGCTAGTGACATGGATCCCTGTTACAAACTGATTAAGCTATGACTGAAGTACCTGAACGTCTACACTATGGAAGTGTTTGAAAAGAGGATCAGTAGGTTCAGGAATACTCCTCTTCTTTTTGATAGTTTCCAGCATAGGCAAAACTTTCTTCCAGTAGTAAACGCTTCGTCCAATGTATTCCTTTTGGTCATAGAAAGAGTTAAGGCTASTGCCCTGTTAAAGAAAGGAGAATAGAAAAACATGTATTCCAAGTAATTTAAGTCAAACACATTCATACAGATTCCTTCTCCAATACAGTCGTTTTTAAGAAAAGTTCCAAAGGTGTTTCTCCGACACCTGAGGTAAACTTCAGGGGACCTCTTTATAGAGCTATATACAGCAACATACAGATAAAAATTAGAGTATATTCTAAGAGGGTGAATATTTGATATGCTGACTAGAGCAACAAATTCATCTGACTGAGTACACAGTAATTCTCAAACAACAACATTCTCATTTACTTTTATTTACTCAGTCTATTCAGTTTAGAACATGAAAGACAAAACAAACTAATACATTTAAAAATAGTATCAGCTTACTGTTTTTTGCAGGCTTTTTGCCCAGTGTATAATTAAGGCAGGTTGAAGGCCATGTTTCCCCAATGCTCGCAGAGTACTTATTTCGTGCTGTACTAGAAGCCTCAGTTTTGCTGCTGTTCCTGGTCTGAACATTGAAAGAAACATTCCTTGATTACCATCCTCTGTTTTTAATTTGCATGTCATTTCATTGACAGATATACACAGTAGTTTTAGTCCTAAACACCTTTAGTTTAGAAATACACTATGAAATATAATCAAGTGTGTCAAGTCCCTTCTGCAACAAAGCTTCAATATCCAAAATTCAAAAAAAAAATTTTTTTTTTTTTTAAACAAGAATCTACAGGAACTAATTCAAGCTGCTGTGACAGAAGCTATCTAAAGGCTTAATTAAGTATTTCCAAACTGAAAAAAAAGAGCCTTACATTGTTTTTTTGTGAATAAGAGTACGAACTGCTTCCCACCAGGATCTTTGCCTTTCGGTATAGAGCTGTTTGCACACTGGCAATGGTAAGAATTGAGGCTGATGTACACCGTAGTGACTATTAAACTTCTCTTGTAGTTGCAAGTGGCTAGTGAATACCACCCCAAGTAGAAATACCTGTTTTTATACAAACAAATTAATGGTATTAAGTAAGGAAAAGCTTGAATTGTATAGTTAGCACATTTCAGGACTTGGAAAGTTTCCTTACTTCAAGGTCCAACAGACAAATAGATTCAGGAGCATTTGTCTCAAGTCTTGATGTTTCTTGGGGCAAGTGAAAGAGCTGTTTTAACCATTTGCGTATTGCAGGCAAGACTGACATAGACTTCCATTGCAAGCCAAGCCATACAAGGTGCTGGAGACTACCATTGTGCATTCGAACAGCACCTATGTAAAAAACAAAGTTGTAGGAAGTGAACATCTGCATCCAAGTCAGGAGAACAGTGATCTGATCAAAGCTAGGTTTCATTACATGGAAGTGATGAAGTTCTGACCATCTGTCTTACCAAAGGAGCATCTTAGTGCTCTCTCCCTACCTTTTTGTCTTCATCTAACAACAAGGTGGAAAGAAGCTCTTTTTTTTTTTTTTTAAAAGAGTTACCATTCTTCAAATCAGATATGGCATTTTTGCACCTGTTAGTATTATACAAATATCCTTGGCAGTAGTAGCATCCACTTCATGGGAGTGCACCTAAGAGCTTTTTTGTCCACGCAAAGAATGGACACAGCGTAAAAAAGTCTCTACTAAGTCTCCAGGAATTTGAAATCATAACCTCTTCATTTTGAGGTAATGTTATATGCAGGAACCCTTCAGTTTTTCTAAGTTAGTAATGCTCCTCAGATCTACGTCTTAAGCAAAGATAAAGTAATTTGAACACCCGAGTTATACTTTGAAGTCAGTCTCTTTTTTGCTATTCTGCTAAAACACAACAAAAAAATGCCACTGCACTTATCTTTAGCCTGTGTGTAAAGAAAATAAACAAAAAGATTTGTGCATGTTACACACAAAATAATACAAACTGCTCAGGCTACAGTAGTATAAACATTATTCATAGTCGCTAAACATTTTAGTTTCTCTTTTAAGAAAGGACAGTAAGCCTTACTGCTTGTAGGTCTATTCCTCTCTTCCAGCTTTTGGGCCTGTTAGCTAGTTTCAGACAGATCTAATAGTCTAAATGTTTCTGAAAACTGACAGCTAACAGGAAGACTACTAGCACTCAGGCCTTATTATACAGAAAATCCAAACCAGACCTCACCCTCAGTCATGCTTATAAGGAGTATAAAAATTTTATTAGTTCATTACTCTTCACAGAGTTACCTTATTTTTATGCACATGACCCACAAGTCACAGGCAGATATATATCTGCCTTCCAAATAACACTTAATGGTGTACAAACACAAAAAAATAAGCAGGCAGCAGCCTGGTGATCAGAACAGACTAGAAACTAGTATGGAAACAGGGAAAGGGCTATGTGACCAATTCCTAAAAAACAGGCATAACAATATTGCCTCTGACAGAAACTGCAAGGGCAAAAGTGAAACTTTTTCCATGTCACCCTCTTTTGAATCCACAGTCACACTGGGAAGAGCCACCCCCCTTCACAGCACAGACTGCAACCAACCACCACCTTCAGAACTTCCTCTAGTATTACTAACAACATGGTATAGCCTGCACTGGGTGCTTAGGGTTTGCTTTAGTACATTTTTGATGAGACGGTGGAGGGAAGGCGAGCTGGCAGAGAACCCAAGGATTATGTGGTATTTCATTATAAGAGATTAAAAATTGTAGCGACAAAGAATTTAACTCAGTCCCTGCTGTTCTGATCTAAAGAGCAAGAGGTACTGTCAAATGGTACTGCTAAGCACAGAGATTATGAAATCGGGTCATAGCAAAGTATGGAATTTTGACTGGTTTGCATGAACTAACGAAAACAGCCTGCACTAGAGTAAGGCAGGCAAACACTTCACTCTCAGTTTAGGCAGCCAAAGATATTCCACAGACTGATGAGCATTAAGATTCCTACCTTCACTTCTAGAAGATTAAAAACTCAAGTTTGCCAAGCATCAAGTAGTGTTCACCTGAGTGCCCAAGCCATCAACTCCTTAGCTTCTGAGGTGGTGACTCTCAGATTTGCTTCCCCTTCCATCCCCATTGTACTCCAATAAGTCCAATAAGTGAATATTTTTAGCAAAAATGTGAAGCTAATTAATTCTCTAAAAATTTTAGAAAATATTCAAGAAGCACTTTACTTTGAAGTTTTAAGTCTTGCCTTGAAAGTTTAGAACAACTTTGGACAAGTATTCATCTGTTGTTGCAATATGAAGTATTTGTAGAACTTCTGGTACAGAGCACTGCATTATGTCAGCTTTCAGAAAGTAACACTTCTTACCAATATCACATCTAGCAAGTTCCACTTGTTCTGGTGCTTGTGTACTGACATTTCCGATATCATCTGTGCCAAGAAAAGACCTCTCCTTAGAAACTCCACTCTCAAAGAGGGCATCAAACAATGTAGATTGACCACTTTTGTTTGCAAAAGATTCCACAATCTCTTTAAAGAAGTCTTGCTTGCCATGGCTTAAGTTCAGCAGCATGTGACCTAGAAAGAAAGAATATCACTTCACACGAATAAAGGAGTGAACTTAATTAAGAGATTACTATTTGATACACTGGACTGTTCTTGCTACTAAAGAGGGGGATCAAGACTTCCCCTCGTGAAACCAAACTCGTAAATTACATTGTCCCTCTAATTAAGTTCAGTGTTTCAGCAGGTAGGCTTTCCAAGGGTTTGGTGACACCAATCCCAAGGCATTTGTAAATCCAGTTCTTCAGAAAAACAAAGTCTGTTTTTTTATTGTTTTTTTTTTTTARTTATTCTAGGGGCACTGCAACTGTCTTCAACATAAGTAGCTGTAATACAAGTAGAAGTCTGTCTTACTAGATGTCTGTCTCAAAGAATTCAACCTCATGTCYGGAGTATTATTTTATGTAGGCCCCACAGAAGTGTGTGGTCTAAGAAAAACTGTCTATACTTGGCATCAAAAATAGAAGACTAATGAACAATGAATAAGGAAATGGAAAAGACAGGCAAATAGTAATATAAGGTTCCTTTACTCTCAGGACTAGAAATACTGACAAAATAGTGTCAGCAGGCAGAAGCCATTTCCAGCAGATAGAATTTAACTTGCATGATGCTTTTATCTTCATTTAAACTTGAAAAATGTCCTAGAGAGGTTTAAAAAAGTCTATTCAGAGAAAAAGAATACAACCTACCAGCATGCTGTACAGGAGAAAAAACATCAGGTGTCAGGACCATACTACTGTTTTCCAGTATAGATATAGTCAGAATCTAGAAAATTTTACTGAAGTGTTAACAGTACACTTCAAGATAATGAATTTATTCTTTAACAAGCCACTTAATTCTTAACAGTTAATAAGACTAAATGTAACTTTATTTATTTTTACCAGACTGGCTTTTTCGATCACAGGCCAACATTTCCAGCATATCTTGTCCAGTTTGATCCCCCTTTATTARTTTTGATTTTGGTTTAGGAACCTGATGAAATCAAGAGAAAACAACATTGCTTTGGAAAGAAATTGCTATAGCTTCATCACAGTAAAAGCAGATCATTCAAATTAGTCTTAAAATGAAGAAACAAGTTTCTAACATAACAAAGCTTCAGAGAAAAATACACCAATACATTCTGAAAGTATGTCATGCATCCCTGAAAAATATGAGCTGAGCAGTTACAACTATTGTAAGTAAAATCAAGTTTGCACAAGAAAAAGTAATGCCTAGAATGCATGCAGTGGCATAAAAGGACAATCATTTTTATTTCCTAAGGCAATGAATTAAGCCTCATTTTTTAGTGCTTACTGTCTACACAACAAGCGTATGGAAACCCTTCAATTTGTCCCCTTCCCTCCCTATAGCAATAAGCAAAATAGCCAATATAGTTTTCAGCTATATGACAGAAAAGGGGATAGACTAAGAAATAAATTCATTAGCTTTTAAGAGTCAGGTTACTTCTGACAAGAGCAACAGTTGAAGATAAGCTCTTACTCTATCCAAATCTTTTCGAATCTTTTAAAAAGTTTTGGAAGAGTAAGATTTGGTGGGCAAAAAGGGTGTCCTTCCTTAAGGAGACACAAACACTAGTTCATCTTAGGAATACAAAAGTTCAACATACAAAACACTCTTGCTCTACAAGAACTGTATCAACTAGAGGCAGAAACTGAAAAATGACTTACCTGGAAAGCTATCAGGTAACACAGTGCTGCCAGTTCAGATACAACTCTCCACTGTGCCTCATTGTGTTGGGCCATTTTGAGTAGTAAAGTTCCTGAATGCATGTAGAAGTGTCCTTTCATTTCCAGGAAGGTGAGAGACAACTCATCAGTCCCATTCACATATGGTTTCACTGACTGAAGCACATGATCAAAACTAAAATGTAAAGAAAACTCATTCTAAACAGAGTCCTAGCAAAATGAGTCAATGGTTACTGCCTCAGCTGCTTAAAGCAGGAGTTGCTTAATACTATCATACTAAGAAGTTGGATAACTGGCTCAAACTCCCAAAGCCCTCGTAGTTTACTGAAGTAAAACATATTATATAGCTACCTAGATATTTTTGGTCTACTCTTTCTCAGCACATCTTTGCACAGCTGCTTTCAAGGCAATTCTCTCAGATCACATGGACAGACTTACTCACTACCACAGAATCAGAGACATGTGGAAGGTGATATTACTCTGTTTTCCCCTTCTTTTGTCTGTCAGAAAAACAGCTACACAGGCTCTTCAAAGTAGAAGGTACTGTAGAAATCTGAGTAGCTGCAGACTAGTACACAAGCTCCCTTCAGGAGATGTTTTCCAAAGAACAATTATAAAAAATATTCTTTGGATTATCTGACAAAATCTATGATGGCTGGCGGTACTGTCATCATTTAGAAGTGCTTCATATGTGATCACCTTGAAGGGCTCTAATAAAGTGGCAGAAAAAACAAACAGGAAGTTTTTTGGTCAACAATATAGAGGGCAAAAAACAGCTATGGCATTAAGAATTCCTCATCCACCGTATGCATCACTTCAAATACGCATTCTTAATCTTTGCTAAGATTAGACTGAAGAATATTGTTTGACAAAAGACAACCTAACAACCATTGCATAAGTGAGAAAGTCAACGAAAACGGAAAAGAGCGTAGCTCTTAAACAATGGATTGGCTGACAAATACAATTTGTACTACTCTAGATTTGTACCACCATGCCACAGATAGCTTGCTTTAAAGTCAGCTGGCTTACTTGGCCCTGTAACATCAGTTCTTCCTGATGGAGAATGTTCTTACTGCAAGTGGCTCCCCCCTCCCCCCATTATACTACATACTAAAATAAGAATTTTGGGTGTATGTCTTAACTCAGAACAGCATAACCAGGACAAAGCTGGTACACAAACTTCGAGAGCTTTTTTATTGTCTGGGCAATATGAATTAGTTTATTGCTCAAGTGTAGAACAGCATTCTCTTACTGAAGGAAAAGGTGGTACATTCATATGCAAATCAAAATTAATTGACCCAGGATGTCAATGAGTCATCTCCATGGTTGTGTACTGACTATTCAAACAAAGCTTGCTTCTCAGTCAAAAGATAACTTTGGGTTCAAGCCCATCAAGAATCATTCACAGTAACTAGCATAGAGCATCTCCTCTTGCTTCCCTAAATGAGTTATAGCAGGCTTGCCTTTCACTGCATATGTTCTGTGACCCAGCAAAACAGTGCAATTCTAACCAAAAACAATTCCATCTTCCCTGCTCTGAAAAGTCAAAGCAATACCTTTCAAGTGATTCTTTGCATTCTTGAACATCTCTAGAGGAAAGTGTCATTTTGACAAAGCTGGAATAGGCAAGCAGCAGATCCTTCTTGGTGGATCTCCAGTTAATTTTATCAGACTCTGAGTCTTGGATAGTTTCCAGATATTCCTGAAGAAGAAAGTTCAGAGGATATGAAACAGTCATCCTTCCATGAAGGCAAGACCAATACCTCTCCAAAACACACAGTAGCATTTACTGCATAATCCAGTCTCCCAGGTGAAGCCTTAACCATATTCTTCAGTAACAAAGCTCCAGGGGAACCATTTGCCTGAGCAATTCTCTCCCTCATGGAACAGCTACATTGAACTCGGCTGTTTAAGTCAGAAACTCATTTGCTCTATAAGATTTAACTTTAAGAAGAAAATTCCAGTATAAAAGAAAAAAATGTAGCATTCTGTAAATCTGCTGGTTTCCATAAACTTGTATTTGGAGGAGTTAAATCTTCGGACCATAGCCATCACTGTAGTGATACTAAGAGATATAACCCAACTGAAAGGATATGGAAAATTATCATAGGATCATAAATAATTAAACACCTCAAGTGTCTTTACAACACAGGTACACCATTCCAAGCTTGACTGCAAAGGTATTTTCTTCTCTGCCTCCTGACAATGGAGCACAGCATCTCTGAATCTATTATTTGAACGATAGAGCTCAACTAGTCTGATGTTTATGTAGACATCATCTGGTCTTGCATAGAGTTCTGCCTGAATCAAGTCAAAAAGCTGATTCCACCCATCTTCACCTTTACAATCCAATAACTGCTCCTATTAAACAGAAAGGCAACATGTTAATATTTTGTCTCATGTGAGTCTTTTCAGCAATATTACCAGTTTTCTTTTTCCTCCCCTACGTAGAATAGTTATTCAAGCCAGTCTGAAAAGCTTTCAGGTTTTACATAAAGTTTGATGAATAAAAACTCAGAAATATTTTTAAATAGAGGTGACTATAATAGAAAAAAAAAATCCCCAGAAGAGTTCTCTTTACAATTGGTGAGTAAGCTTGTGAAACCATTTCATTTGAAGGCAGCATACCCTGCCACAGACTAGTTCGTTTAAAAAACAAACAAACAAAACTCCAACTACCCCCCCAAGACCTTAATATGGTTACTGCCTAGCTATACAAGAAAACTAATACACCTGTGCCAAGGTGAGACTGTATAACTGAAAGCATTTACACAAGATTTGAGAATAGCATTTCSCACATTCTTTAGAGTTGAACACAAATCAAATTTAAAAAAGGGCAATGGTGAGCAAGAAAGTCAGAGTTCACAGGCCTGCTATCTTCCTACCAGCTGTATAAAAGAAATATTAAGTATTGCTCATTTAGTCTTAACTTCCTAGATTTGATCACTAATACAGTTTTCCTGTATTTTTGAGGAGTATTAACCTCAAAGCCTTAAAAATGGTATGAAAGTCTATAGCTGAAGTTTTCAGAAAAGCTAGACAAAAACACCAGACTGCAAAGAAAGTAAAAATTTAATAAATTTAATATTCAAGAATCCTAAAATAATCTAGCCAATAAGAAAGAGCTTAATGTGAAACGACACACAAAAAGCGTTTGAGTCAGATTCTGAAAGTTCTGTTAAGCCACAGAGCAGAGGTTAGAATTTGGCATTTACCTTCAATCTGTAAACAGCAGGACTCCCAGGGAAGAGTTTAGCAGCTCTCTCAACCCAGTATTTTGCTCTTCCATCGGTAATGTCATTACTGCATAGTAACTCTGCAATCTTCAGTACAAGATCTTTCTGCGTTGGATTCAACTCCACAGAACGCTATTTTCCCCCCCACACAGAGGAAAAAAAGAAATCCTTGATCTTGTAATAAAAATTATAATATAAAACAGGAATGAAAATTACTCAAGTATTCAAAAAATAAGGAGACATAGAAACCCAGTTATTTGAATTAGTTATACCTATCAGTATATACTTACAGAGCACACTAATGAAATAAAAGCCTACTTTTCTAAATGCCACCACTAGCTTAGAGCACACTTAGATGCAACTGCCAGAATTCAGAAGAATATAACAGAAACATAACACAAAAGCCTGCTCTTCTCTGTCAGCCACTAGTTACTGCTATTCTTGGGCTGCTGGAGTATGAAGACCTGTTGTCTATGTGGACACTTTTAAATAAACAAAATTTAAGTCACACAAAGTGCCTTAGTATTTCAGTAAGATGTGCTGGCAGCAAGACTTTTGAGCACATCCTCTCCCTCCCATAAACTAGAACGTTTTTATTGGTTTCTACATTTATATGCTTGCCTAATCAAAATTATTCGATTTAAAAAGAGAACACCCTAGGTCTACAGTCTTCACAGCAAGTGGATTCCTACTGTCATCACAATCCACATTAGGGAATTCCACAAATGTCACAGATCTTTAGGGTAAAGAGCAACATACAATTTAACAGCAGGTTACTGAAAGAGCAGAGCAACACAAGATAAAAAAAACCTTAAAAATATGCTATTAAAATATATTATATAAAGTGCTTCTTCCAAAGTACTTCACATACACATTTCATAACACACTTTCTCCAGGAATAGGCTTTCTGCTGTGGGTTTGAGAATATCCAGCACAGAAGAATAGAAAAGGTCCATTTACAAAGGCACAAAGTAGGACATTATGGGTCAGTGTAGTACTTACCTTATAACACCCAACGGCTTTTTCTATGTTATCCTCAGCTTCATAAAGCTGTCCAAGAAACCTGTGTGCTTTGGGATCTCTCTCTTGTACATTGAGGTATGTAGATATGTACCTATGGAGAAAAATCAGTTACCTTAATCAATTAWACCAAAAAAATAAAAATCATACATGTCAAACAGGCATAGTGTTAGTCTAATCCACTGTACAGGAAGTATAGCCATATTTAGTTCTTGGTCCCTGGTCTGGATCTTAAAGGAAGGAACAAAATTATTACATTATTTTTACAGGTACAGTTACCATTCATTTCCAGCAAGTATTGTGCTTATTACAAAAAGCAGTAGTTCACAGAAACTGTAAAAACTACATAATACAATGGAATAAAAGCCATTTTAATCAGATGAGTTTCAGTGCCACATAACTATTTTTCTTTCAAACTGATATTTTACAAAGATTTACATGGCACTCAATACCCACATTTACTGTTATCTTAAAAACCGCATGATACTGATCTCGATTTCTCTGGTCTACCTCATACTCATTTAGCTTTTCTCTTGCAAAGAAGTTACACACTTTAGAAAACAGAACATACATCAATATATGTTACCTTTTAGCAAGTTCATACTCTTTTACTTCATAATACAGCTTAGCAAAAAAGAATCCTTTCATCGATTTCTGAAGAGAGAAAAAAAGGATAGGCATGTTTTAAACAAACAGTACTTTAAAAATAACTGAATTTGAAGACCTCCCTTTTCAGCAATGCATAAAACTGTTAAATGATGGAGTTTAATAACTAGTTATCAGCTCAGYCCACTCCTCATAGACAAAGAAGTTGTGGGGTTTTTTTGTAGATGCAGAATTAAAAGTAAAAAGAGTAAGAGTCTTTGCCTAGTAGCCTTTGCCAATTAACAGGAAAAATGAGACTACAAGTGAACAACTAAAAGCAAGCAACAAACCCTTCCACTGGTAGCATTTCATGAACACTTCTGATGAAAAGAAGAAGAAGAAGAATGGAATAACCTACATTCAATCTTTTTTGTCACAATGTAGTCTTATTACTAGTGAAGAAAAAACCTACATGCCAAGAGAGAAGACTTGCCTTTTAGTCCTGCTGTAGAATACTGTCACTAGAAATTACCGTTAACTATGGATAGAAACTGTTTTTCCTCAACCAAGCCACTCGTAGCTTTCATGCTAGTTCTCCTTAAGGGTAAGGAATGTATTCCCGCAGTTGTTCACCTGTGATGTTACAAGTCTAAGATAACTTCAGCATACACATCTACAGTGAAAGGTGAAACAGAAGTCTCTAAAGGTATTTTGGGGGGCATGTAACAAGGAAGTAAGAAGGGAGGGCAGAAAGGGATTAAAAAAAAAAAAAGAAAAAGATACATGTGTACACATCAGGCAAAAGGGGAAGATGGCAGAAGCATGCACAGCAGAGAGTCAAGGAATGATGATCCAAAAATGTGTAAAGAGAGACCAATACCAGTATAATGTTCTACACAAACTAGACCCTGCCTTCAGCTCCTGGCAAGCTTCTACTGCCATGAACTCAGAAGGCTCAGTACCTATTCCACTAACTGTGTAGAAATTCTTCTCAAAAGAACGGCTAGGCTCCTATCACACTTGTATTTAAAAATCCAAATCAGAGAAAGATTAATTGGATGCTTTGACACATTTTAAAAGACTCTGTATTACAGATCAACTTCCTACTTTCAGTAATTTAAAACAGACTAACGCAACTGCTTATGCAAGGAACTATTTGCTGGTTTAGCACAAACTGAAAAAACAGTATCAGCATCACATGATTAGTATTCCTCTAGTTCTTAAGTCATGGTTAGGGAACTACTGACTTAATCACAAGTAAAAACCTCATAGTAAAATAAAGTTTTCAAAGAACAGTACTTTAGCAAAAACTAGATGCTAGAAATTTAAAGCTCAAGAACTTAGCTTGATCTCCCAGGATCAGTGCAAAAGCACCTCTTGTTAAACAAAAATTCTAAGACTTTACCACAATAAAAAGGAGAGAAAAGCATTTTAGGAAGCGTAATGGGAACATCAAAACCACTGAAGAGCACCTCTGATTTTAGCCGTGAAGAACTTGACATTAGGTGGTCTAAAGAGCATCCAAGTCAACTGAATGCAGTCACATGACAACTTTGTTGATGCTGGGAAAGGTACAAATGATGATGTACACAGGCACTATGTACAGACCCTACTATGTATAATTACCTGAACTCTGAGTTTGGAAGGCACCTCTGCAGATCATCTAGTCCAGCCCTCCTCCTCAAAGCAGAATCAACTAGAGCAGGCTGCTCTAGTCAGGTTCTGAATATCTCCAAAGATGGAGACTCCACAACTTCTTCTGGCAACCTCTTCCAGTACTTGAGGAGTACCACACAAAGAGTTTTTTCTTATGTTTAAATGGAATTTCCTGTATCTGAGTTTGTGCTCAATGGTGAGCATGGCTGCACTCACGATATACAGGACACTACTAAATATTCTRTTTCTATAATAAACCAATTCGGAAGAGCAAAATAGCATCTTTCAGGATTAAATAGCTCTCATGAATTGCATCAGTCTGCTTACACTATTTTCTGCATGCACTATTTTCTAGATTTGATGGAAAGGTAACCAATCACACAGAGCTCTTCATCCTTCTTTCCAGTTACTAGAATAAAGTAAGAAAGCGTATTTTTTTCAGTTCCTCTTCTCTAAACACTACTATTTCAAAAAACAGTCACACAAAGAGGTACATTAATCACAAAATACATAAAAGAAAACTGGAAATCTAAGAACATGTGTTCCCTATTTATTTTTAAACTCCAGAAATGTAAGACCTACACTCTTACAGAAATGAAGAATTTTATATGCATTAACACTTGTTGAGGTCTTTTTAAAGCGACACTAGGGCTTACTAGCTGTAGAAAGCAGGCATATAGCTCTAGTAAACCACTGTTCCTGGGTTTAGGGAAAGCTTCTCCAATAAGTGAAACGCCATGTTCATCCTCACACAGTTTCCCTGACCTCACTCGGCTTCAGGAAAGCCTGAATAAACATCGACTCGGGAGCACTCCCAGAAACACCGAAAACACTATAACCGCGTCCTCCTACTACCAAGAGAGAAAGGCTTAAGCAGAGCGGATCAAACTACAGCACTGTAGCACCCGGCCGGGAAAACGAGCCGCGGCGCAGAGAACGGGCGGCCGCGCTCCCCGCCGCCGGGGCAGCGCCCGCGGGTCGCCCAGGCCCCTCCCGTGCGGGCAGGGGAAGCGGCCAGGCCTCGGCGGCCTCCCCCGCTCTGAGAGCCAGGAGGGCAGCGACGGCGACACACGCC
>NW_020447453.1:152854-237563 GCF_003343035.1 Apteryx rowi | reverse complement strand
GCAAGACGCAGCCGTGCGCCCGCCTCTCGAGTCTGCGCGCGCCGCTGCCCGCGCATGCGCCGCCCCGCGGGCGGCCGTTGCGCCCTGGCGCCCCGCCCGGCTGCGCGGGGTTTATTGCGCAGTTGCTGCCGCGGGAGGCGGTGGTCGGGGGGCCGCAGGGCTGAGGGGAAAAACGAGTGACAGCGGGGCTACTAACTCCACTAAATTTTTAGGGGAAGCTTACCCTTTATTTGTTTATATATCACTTATTATTTATCACTGTTGTTGGACTGGCATTAGGTCCTGTGCGGCTCTTACGCTGTCGTAAGGAATGATAACGTGGGTGGGAACCATATTGAAATACGTTTTCACCTAAAACTGTATCTTGTGACTCATCCGTAGCTACAAATTTAACCCATAAGCATGAGCTTTACTGGGGAGATCCGGTGCTCAGGAAAACAAGTTTCCAAATGTTCCAGCAGCTACAGTGAGAACCTTTATTTTCCAGGGACTCAGGGACTTCAGCTATGGAGACCAGCAACATCAATATAATGCCCTGACTGAAAGAGTTAACCCTCTTTTTTATTATTTGCTCCATTAACGGTGATTTAGACATTGGATTTAATTCTGTAAGAGAAAACTGGATTTTTTTCTCTCTGTACTTTTTTTAATGGTGTGTCTACAACTGCGGATACCAAACACAGTTTGAGGTTGCGTATTAAAAGTCCTAGTACTGAGGAGCATGCAAGGATTGGCTCAGGAGTCACTGGACTACACGTAGAAGGAAATTACTGCTCTGCAGCTGGTGGGAAGGTGTGTGAAATTGCCTTCATACAGAGAAGGTCCAACACCGTGACACTGGTCTCCTTCTCTCATGTCTCCCCCCACCTCCCCCCAAGGAGGTGGCACTCCAAGTTGCCCCCAGTGTGGTTGCAACACCAGAATAGCAGCTCACCAGACAGCATTTGACTCTATATGATGACCCTGCATCCATGCACCTGACTCTGCTCAGCTCGGTCACCACCTAATGTGCCTCAGAGTTGGAACTAAGCACAGGGCTTGCCACTGCCAGAGGCAGAAAGGCTTTAGGCTCAGCTTCTTTCCTCCCTACAGCTATATCCATTTGGCTTCCTAAAGGGTTCCCTACTGTTATTCTAAGTGTGGGCTTCAACAGGAATCCCTCTTGCCCATGCATGATTGATCCCACAAGCAGAAAGGGGGAAAAGTTTCTGAGGTGTCCATTCCCAAATCCCAGCTCATGACCTTCTTAGAGACCTAGTAGCGATTGCGGTTAGGAAAACAGTAATAAACTCAGCATCTTTCAGGAAAGAATTTCCAGCTATGTGAAATATTTATAATACTGACAGGCCAGGAAGTGAGCTTCAACACCAGACCTGTAATTGTCCAGGCTGCCTAATTGCCAGCTTGCTCCCTGGCTGTTTTGCACTGCTTTTAATTAATCCTCTTCATGACAATGTCCAGAAGTATGATTTCAGTGATAGGTCACTCAAAAGAGCATTCCCAAAGAGCAGCGTGGAGCTGGAGAACCCTCCACTCAAGACAGGACTCCAACATTAATCATAAAAATATTTCACCATGAGGATGATTAAGCAATGGCACATATTGCCCACAGAGGCTTGTGGAATCTCRTTTCTTGGAGATGCTCAAAACTTGACTGGACAAGGCCTTGAGTATTGATCCCACTTTGAAGTTAGCCCTGCTTTGAGCAGGAGTTTGAGTATGGACTACCTGACCTCCAGAGATCCCTTCCAACCTTAATTTTTCCATGTTATCTATCAGCAAGCTTTGAACCCTCAAGTACTCCCAGACACTCTCAATGCCATATCCTGGGGTCTGAGTCCAGAGGAGAGCCATGGCTACACATGGTGCAAACGTGGCCAGTGTGTTCTGGAGAGATATAACGCTGAGCAATGTGGATGCAAGCCAGTTCATGCTGTTTGGCCTCAGGGTTAGGGACAGCTCCCAAACTCTTTTTGAGCAGTAAGGCTGTATACATAGGCTGAAGGAAAAGAGTTAAAGTGCTGAAATATAGCATAACATGCAAAAAACTAGAACAAGAAATGAATTACAATTTAAGTGAGGCATTGCTGAGTATGGTCTACCAAATCCATGGTATAGCCGAAAAGCCCAAAAACGCTACTATGCTAGCTGTTCAAACATTTTTGAAAACTTGCTGCTTTTCTAGTCCTGAACACAGTAAGTACTGCATTCAGTTACTGAACTGCTATTGTATTCAATAACTGTACAGAAAAAAATAGTCAGAAGTACCCTATCTAGTGCTAAACTGGAAATCTGGAGTGACAATTACATTACAGTGAAAAGAGGAGAGAGAAAAACTTGATAGGAAGGTGTACACTTTAAACCTGGACAAGTTGTTTTCTCCAAGAAAACTTAGCAACTGTGTCTATTCAGAAAACAGACAAAAGAATCTATCCTTTATGAAATAAACTGTAGTTTCTTTCATAACCCTAAAAACTGAATTAAAGTGGGATACGCAGGAAACGGCATGTCTCCTTTAAATCAGGATAATAAGTATTTAAACATATAGTCACAGCTAAGCATAGAGAACAAAGGGAGCCTAGTTGCTTTCCCACCCATCTCAAGCACTCATTTCAGAGATGATACAAGTTACAGTAACATAGCCTTTATTGATGACACTGGAAAGCAGATGTTTTAAACCAATTAATTTTTCATAAACAGGAAAGGAAATTTTAGTTGCTATGATGCAACTACAAAAAATCTGTTTAAGTCACTAATATGAAAAAAATGTTTGCATACTTGACAATGTAGTATCATCACAATTCTTAAGTAACTATTTTTTATAAGGAAGGGAAAAATAAAACAGATTTGCATGGACAGAAGTCAATAGTATAAAACAGTTAAATGTATGTTATAGGGAAGTCTGTTAATTTGTGATCTCAGTCCTTGAGGATGGCTAAAGAAATAGATCCCAGCAGGATCAAACTAWGTATATTTACACTCACTAGTGTAAAAGTAATATTGCCACTTAATTGAAATATGCATTTTCAATACTGTTCTAAAAATTAACAAAGCCTAGAAGCTAAGTTTTAACCTCAGGTGTTCACATTTGAAATACAATACTTCTTGCATCCTATGTAAWTAAGGCAAAGTATGTTATCTTTTGAAAATACCTTGTATATAATTTCTGCATAAAAATATGAAATAAAAATAAAACTGTATATATATATATATTTAATGGAACATTATTATCTATGGTCCAGCAGAATAAGGCACAAAAAGCAAATAAAATTCAAAAGTATATATAAAAGTTAACATGTTATTCTAAATGGAATATAGCAAAATTCAAGTAGTTCTGTATGCTCATTTCTTGCAGTAGGAATACATATTTTATATAGGTATTTCATGCTAAGCCTGATGTACAATGACTCATCATATAAGCATAATCTATTAAAAGGAGATAATTTCTGCAGTGACTGTATTTAGAAATCTGTCATTTTTCAAGCTATTTGAAACAAGGCTCGTTAATGGGACTACTCAGACTAGAATCTAACAGTGGATTTCGCCATGAAGGAAGGCAAGTTAATTTCTTGTCAAAGTCACTCAAAGTCCTGTGTGCATGCTTAGTTTGCACATTAATACTTTCATTAATATAAATGACACTACATGTACATAAAGCTGGACACATTTGCAAAGCGTATTTTTTGCAGGTATTCACAAGCAAATTTTACCTCTATGTAGAATTCTGTAGACACTATTGTGCATAGTGCATCTATTCAGCTGCATTATCAGGGTGAAAATCCTCTCAGGTGAGCTGATACTTAATTTATTCTGTTAGTATGATCTATGTATCAACAAATCTCAAATAAAGAGTTTGAAGATACTTAGATTTGATAGTTAGAAGGCATGCATCATCATTTGTTGTCTGATTGTAGCCTCAAAGCAGAAAAAAAAATCCCTCAAGTAATATATATAATATTTTTATAAAGGAAGAGTAGAACAGTCTTCACTTTCTTCCTACAGTTTCAGCTAGTTTCTTCAGTCTTTTCTTCAGTTCTAGAGGAAACTTCTCATAGCACTTCTTGCAGACAGGCTTCATATCAAACTCAACAAATTTATTCCTAAAATGACAAAGCAAAAACCAAACAGACAAAGTCTTAGTGGCAGGGATTCTGAAGAAAAAAATAGCCACATTAACGCTCACAGGCAAAAAATTACAACTGCAATTTATACATACCTAAGAAGTTACTTTCACAAGGTTATACATTGTGGACAGTAATTAAATTACTCTGTGGTGGGAGATACTTTTTTTTTTTTTTTCCCCCCAAATGTCCACATTTATGAACTGTGTCATTTCAAAAGCCTTTCAAACCAAATTTCAGAGCACAACATGCTAAACATAAGGTATTGAAATAACAAATTAAGATTTCAGATTGTGTGAAAATAGGTATTTTAGTTTTGATTGCCATAAACACATGCAAAAACTTAGAGTAAGAGCATCCTTATCACTGACCAAAGAAGAAAGGAGCAGAGGTGGTGGTGGGAAGGAAAGAAAAGTTTACAAACAGATTGGCTTTTTCTTTTTCTGCTTATCTTTATCCTTTGCTTCACGTTCCCGTTTGGCAAGTCGTCGCTTAAATTCATCTGGCATTTTCTCATAACAGTGTTTGCAGACAGGTTTTAGATCAATTTCAACAAACTTATCCCTTTAGAGTTAAACACAGAAAAAATAAAGGACGAAAGAGAAAAGAATTAAGATTAACTAAAGGAAGAACTGAACAGACAGCTGAAAGAGATGTATATTAGTAAATGGGGCTAGAGAAAGAAACATGCACATCTTTTCTCAAATGTTTTACAGTACGAAAAACATACAAACCAGTTAAACTATAGCAACATCTACACTTTAAAGATGACCACTGATATGTTTTGCAGGCATCACACCTATCCAATAAACTTACTTGAGTGTTAACTTAGTGTTGCAAGTTGAACAAGCGAAACAGTTCACACACCATGCCTTATTCAGAGCAGACACAACTAGGACAAGGTGGAAAAAGAAATCATTAGCATTTCAGAAAACAGAAGTATTAAAAATTAAGCTCACGTGTTCATGAGACATGAAGAACTGTCATTTGATTCTCTTACCAAATATTAAGGACTATACCAATAATGAGGCAAGAGTAGGAAGGCACATGTGAATGCAATGTAGGGGGATTGCATACAATTGATAAAGCTGTCTCTGASGGTACATGCAAATGTGTTCACCAGCAATACCAGTTTAAGATATTTCTGACTCCTGTTGCTTGCTTCCATCTCATATCATAGCGTGACCTCAGGCAACTCATTTGTGAGGCCATGTGGTAAATTTGATCTGGAAACTTCAGCTGAAAACCAATCCAGCAAAAAGGTGTTTATGTTTCCATTCTGTTTCATTTCTCAGATCCTGTTCAGACTGCAGTGCCATAAACAGTCATGCTTGCCCAGCTGAAAAAGGTGATGTGGAACCAGCAGTCAGGCCAGTACTGGTAAACCAGCACTACCGACATGAAAAAAAAAAAGTGGATGTAATGGGATAAATTACTTCAGAATATGATCAAGACAAACTTGGACATTATTTTATTCTCTACTTTGGAGCCAAAGTAAACGTTTTTCTCTGTGTTCTGTATCTCTATTCCACTTTTCTGTTTGTCCTCTCTCTCCTTCAATATACCTTCCAACTTTTCCCTCCCAAAATTTGCCTGTCCCTTCTTAATCTAAATTAGAGGATGCAGGACTATGCTTTTCTCTTAAAATGCAACATGTTGTCAACACCAAACAAAACCAGAACCTTGTCATGCAGAGTTTTTTCCACTTTTAGTACTAGCAGCTGCACTATGGGGCAAGCACTTCTGCAGAAACATGGTTTGTCTATAATTGGCACTTAAAACAGTTATTTAACTGCTTGCCAAAGTAACACTAGCCAGATGGAAGTCTTCCCTCCCTAGAGATCTCTCTAATAGTCACAGACATCCTCCTGAAAACCTGCTGCTGCAGATGTTTGTTTTACCAGAGAGAGAGGCAAAGAACAATACTGGATATTCATCATTTACGACAGCAGTATTTTGTTCAAATTTGTGTTCAGAAATGTAAAATAATCAAGGACTACACTGAAAAAAAAGAAATGACTCACTACATTCTGTTCATGTTGGTGACTGGAACATACAATACAGGAATCAGATTATATGGTGCAACATTAGAAACATACAGATATCTGCTTATCAAACAAGGCTGAATTTATTCATTCACCTCAAGTTCCAGATCTGTTCATTTTAGTAGTATTTTAATGAAAAGGAGGATCCTATTTCCTCCAAAAAGCGTTCTGGATTGTAGCTCTGCAGGTATAGTCTAATCCAGAAAATGTGGGGAAAGCACATCTCCGCAATGTAGGTCTCACCCTATACTTACATGATCATAAACTAGTTTATGTCTCCTTTTACGAGGCTTCCCCCCACTTTGCTAATGGCTTTGGCTTAGGTGAGGCTAACACTGGTATATAGTATTTACTTCAGGCAGGTGCAACCAGTCACATAATAACTTTGCATTATTTCAGGTAGAATGATCTGCTTCTTTGGCATTTTATCATAGGTGGTTATCCAAAAAAAACCCAAAACAAAACCCCGAAAAACTTAAAACACTTGCTTCCAGTTAATGAGTTACTGCCTTTACAGGATACTTCTTTCCAAATATAACTGGTTTGTGACAATCTGACCAGTCTAGATTTTCAAAAGACAGGTGTCTATAATAGATAGGTAAAGATCTCCAGGAACCAAACTGAAATCATGGAAACTAGAAATCATGGAAACACTTATAAAAATCCCGTAGGGTGCCCATCCACATCTTTAGATATCTAAATAATTTTTTTCAGTTTGGATCATGATACCTAAATCTGTTTGAGGAGATGCTCACTCTCAAACTTATACATGTTCTTTGTTAAAGTTAGTGGGGCAGGAAGCCACCTGTGTGCATCTCCCAGCATCCTTGGCCTTTGCATTTTACTAAGGGGTTTCCAGGTGACCATGGTTCTCTTCGGCCACTGAGCAATCTTCCAGCATCATAGAACATTGTAAGGTTTTCTTACCATTTGGTCCCTGAGTAGTCAGATCTGATCTGATTTCTGATAAAGAAGGTGGACGTTTTTGTTTTAATGACAACAACCAGGTATTAAATAGGGACTTTTCCACTTTTAAAGAGAATCTTCCATTAAAATAAACATTAAGAAAACAGACGAGTGCTTACCATCTCCTTCGATCACACGATTGCAGTGGAAACAAACGTCACCGAACAGCTGAAGAGGAAGGAGAAGTTACGAATTTTTAATTGTATGGTTTTATCCATGGTAACTTCTCAAACTAACAAAACTGCATTTCAGTTGATGGGAACAATAGCTTTCCTATTTATTTCAGTAAAATAAAAGAGAATGCTGGTAAGACTCGTTTGGTTTTCAAATCATCTCTTACATCATTTTATTATAAAAAAAACTTTATAATATTAAAGATGGAAATATTTGCTTACATCTGTTTGACCCTCTATAAATGTGATTTTGTTTTAACATTTCCCTAATCCTTAACATTTGAAATACATAAGTTGGAGTCAAATATAAGTTATTAGTACTCAGCCAATTTAACATTTGGATTTACATGCATGTCTAGAACAATGTATTGCTGTTTCTGGTGCAAACAACAGGGAAATGTTAATTTTTGTTTTTCTGAATAAAAGAAAATTTAGGCCAAAAACCTTTATTTTTTTTCTACGCTTAACGTTTGACTACAGTGTTACAGTCCAGGAAGAGCCTGTATTTCCAAAATTTCATGTACTTTTCCTAACTGTAATAGCTGACCTACTAAAAGACATCTGTTCTGCATACAACTCTTGTCTGGTGTAAGTTCTTGCTCCATCATGGCTGCAACACTGTTATTACTAATGTCACTATGGCATTTATTATCTACAAGTATGCCAGCAACATTTCAGTCATCTGCCCTTCGTCACTGACAAATTAAAAATCCATCTGTAATTAGTAGATGCCTTACAACTCCCAAATGTAATCCCTACTCTTGTATTTGCAAGCAAAGCAGTGTACACGACACCTTGCAGTTGGCTTCCAAATAAAAAAAAAAAGATATATATTGTGCTAATGCACTACACAATTAAGGGAGTCTGGAGTGAGATGGTAACATTGCTTATGACTCCTATTTAAATGAAAGTGGTCACTAGGTGGTGTTCTCTGACAAATTAATTCAGTCTTCACAGTCTTCAGGGAACAAATGAATGAGCGGTGTGATCCAGCATATCTTAACATACAATCATCTTAGAGTAACAGCTGTAAGGAAAACCGAGCTACTCACTAAGGTCTAGTGCTATACCACAGCTACTGAGTGACAAATCTGCTTCAGATTCTTGGGAAAGACTGGGTCTTACTAGCTACTCTGATCTTGCAGACATGAAAAGCTCATAACAGTTCTACATAAGTACTGATAACCTTGCAGAACAACTAGATACTCATTATCATAGCCAACCTTTGTGAAATCCCTGCAGATTTTTTTTTTTACATGCCAGACCTGTGCAGAGAAACCTTTATAAATTAACTGCAATAGAACATCTACCAATTTTCAGTACACTCACAGATGATTATGTGAAAACAGGAGGGTATCCATGATTTTTCATCTCACACTAATAAAACCAATTCACGAGTTTACCAGTAATACATTTTTTAAAATATGCAGCCTTACCTGATTGTAGTGGGTTTCACAGTAGGCCAAGCCTTTCCTCTCATAGTGACGATGACCCAGGAATGGCTTTTCACATTTTGCACAAACAAAATGCTACAAAGAAAATTGTGCAAATATTTTTTGTATTAGTTGGAAGTAATGGTGTTTTTTGTGGACATTGAACCAACCAATCTCAGTACTGAACATCATTAAAAACTACTCAGCTAGTTGTGCCATCTTGGAAAGAAGAAATAATACTTTGTTTTGTTTCTACACTTAGACCACTGATATAATGCTCCTTTTAATGTCTTCAATATTTTAATCCAGAAGTTTAAAAAAAATCAGGGAAAGGGATTCTGATATGTTATCAATAAACAGAATGAAAAGACTTTAAATAATTTGCATCATCATTACACTCTCATGAAGAACGCATTTGCTAGAGAAGATTTTCAAAGCAACCAAAGGAATATGGTTGTGTATCTTCCTAATTTAAATGGAAGATGTAGAACTAAATCTTATGCATGGCCTTAAAATATGAACCCTCACATGAAGAGCTTTAAACATAAATATGTGGCAGGTGACCATGGAAGATGTAATAGTATCATGATGCCTAGTAATGAGGGGGTTCCCACAGAAAATTACTGCCTGTCTATATACTGCTTTGCACTGTAGCATCTTCTTCTACAAGGGTCTCACATTGCTTCCTTTAATTACTGATTTTAGCTTCACAGTGAAAGCTTTATGTGAGGTAGGAAATGACACTTGTTTCACAGTGGAAGACCAGACACAAAAGGGTTGAAGATAGGATTAGGAGAATGCATTTATTAACCATTTCTGCAGAATTTTCTCATCTTTTCATTGAAATTGATCAGCAAAATTCCAGATGAGCACGTTAATGTTTACATTCATGAAAGACAATAAACGATCTGATGTCTACCTCCACATGCCATTGTTTGCCCATAGCATTCACCACACGTCCTTCAATTGGCCTTCTACATGCTCCACAGATGGGGACACCCATTTTGTCATGGCAGGGTAAACAATATAATTCTCCCTTCAACTCACGAGCATCAGCAGTAAGTTCCTTCCTGTTCAAAAGTTAATGAATTGAGAGGATGAATAAAGGAACCAAACAATTTCAAGTCATGAGTGTTTCTGAAAGAAAGATTCAATTTTTAAGCATTTACTTTAGAAACTATTTATATTACAATAATTGATATAAGTAGCAGCATCAAATTCAATAGCTTTTATTAACAAGACTGATTGCACAGTAAACTCAGAAAGGCCTGCTAAGTAAGATGCGCTAAGTCTCTCTGAAAATAGTGAGCTACTGTCATTCTGTATTCTGATTATGTGATGCAAATGTTTTTGAAAGTTGTAGACATGCTTGGCTTATATTCTAGCCTCATTATCACCACTTTATTTTAGAATTACATAAATATAATTGAAAGTAAAATGTAGTCTTCTTCATCTAGGGTACATTTTCCCTGTTGTATCAAGTTTCAGGGAAAGAAAAATATGCAATCACGTGAGATAGCTATGTTTACTCTTTCCCAGGTACAGAATCGCATATACTCTTCTTTTTAATAATTTACATAATCAGAATACTGAGAATGGCTAAACTTTAAAAGTGACTGTCACTAATGCTCTCAATTGGTTGCCCTTGACACACTACTACAGGATGTTTCTCAAACCAGCCTTTGCAATGGCACTGAAATGAAAGCTTCCTTTGCGCCAGAAATAAACAACTAATACATCTGCACTGTATCCTAAAACGCACCTTGATCTGTGCATCAGTGCAGGACGTAGAAATGTGCAGCTACATATTTTGCATTTGCAAATACTGGTAAAGTGAGATGGGAGAAAGTTTCTAATAAAAAGGTAGGCTCCAATAGGAAACAACAAAGTTTGCATACAATGTGACTAAAAAGAAATAACACAGACAAAATAGTAACTCAAGCAGCCAAAGAGGATCACTTTTTTTTCCTTTCATAGCAGAAAAAATAAGCTATCATTTTGCTGCTACAGAAACCATTACCTGTGTCCAGAGTTCATACCTCCTAAGATACCACCTTTTTCTGCAGAGCATAATCTCTCATGGCTCCCTGACAGGCCGGCTGCTGTAGGGACACACCAGTGTCTGGAACCTCACAGCACAAGCTGTGTGAGCTAAAAGACCAACTGCACCATTCCAGAAGCAATAACCAGACACACATCCCTATCTAGTCTGGCTGCAAGGCATGCAAATCCCACCCCTCTGCCAGCTGTACAGGACAGGTGAGCGTTTTAAAATGTAGGTGGATAAAGCAAAGGAAGCCAGCATTCTCCTGTTTTCCTTTGCAGAATTCAGTTACCCGCAGTTTGCGCAGTTGAAATGATCAGGGTGATATGGATCATTTTTGAATATGAGAGGCTGTTCATCAATAATGGCATGGCACTTCTGGCAAATGTACTTTCCTAGGCCTCTGGCTTTTTCCCGGTTATGGCAAGGACGGCAGAGATGTCTGAAACAGCATAAAAAGGAAAGATAAGTACGGCTACCAGGTACTGCAGTGCAAAATACAAACCAAACATCTATTAGAACCTCATTTCAATCAGTCTTTTTAGTAGGAGAAAAAAAAAAATCTTAAAAACAATGTGCCTGTTAGGCAAGCCAAACTCAAAAGAGGGAAAGCTATCATTTTATTTTCCATTACCATGAAGCATCATTTCTTCAGCTCATTTGGATTTAAGCTGTGCTGAAACACAGAAGGCAAAGTTTGCTATAGATTCTCACTGCTGAATGTTTTACTCTGAAAATCTCAAAAATTTAGATTGGAAGCTGGATGACTACATAAGTCCTAATTCTGTAAATAACTGCATACATAACATTAAACATATGAAGTCAGTGGCCATATAATCCATTTGTAAACTATTCTTGTGATCACAGTTGGTAAAAATATCCTACCCTGTGAAGGATGTCACTGAACTTTAGGCAATTGTTAATAAATGAGATGCTAAATCAGACTAAAATTGGAAACCCAAGTTCAACAAACAAAGAACTGATAAAAAAGACAATACTTCTGCATCTGAAGCAAGACTGCTTTCCCTAGGCTTACTAACCTAGAGTCATCTTGTGACTAAGAAGTGCATAAGAAAGCTATAAACAAGAAAAWTTCTAAAAGCACTGACTGCGATAATGCACTTCACTCTGAGCAAATGCTACCAGAATTCCAAGACTGTAGTAGATAACTATGCATACAAACTACTGAAGTGTTTATTTAAGTATCTAATTACTACAGCGCCTGTGACTTAAAGCATCAGTTACTGGAATCATAGCAGAAAAATCTGACCCTCCACTTGAAAAAAATCAATAGGCCGGGCTTGCCTGCTGCTCTCTCAACACTTTCAGAATGTTTTCCCTCTTATTACAGCATATCACAGTGTACCCTGCTGGCTCTGAAATGACACCAGCTAGACAACATGCCTTTGATGAGAAATCTGGTGATGAAGTAGGTAAACTGTCAATAGTGCAAATGTATATTGTAAAATATTCATTCTTAATGTTTACATTTCAGTTTTGTGATGCCCTCTTAAGACCTCCGGCCCATAAAAGACACTTTGGTTACTCAAGGTCAGCTGGAAAGCTTTAGGAACCTTAACCTCTGACTGCCATCTCTCAGTTCACGTTATTCATGATCAGTAATAGAAGGAAGAGTGAAGATCTACCTGCCAGCATTCTTGACAAATCCAATATCTGCCAATACTTGTTGGCAAATATCACAGCAGAAGCATTCTGGATGCCAACTATTGTTCATAGCTTTAATAACACGACCAATAATGAACTCACCTGTAAGAAACACAACACCAGGATGTAAAATACCACGCCAAACAAACTTAAAAGAAAACCATGACCGAACCGCTACAATGACATTATCATCCTCTCCTCACCTAAACCCCTCCTCCTTATCTGGTATGATATATTGCTCTCGATATTACAGTTCTGGTTCTAAACTCTGGGGTATGGTTTTGGTTGTTTCTCTGCTATGGGACAAAAGCAAATGTCCTTACTGATGCACAACCTTCTGTTCTTCATATACCATTCCCTCTACATGCATGCTTCGCTTTCTCTATGCAGTCATCGTTTTCAGTCCCTCCCCTGTTTTTACTTATCTGATCTCCAACTCTTATGAAATACATRGAGTTCTTTACATAATATGGCTTCCTCTTCTCCTAATCATTTTTCATCTTTCTTCTCTTTCAGAGGAAGACAATTTTAATTCAATTGTGTCTTTTACATATTTCTACTACACTAGGGTCTGGAACCAAGATTTGAAGGGGCTCTGTACTCACTGCACAATAGTTCTGAGCTTGGGTGGCTTTGGACCCACTGCAAATAAACCATGGAGTCAAAATGCAAAGATACAGCGAAGTCTGGAGAATTTACTGTTTAGTAAATCCAACACAAACAACTTCTGACCTACTTAGGAGTCCTGTCCTGTGAGGCATTAAGAAATAGCGTGAAAATTACAGTTGCACATGCGCAGTGTGACTATACTGCACCTGGAGCAGAGCCATGGCCACTACACACATGATTTAATCATTCTCTACACGGACGTTTGGGCCAAGACTCCAGAGCACTGCAAAAGCTCTGCCTAGAACGTGTTGGGAACTCAGTTTTCTAGTGTTGAGAGAGGCTCAGTCCTGGCCCCGAAGAACATACAGATCAAGCAGGTGTCAAAGTGGAGTGATCAGGCAGGTAACACACAAATGAAATGAAGACTAACACTCAACTCTGTGTCGCTCCCATGAAGTCATAGCTTTTCAAGAATAAAATCTGATCAACTCTAAAAATGCCAGGGATGCTCACGGCATCATTGGTTACAACAGCCATATTGATTTTGGCCACAGTTACTAAATCCAAAAAGCCTGGTTCCACACAGCGCCTGTGGGGTGCTGCTGGTAAAAGAGTAAAAGGACCTGGGAGGCAGCCCAGCCAGCCAGTCACACCCTCCAGCTAATTCACTTACTCTTAATCCATTTGTTGGAACAAGTCAGTAAAGAAAACTGACGAGGTTTTAACAGAGTTGGTGCTATAAAGAACGAGGGCAAGAGCAGCAGAAGCTGCTCCAGTTGAGGAGCTGTGCCAGCTGAGCAGGAAAAACTCAAGATATGCAGTGGCACTCCTCCTTACTACCCCTGGCTGGAGCACTTACCATGCCCAGCAAAAACTGATGTAGGCCTTCTGCAAAGAAACTGCTGGGTGCTGAAGAGAAAAAAGTCCCTCTGCCTGGCTCACCAAAGGGGGGTACCAGTGTTAACAGAGATGAGCAGAATGTGGCTGCATGTGGAAGACCCTACTATGGAGGAAGAGCAGGGTTTTGTTTTTTGAGGGGTTAGATATGAGATGAGGTTTCGCAGAACTCCTGACAGGCAAGGAGCTGAATGCAAAAGAGGAAGCCCTGGCATAAGGGAACAGGATGGGACAGAGGAAGGGGACCCTGTGTAGTGAATGGAAGAACACACGGCTCCCTCACACAAGGAGAACAACTGGCCCGTAAAAAGAACAAAGTGAAAAACCTGGTCTGTTACATACTTCAGGTTTGCTCACAAATCACCCCCAACCTCTTTCTTCTTCTCCCCTGCTTGTTCAAGTCCACAGCTTTAAATTCAAAGGCCCAGAGCATCTGCTTCCCTCTTTCTCAATATTCAACTCCTTCCTTTGCACAAGGGAAAGGCTTTACTAAGGTAAGTGAAAGTCACAGCAGATGTGCCAAGGTGTTACAGAAAAATAGAGCTTCAAGACCAGTTTAAGCAATAGGAAAGTAATGACTTCTCAGCCCTGCCCAAGAAAGATGTGTCACACACAGGGAACACTGTGGGGAAAACAAAAACAAAAACAAAAAACTTGGAAATGATTACAGTGTAGGAGATGCAAACATTTACATCAAAAGTGGCAAATAAAATGCTGCCCTCAGTGTCATGCAGGGGAAGCATTAGAAGTTGAAGCCTTACAGGAATTTGTTTCAAAATGACAAGAGGGGACCAGCTGATTCATCAGATGATTATAACACTAGATGATAAAGACTGGCCTAGCTTCTTGGAATAGGACAGTTTGGATGAGTTACAATAGTCAAAACAGGTGACAAAGACTGCTTAGAGGGTTTCAGCTGCATGAGAAAGGCTATATATGAGTGCATGCATGTATGTGGGTATGTTTTATCCTGTTAATAATCACGAGGTCATGAATGGTCTGTTCATTGGATCACTGAATCAACAGCTAAGCTACTCACTCAAGTAATGCGAACTTTTTTTTTTTAATCCTATTGCTCGATAACCTTTAGCAAAAGCTGCTCCCAAATTTCTCTGAAGTCCAGTTCATTCTGGAATGTCCAATGCTCAGCTACACAGGGCCACCTCCACGGGAACATGTACAAGGTTTGCAAACTTTCCCCCAACCATCTATGTTGACCTCCCATTTATGACCAGTATGAAGTATTTCACCTTGATATAACACTTACCACATTGATGGCAGCAAGGGGCAAACAGCATTTGAAAATCATGTTCGCAATACTTCCTCCCTTCAAACTGCAAAAGGAAAACAAGCCAAGATTTAAGAGAAAAGGAACATGCCCTTAACATAAATACTGGAACACACCAGGTTGYTTCCAGACGCAACTAGGCAGTAAAAGATAAGAGGCTGCACAGAAAACAGACTATGCGCTAGAAAAATAGATATTAAATTCACCCACCTTAATTCAGCTACTAGTTAGCATGTAGTGTTAATAAAACTCTATTACTTTAATACTGCTGAGAGTGTAGGGCATTTTTCTGTGTCACTCATTTATATCACAACAGATGTTTAAATTTTGACAGATTGCTGAAAACCTGATGTAACTAACAGAAAGCTGGGCAGGAAATTAGCTTACGGAAACCTTTCCTAGTGGGAAGCATTTTCCCTGAACCCATTTGATCTTTTCACCACTCTACATTTCCTGTAAGAATGGCCCAGCACCCGGGAGGAAATAAGTACAGGGGGAGGAAGAACACCCAGGGACAGATATCTTTGCAGTTTATACAGCAGCACAGCCAAAACATAAAGGGAAATAATGCTTTTCCTTCATGATGTTTATCTGAGGAAATTTTAAGGAACAAAATTCACTAACTCAATGAGATGAAATAGGGAAGCTGATCTTAAGGGATTTAGATTTGGATCTGACTTTACTCAAAGCTTAGAGGAGTTCAGTTGCAGTTCAAGCTCATACAGAAAAAAGCATGTGGGAAAAATAGTTTCAAAGAAGTTCTACAGCACTGCATTAGCAGCTTAGCTGAAGAATATGTAAAAACATGTAGACAAGTATGTCCTGAAATGAAGGGAAATGTTTAGATACATTCAGGCACCTCATTACCAGAGAGAAATGCCAACTAGCATGTTAAAACCAGAAAGGCAATATTAGGTATGCTATAAAATGTTTGGATTTGGATGTCTCAGATTAAAACACTGGAAAAAGGGGGACAGMAGGAAGCCCCCACTCCTTCCTTTTTACTGGGTTTAACACAAAACAAAGCAAACTGCATAAAATACTACCAGCAAATCAAGTTTTGGTGTATGGATAGAAAATACAGCGATATGCTTCAAGGTCAGCTGTTTTACACCATGAAATCCCACAGATCAAATGCAATATAGGTTTAGTAATTACTGGTACAATATACAGAGCTATTGGCAAGGTGGTGATTTAATGAAACAGCCTACAAGTCACTGGAAACTTGGGATCAGAAACGTAGCTCTTGCGCTCAACCTGAGTCACGCCTACTAGGAACAAAAAAACCACATGTTCTGTACAGAAGCTTCCAGAAGTATATGCTAATAATTTATGAAGTGTTTTTCAAGTGTAATAATCTAAAACAGATGACTTTAACTGAAGCTTTTTTTCAATTGAAAGACAGAGGGATATTACTGTCTCAAAGAAAAACTGAAATCTTTGGTTCAGTGAGAATTGTACTTGCTTCCTACCAAACAATCTTGCTAAACTGAAAAATCAGAAAACTTCTTATTTTGTGTAAACAGGCGGTACAATGGAAAATGCATGGGTTTGCTTGGATTTCAGAGCCACCACACGTTGATCTGGGCAGACCAAACAGGTTTTCTTCCCCCCTGGTTTGCGTCAGGCAGGTATATTAGGTTGCCATTAAGTCTTGTTTATATTTGCAATTTTTTTTGGTTCATTTATGCTGCACCTTGCGGATGACCCAGCAGCTCATCAGTCACAGAAAACCATGAACTCCAGTAGCAAATCCCACCACGTGTATTTTAAGATCAAGGTCATTTGCCTGTTGTAGGCTGGAGGTCCATGAATCAAACGTTTCTGCACAGAACATTTCACCATGACAATCTCCAGCTGATATCCAGGTCTCTACTAACTTACTGGAAAGACAGGTACAAAAACTTCTTTAAAGGTCCTTCCTCTAAGATGCTTTCTGGCAAAGCCCATTTTAAGAAAACACTGCAGGTGCAACTGGAATAGAAACAAAACTGACAAATTCATTGCAGCACCTTCCTTTAATCTTTGCAGAGGTTATTACAGAAGTCTCTTAAGAGGGGGGGAAAAAATGAAAGGAACACTCTCCCCTCACCTACACACAAAAGCAGAAAGTCACTCTCTCAAAAAAAAAAAGCTACAACTTCCCCAGAAGCTCGCGAATACAAGTTTCCCAATTAGAGTGCTCATGAGTAATTTTTATAATGATTTTATTGTATTTCTTCCATTGTGGGAAGCACCTGTCTAAGCCCTTTCATCTCACCCCCCMCACACACACATCAGCACAATGCACAGCAAGCTAGACCCCTGCAGAAAAAGCCCCTCTTAAAACACTGTTAGACTAGGGGTAGGATTCATCTCTCCTAACTTCTGCTGGCTAAAAGTTGGATGTCTAAAGCCAGGCCAGTCCCCTGGGCGCCCATGCGACCCCGTGGAAGAGAACAGCCGTTCTTGAACCCACGGTTGCGATGGGTTGGAGGAACTGCCCACTGATTAATCACAGTGTGGCTAATCTTAGATTCCCCCTCTACCCAACAGCTCAGGGAGTAAATGGCTTCAGTATGCGATAGTGAGACAAATGTGAGTGACAACTTGATGTAAGAGGCATCACTAATTGCGCACTGCTATTTTCTTGACTGTACCGACTTACATTAAGCTAATGTATATCAGCATCCAGGGTTATATTTCATGGCCCCCCTGGACATGGTGGCCCCAAAGCTCCCCATGGAAGGAGGTTGTTCTGCTATTATTAGTACAGGACTGTACATTGCTACACTTTGCTGGTATGCATTTGTGGTAACTTCTGTTTAGGCTAAGTGCAGAAGACAACATGCTAAGCTGATGATACTCAACAGAACAGAATACATGTGCACCCGAGCAGGTCCCAAACCCACGGTTCCTGTGTTACATGAGGTCCATAGCTCCCACTCACTCCCTTAAACCACAAGGCCAACACTGACTGGTAACTAGCTGCATTATCACTTCTAATTTATGCTGATGAGGACATCAGCAAAAATCCTGGGGAACCTGGATAGGGTAAAGTTTTCCAGAAGTTGTAGCCACCTTCAAAAGGAAAAAGCTTCGAAAAAATACACGGGAAGTCTTTCCCTTTCCAGAATTATTGCTATTTAGAGCAGCGCTACCGCTCCACTGTGCAAACTCCTAGCCGCAGAGGAGGGCTGCCCTGGTGCCTGCAAGGGGCTCAGCTCTGATGCCAGACCACAGCAAGCTACGCCAATCTGGTGTGTCTGTCACCACGCAACCAGGTGACGCATCCAGCAACACAGGAGGCCGGCATTGGCATTTCTTTCACCATAGCTCTACCAATACACCCCCCCCCCCCCGCCAGGGAAGCAGAGCCCAAAAGCTTATCACTGCAGCATTTGAGTGCGAATGTGATAAGCAGCTTAACGACTAACAGGGGAAGGCTGCAACACTTGCGATAGGCAGGGGAAGAATACCTGGCTTCCTGATTGCTAATAGCTGGAGATCATTCCCAGGGAACACTGGCTTAGCTCAGACACAGAGTAAACACAAACTAATGCAGAGTTATCAGCAATGCCTGCATTTACCCAAGGGGAACCTGCTCAGAAAAACACATTAACTGGCCACACCTCCAAATGCATCTTCTTAAAGGGTGCATTAAACCAGTCTGAGGAAGATACCCTTTTGCCCAACTTCCTCACAGTGATACAGATCACCTTCAGTCCTCCAAGCATTGTCAGCCATCTCGTGAGCATCAGGCAACCTGAGCTCATCCTCTGCCTGCTTAGGACTGTTCCTCCCTCTCTCCCAAACACTGTCACCCAGGACATTCCCAACTCTTGTGCTGAGGTGCCAAGCCATCACTAAAATACCCGTGTGAAAGAAGAGCAGGCTGTGCCCTTGCCCCCCCCCCCCCCCAGCAGCATGACCAGGAAATACTCCAGGGGTTTCCACCACCATCATTTCACTGACCATTTCAGTGCTAAGTGAGTGCCCTTCTGCCAGCACAGGACAGATGTGGATGCACTTGCACTAGTTCACCCTAAAGGGCCTTACAGAAAAGAAGGATTTGCCAAAGATTTCCAAGCTAAGACAGCCAAAAAGGCACGCAGGCTGGGACAACACAGATATCCACTCACCTCCATCTAGAAGATGCCCAGGACCAGCAAGTATAGACAGGAAAGGAAGGCTAAGTAACATTTATTAACCCTAATCTGAAGGCTGTCAGAAGTTTAGACAGACTTTTGAAAAGTATCAGACAGACTTGCTGGTGTGGAGAGGAACTGCAAACTCCTGTAGTGGATACTATAAGTAAGGGCTAGWGGCAGAAGGATGACCTGAAGTTCACATACAACTCTTTGGATGTTTCCTTAATCCTAATCATAATTATTTTATTTCTGTAATAGATGTGGCAAAAAGTATCTATTCCTAACTTAAATTTTCCAGTTGTCATGTAACATTTCTGAAGAACAAAGCCATTGCAAGCCTCTGCACAGCCTGAAAAAAACCCAGAAACTTTAACCAAAACATGTTTAAGTACATGGGGCTATTTTCATTCCCAAGACAATCTATCAACACTCACTTCTGACTTATTGTCTTTAGCAGGAAGTATCACTTTGCAGTAAAAGAGTGCTTAAAAACCAACCATAATGAATAAGGATGTTAACACTGTAGCAGTAGGAAGCAAAATGCCTCTGTGCAGTGCATCCAAACACCACCAGGATGTTTGCTCCTGCTGAGGGAGATCCACATAGGGCCACACATGAGCAGAGAGGTGGTAATATTCCTGGACTAGGCACAAACAGACTTTCTTTCCACTGTTGTCCTTCTCCACCCTCTAGGAGATAAAGGCTTCCTAGAGCAGAATTTTTCCAACTTTTATCTCAAAGGACCATCCAACTTTCAGAGAGAGGTCTATGGACTGCCTGACTGTGCCATTGTTTTTTCACACTCAGGAGAAGGATAAATAAAGTACTTACCATTTAGAGAAACAATATTTTGTTGTTTTAAAGAAATTTTACTCGCACACAAATATTTTAGTTTTAAAACATTTGTGTCCCTCTATGCCTGCCTCAGGTGTTAACATGTCAGGACTGACTCTCTATCATGCATGCATGCAGGCAGCAACTCATATTAACAATTGCAAGATAACGTGCAAATATCTTGGGGGTGTTTTGTTTTGTTTTTTAATTGCTTCTGCTTTGCAGCTCACCTTTTGATGTCTTATGGACCACTAGTGGCTCATTTACCACAAATTGTGCAACACTATCCCTAAAACACTGAAAAATCTTTTGATCCTCAAACAAGGTGAGAGAAAGCAAACCCCAGGAATCCCCTTTGCCAGTCTCTTTCCCAGCCAGTCACTTCTCCCTCGGCTGCCTCCTCATCACCACATGGCATGGCTCTGTACAACTGATTAAAAAAATAATGTGAAAATAAACTGCTGTGCTCTTGATGCAGCAATAACACATTGTATGTGAGAGCACAGCTTTGTGCTCTTAACAAACTGCCAACCTTCCTTTTCAGATCATAATATGACATAAATCCTGTAACCACTATTTTATGTTGTACTACAAGCTATCTGAGCAGGACCTTATCTCTACCTGTTTTGTGAACTGCTACATACATTTGAAGCACTGAATAAAATGGATTATATATAAAGTAGGCATGAAATAAGAACCTGGCACAAGAGTCTATCCTGACTCTGCATTATAGGTGTAAGTAAACCAAGAATACCTTTTGGCAGAATTATTGGATTGGAACTATTCCTAGAGCTGTTCCAGGCTTCCGGTGCAACCACAGAAAGCGGATTAGAACAGGATTTTCAGAAATGCCTAAAGAAATTTGATACTTATTGAGAACACTACCTTTAATCTTTCTGAGCCTTTGCTCCCCATCTGAAAACTTCAAATAGTAATTCTCTACCTCACCAGCTCTACCCTTCCTTACACCAATTACTTCATACTTTATGAGCTAGTCTAAAGCCACTTTGTACTTGAAATAGCTAAATTCCCATGACAGGGGAAGGGAAAAGAAAACTATATTAAAATACACTGAGCTAAGAGCAATCCATCTGCGACAGAGAATGCGAGTGGGAGTGGTTTTTACTTTTGAAAGTATTTAAGAACTGCTAATTTAGAATCTTCCAGTTTGCTCTGTCTAGAATTGCCCTGACTTATGCCCCATTTGGGTTTGGGTGATTGCACATCTTTCCCTCAGCATGCTGACTTACAGACAAACATTTCAGCTGCAGTGCTGGCCCCACATAGCTCAGCAATAAACCTCCTATGGACTGCGGGAGGCTGGGATTTCACTCTATAGGACAGTTCTGCTCTCAGAATAACGTTCTCTGTATATTTCTGATAAAATATATAGATTGTCTTTACAGATTCTAGGGAAAAATTCAGCACCGAGAGAGAAATCTCCAGTAGTTTTTTCTCAACTCTGACAACAGTAGGTTGCACACCAAAGTCAGTCATACACACTGACGTCCTCCAGGTTTGCACAAAAATATTTCTACTTTTTTCTCTCTCCTGGGTGTATTCTTTCAGAACACAATTTTTGCCACAGCACTTTCTAAACTATTGATCTGTCTGTATTTACTTCTTGTACAAGAATGAAAAAACAAGCCAAAGAATTGGGGCAAGAACAACCTTCTGCCTGGCTTACCTCGTAGAAGAGCCCTTCGGGAAACTGCTGAAAGCACTGGGCACACACAAAGCACTGCTCATGGTACAGTTCACCGTTGCTGTTGACAATTTTCTCAGCAGGTGCAAAGCCACCTCTACAACGCTCACAGATGGCATTTGCAAGAGCATTTGCCATGTTGCTGTCRTAAAAAAGAAACAAAAAGAAAATTAGCCAAAACATGCAATCCCACTGATTTTAGTTCATCTCTTTTTTCTAAAGCCAGCTGTTTCAGCCTAATGCTAAGCTGCTCAATGAAAGCTTTTCTATGGACTTAATGACTTGTGGCATTCCCTCAGAAATAAAATGGTCATTTCCCCCCTGCCCATAACTCTTTAGAAATAAAAAAAACACAAAACAGTCTAATAACTTAATTTAAAAAACAGACAGAAACATCATCACAGATACATTCATAGCCATTTAATGAGGGGAAAAAACAGGTGACTCAACCAAGTACTATAAAAATGAAGACATACATTAGAATTACAGAAAACAAGGGCCAATGTTAGCAATAATTAACAACTTAGAATAATTTTCACATTGGAAGACATGAATGATAATATAATCCTAAAATACATGTAACAACATTGGTTCAAGCACTTTAAAATAGCAACATGAAAGCATATAAGGTATCTAGTCTAGCAGAAATTACTGAAAACCAGAGAAAGTAAACCATTATTCCTTACCCAGATTTCGCAAAGCTTAAAGTCATTTTACAAATTTAGTTTAAAGTCACGGGGTTTTGGTTTGTTTGTTAAGGTTAACCTTAGTGAGATCAGCTCCCTGCATCAGCTCGCCGTGTGCCAGTGTCAGTGTAAGGCCACAGGAGAGGGTGAGACTCTTGGGCYGCACTTACAGGCTGGACCGCTGCAACCCACACTTAGGCCAGCACAAGTTGTCATGGGACCCCACACTGGAGATGCCAGAAATATTCAATAGCCACCTTAGCTGCTTCTCAAAGGCATGCGGCTATAAAATGACAGGGTGGTATCTGTAAAATATTGGAGGGATTAGCTACTTCATTAGGATTAAGGCCACATCGGTGAGAGAGAGTACAGCTGTGCTACAGTTWATTAAGAATCTAGTACCAGGAAAAGGCTTACTTGATTTTTACATTACAGGTGTTTTCTTACTTATATCCAGACTCTCAGAGCTCTGCCTTTCAAGATCACCTTTCTGCCCCAATATCATTTGATAGCAGAGAGCAAATACAGGGCAATGGTCTAGGTTATACAGTCTGACCACAACTGACAAAACCAACAATTCAAACATCTACCTCGAAGCTTATTAAACAATTGCTGTTATTTTAAATGCACATATGCACATGCGCACATTTTGTACCAAAATTTTGTACCAAAATGTGCGCATGTGCATAGGTCTATTTTGCACACTTTTTGGTACACAGAGGAAAAATCATGGTGCACCTGTAAATGCAGAGGACTGTCCTGTGCAAGATGTCAAGCCCTTCCCACCAAGGGGCTAAAACCTCTTGGCTCCCACTGGATCCAATAGCAACTGAATCAATTCCTTGTACAGCAGCAGAGTTGGCAAACATACACCTATCACATGGTTCAAAACAAGTGTGCTTTATCTGTTTCTTACAATGTATAACAGAAGAGCTGTACACAAGGTCACATTTGACCAGTTATTATTCACTGTTTTCTTTTTCCCGCCTAGAGCCCTTTGCAGAAGAAGGCAGCAGTAACTGATACCAAAATATTCACCACCCTCTTAGTGAAATGAGTGGGTGAATCTCACAAATGAGATCAGATGGGAGAATGTTCTATACCATACATGATAACCCACAAGTATACTGAAAAATTGCAGTGATATATGTATAAGCAGTGGTTAACTATAAAGCCAGCCAATGCTCTCCAAGGATAGTATGTGCTTTATGGGAGGCATGGAGGGTTGCTGAAGCTCAGTCACTTCACCCATCCTATTCATCAATCTGAATGAACAGTAATCACAACATAAATTGGAATCTTTCATTATCACCTCAACAGTTCTTGAATACTAAGGATGCTAAACTTAAAAAATTACTCAATGTTAAGTGCTGTCAGACACAAAATGTAATCCAAACAAAAACATGAAACAGACACTTGCAAAATAACTACGTGAAAGAACAAAGCTTTCCATCTAAAAATGCAAAAATATTTGTTCACTTTAATTTGAAACACATATATGTAAAAACACCGATCTACACGATACTTCTGTTAGTAGTGGTACAGTTTATACATTTCCCCATAATAATAAGCAAATGATCTAAAATCAGAAGTCAGAGAGACTACTCAACAAATCCCAAACCAGTATCAACCACTAACAAAAATTTCTGGCACACATAATGATTAAGTCTATAGCAATGGCTCAAATATTAGTTGATGATTACAACTGGCAATGTATCAAACACAGAACAGTGGCAAAGGTTGCCTTAGTGACTTACACAGTCTACCCAGAGCTCAGATAATAAAAAACACATGCATAATACACAAATAATTTTACTTAAGTTACAAGCTGAACAAAATTAACTTACAATCTTGCATAAAAGTCACAAAACTCTTTGTAAACTTTTATGTCACTGTGCCTACGTTGCAATTTTGACACTGCTTTCTCGCCCTCATTTCCCGTGGCATTGTGTGCATCGTGAGTGACTTTGTGTGGAATCTCTTCATCCTCTGGGATCACATAAGGGCGAGCTCTGCTTTGGAAATCCATGTTGCTTTAAGTGCTTTCAAGGGTATATATTCTATAGGTTATACCGCAAAGAAACTGTAGGCAAAAGTCGGCAAAACATCGTGCTGGACTTCCCCCTTGTTCGCAGTGCAGTGATTTACTTCTGCAGCTTCGTGCCAGTCAGCCAGACACGCTCAGCGCTCGGCTAGAGCTTCAAGTTAAAAGTTCGGCAGCAACAGCGCAGCGCAAGTGTCAGGCTGTGATTTACAGAGAGGCGCTGGAAGCCGAGGAACACATTCCATTTCCAGGCTGTAACAGAAACCTGGACACTACAAAGCGGCTTCGCTATCTCCTGCTGATAGAAGCAGTCCATTCAGACCCAGGAGAGCTATTTTATGAGTAACCTATGTGACTGAACATGTTCCCCGTCAAACTTGTCCACAGGTACTTTCTTCTGAGGGGGATGGAGGTGGATTCCAGTAATATTTTATTGTGGGCAAGCCAGCAATGTACAGCATGAAGAAAATACTTCTGTCATGAGGTAAATATTGTTTTAATACTATGCTGTATTAATTACATTGCAAAAAATGGCCTTTTCTGTTCCACTTTTATCTTCTAAAGTCAAATGTGCTGAATTTATCTATAGGCATCTTTCTTCTTATCAGCACTTCAGAGAGGGTGTAGACACAGACAGACAGTTTGTTTCCATTTTGCTTAACAGGCCCTTAACAGAACAGCCAGGTAAGCTATAACAGGCAAATAAGTAGGAAAAATGAAACTTCATTTTCAGTGAGTGTGCTGTGTTTCGAACACTTGTCTGTGACATAAAAACACTTTATAGATCTGAAAGCTGAAGTAATTTATTACGGATAGTAGGGAAGTGAGAGCACAAGACCAGAAAGAAAGAAGAAAGGAAGTCAATCATTCCTTCGCTAAAGTATGCCCTCATAATGATTTTCATGCTGCAATTATTTGATGGCTATATTCTATTTAAAAAAAAAACTGTCATGTGCTGCTTACTAAGGAAAGCATGACAAACTTCAGATGTGTAGCCATTAATTACATTCTTTTAAGCTCTACCTGCTTAGAGTGAAACACTTGTGACAGACGTGGGATAGTCAGCTTCTAAGAACCTAAAACTTCAAATGAAAGAGGACTTCGGGAAACAGTCCTCAGCAACTGGTCTCTTGTGCTGAACTCACTCAACCTTGTTAGCAATCGATTAAATAGCAAAACCACATGCGCTTTGTGTTCTTGACACAAGGCTTCTTGGTATCCAAAGAATTTGCTAGTCTGAGAGGGAGCATGAGAAAGCGGAGGAGGACAGGAAGAAAAAGACTAGCGGGAACAAGTAGAGAAATTARAAATGGGAATCAACAAAGGATATGGTAGAAATTCCACTCAAGGCTGCTATTTTTTAATATGCCTTCAGTGTCTAAAAAATTGTCATCCTAGAACCTATTGCAGAGGGCCTCTTTTGAGACCATTTTTGACCAAATCTCACCCTGCTAACTGGCATAGTTTGCCTAGAAGTTTACCATGGAGCACAAACCACCCTCAGCACAGGCTTGGGCTCACACATAACCAGCTTGCAGGAAGAGAGCTAACACAGCCCTACAATTCTGCTGCTGCAAAGCACAAACAAATGGGCCAAATGTCTGCGAGGGGTTTGCTCAGGCAGACCCCTTATATAGGGGGGGTCTTATATATGTCTCTGCTTATATACCTCTCTGTAGGTCTGATGACCCAAGTCACATTAGAGCTACTGGGAGTCACAAGTTGTAACAGGCTAAGAAGGCTATACCCTCACTAGCTGCACAGCTTGGCTGGAGCTCAAGCCCTATTTTTATCTGTCTTGGAGCAAGTTCCATGTCAAGCAATGCTCAGGCCATAGCTCTAGGCCATGGTGATATTGCCAGGGCACAGTTGCAGGAAATGGTGCTGGAAGAAAAGGTTTCTGCATCTCCTGCTGCACCAGTGATGCAAACGAGCACTGTTTGCTAGTGTAGGACATGCAAACAGAACAATCCCGCTCTTTTTCTCCACGCTGGATCCCAACATTTCCTGCACAGGTAAATACTGAGTGTCTGTGAGTACGAAAAACTCCAAGGAGACTCATTGCAATGGACTAACAATGCCGTTTCATCCAGGATTAGCACAGGTGCACTAAGTCACTAAGGTAAGAAACAGCAAGCCAGTCTGTCTCCATCCCCCTTATCTGTGACCATCTCCTCAATCGTTTTCTTATATGTTTTGTCCCAGATTGCAGGAAATTCTCCTGAGAAGCTGCTGCTACAAATCAGAGAGCCCTTAAGCATTTCTGACTCCCTGTGGGCTACCTCAGTCCTTGCAGTAACCTGAAATCTGTAGGCTACAAAGGTGGCTAGAAGCCATTTCTGCTTCCTTGCATCTTCTGCTGGTCAACAGGAAAAAATCCACCCCGGTGCTTGGTTCTTCAGCTTGCTACTGTGCAATCTTCTGTGCGGCTGCAGCAAAGCAAGCAGTACAAGGAATCACTGCAATAAGTCCATCCACAAAGTCTGTTTTAATCTTCCTAACTTTTATTAAGAAGCAATCATATGAGATAATAAGTAGAAAAAGCCTTGTTCTGAATGCCTRCTGCCATTGCTCTCAGTGGAATTATTCTCAATTCACAGAATGTTAAGCAAGAAAGGAGCTTGCCAGGAGTTTAAAAAAGGCCTTTCTGCTACAATAGCAAAACAGCTTCCAGTGTGAAGGTTTGGTAATCCATGAATCCAGAGCAGATGCTCGTCTTTCTCTTTTTTTCACTTTGCTGGAGACTTGCTGCTAAGATCTAAAATTGGCTGTCAAAAATGTACTTTCATTAGGGAATTCTAGGTTACCATGAGGTGAAGCAGTCCACAGAGAGCGAGAAGTGTGTAGGGGTTCATTGATTTGCAGTAGCAGCAGCTTCCCAAGGGTATTCTCTGGAATCTGGGACAAAATCTACAAGCCAGCTGTTAAGGAAACAGTCAGTGATAAGGAGAGAAGAAAAGGGAGACGTTTAGCATTTAACTGGAAAAGGTAAGGAAGACGGAAGAAGACAGAGACACTGCTCCTGGCACACTGCGGATCTTATCAGGAGTCCAGGCAGAGAGCTGGGAAAGCGATAAAAGAAACAGAAGAGGAGCTGAGGGGAAGCGCACTGCTGCAATGGAGAAGGGCTTTAAAAGACAACAGCAACAATAACCATGTGGCTTTATCATCTCTGATGTGCAACYGCCCCGCAGCTCACGCCCTGCTTTCCCTGGAGAGCTTTTCAGTCCCGCTTTGGTCGTCGTGAGGGACCAAAGGGGACTCTTACAGAGAAGGCTGGGTGGCCAGCGCGCCCCGCCGCACACTGCGCCTCCTTCCACAAATAGATGTGCCGAGCAGCCACAGCTCCAAACAAGGTGCTTGGCAATCACAGCTGCTGCTTGGCAACCTACTTGTACAGCTGACCGTGAAATAACATTGCCCACTGGAGTACAAGCTTGCTGTGTCACTGGTGGTTTCAGGAGGCCACGTGCACCATCACGTTAGGCAGAGGGGAATGAAAAATTACAACACATCCCTCCCCTCGTAGAGGATGATTTCATTTTAATTATATTTAACAGCCAATGCTGTGCAATGTCTCTCACATGCAAAATACAGAAGAACTAGAATAAAAGTTTGCCCGTAAAATATACGTGACTTTGCAGCGCCTGCACTGATTTGTGCACCAACCTTTTAAAGTGCTAACTGATCTTTTGTGTCTTGTTACTGAAATTAAAAAACACTCTTGGGTTTTGATTTCTGCAATTGTTGGTCCTGTAAGCAACGACATATTTCCTATGTTAAATTGATCTCTTAATSCAACTGAAAGGAAGGTATAAATCTTTTCTATGAATAAAAATACACATTAATGGTAGGATTTGCACATGTGAACAGTCCTGCTCTAACTATTAAAAGGGATGCATCCTATTAAAAAGGATGGAAAACCATCTCAAAAACAACATGATAAAAAAATAGGTGAATTCTGAGTGCCCATGAAAGTTTCATCCTTCACTCTTGGCCATAAAAAGCACGATTAAGCTCATGTAGTGGGAGTTTAAACAGGGCAAACAAAAGACAACTCTAGCTGTTTCATATACTTCAATATAAACTTATTCTAGTATAAACATGTCCAAAAAATGCTTTGGTCTCTGCAAACAGAGAAGGTTCACATTCCATCTCTTCATAAGGAAATGAATATAACTGGAATAAGCAGGTAAGCAGCACCTTCCCACACAACTCTGTCTGTCATAGAAGCACAGTGAAAATCAGTTTCTAACAGAACTTGTAAAAAGGGAGAATAACATTTGAACTACAGTACTTTCTGTTGTAAGAAATATTTCAAAAAAAGCATTTCATTTTCTTTCAGCTGGTTACAAACATTACCAAAGCCATACCTTGTTTAAAATGAGAAATGATTTTTTTTTTCTATGTACAGCTATTTGATCCTTTTTAAACTGCCACCTCTTCCCCCCACACACTATTCTTTTTTTGAATTCTATACAGACAGGAGTAAATAAAAAGACACAGCATCATATATCAACAGCTCACAGTACTCTAATAAATTTGTGTTATATGAGACACAGCATGCTATCAGTTATTCTTAAGACTGCTTCCTGTGCAGTTGACTGTATGTACACTTTACCATGGCAAATATGCTCTATCCAAATTCTTTTAACGCAATAAACTTAGAAGACTTTAAAGATGCATATACATGAATGTGTTTCATATAAGAGCTTTTATACAACCCTTTCTAATTTAAGAACAGTAAGAAGGTCAGATACTAAATACTAGGGTGTACACATATAGTATCTTTAAGAAATTCACCTTAAAAAGAAAAATCCTTTCAAGAACAGGTGAGACCACATCAGGCTCACCAAACCCAAAAGCATCTTTCTGTTTGGACATATACACAAAGAACTTCACACCATCAAGTCCAACCAGTTCAAAAACCTGAAAGTGTTCGGGCAGAATAATATTGATATGGGGAGGGGAGGGGGGAGGAAAGTCAAGTGAAGGACAACCAAGTGTGATCAAGCAATTGCAGGCAACTGTGTTAGAGTGCATAAAGATAACCACGTCTCAATCAATGAGGTATTACAACCAACTATATGTGTGCTCCTCATCCATTGCTTAAGGAACAAATTTAAAGTTCAAATACATAAAAAAAAGTATGAGGCTGATCTTTGTATTTTCCGACATTTCAAATCCTAGGAAAATGCTACTATATTTCTCTTCAGAATAACAGTTCCATAGCACCAGTATTAAATACGCGTCATCTGTCATTAAATTCACCAAAAATACTTTACTGAATCCTTAGCGCAAAGGCAAATGTTAACCTTTACTTCTGCCTTAACCATTTGCCCACACTAGCTATGACTGATGTTTTTATAAGCTGAACACTGTGACCTGAACAGTTCATCCAGGAGCTATAATTAATGCCTTGACTAAACATAACATCCAGTCTACCATGAAAGACTTCTAGTATGTCCATGAAGTTCCTTATAGGGCCGAGATAACTGTCAACACCAGACTTTCTGGCTCTAAATGACATTCCTATTATAGTAACGACTCCACTGGAGATACCATGCTAAGGACTGACCTTCAGCTAAGGTGCTGCGGGACAGGGTTTACTTGGTCTCTAAGTAGCATGTCAGTTCCATGCAGATATTACCATTAATACTATACTTTCCACAACATAATCTCTCTAAACATTTTTCACTTTCAATAGGTTTATTTTTCTATTCTCATGCTTCTGATTGTGGAGTGCTGCTAAGTTTTTCATCGTCCGAATTAAACAATTTGTTTGGGGAAGGTAGAATGCAGTAAAGCAAACATCTTTTGAATCACTTCTCTTTTAGTGCTCTTCTCTCTCATACACAAATTAAATTGTAACTGTTATGTCATTTTTTTCTTCAAATATGCCCTGCAATATTATCAAGCTTTAAAAATAGCACAGAAAGGAAGACAGTTAAGCTGTCCGTAATTAACATAATGGAACTAAGTAATAACACTAATATTCAACAGCTGGAAGAAAATAACCTGAACTGATTTATGTTCCTAAGAGTCAACCATGAGTAATATACCAATAAATAAAGCTAATACAAAACAGCATTACTTTCATACTTCATTACAATGATCTTGACCTTTCGGGTAACACTGCCTGAAGACCATCATCTTACGACTTTGTACTCATTAGTTACCCAATAGTAGTAGCAAGCATTTCAAATAGGCACAGATGAATTCCAGTAACGGCTATTGAAAAGTAAGACTTGCCAAGCATTTTCCAAACTGAAGGCTTTGCTAACTATTGCAGGAATTTCTAAAGTCACAATTTTCACACTAACAGCTGACTAATGCTGAATACAGCAGGAGTGAATGAATATAATACTGTGTTTTAATTTAATTATTAAGTTACATTAATTTAATTTACTGTGTAATATTGTGATRCTACAGGCAGACTTGGGAGGAAGGATGTAAAAGTTACCACTTGCAATAAATCTTGGCAGGATTACCTGAAGGAGCAGAGTAGGAAATAGAGCCTGGGTTATTTGCTTGGTGGAAGAGAAGCAAAGGGAAAAGGGAGAATGATGGGATTTTTTGCCTTGGATCAGAGGGCTTCCAGCCCTGCCAAACCTCCTTCCCCTTTGTTATGGCACACTGAGTAAGTGGGTATAATTTGAGGATTAGCTTAAGAAAGGAATGTAGTTTAAAACTAAGCAATTGCTTATACACTTCAGGCAAAATTCACTACCCACAACATGGTAACTCGTGGAGCTATCCCAGAGCTGCAGTGCTAACATGTACCACTAAAAAAGAAGAAAAAATAAGGAGCAGGTTTCTATGTACCAGAAATATAGTGTATACTTCAGACTTTGAAGTTGGCAAGGAGAACCATACACAACAACAAATGAAAAACCTAATATCAAGGGAGACAAACAGCTAAAAATGTAAATTTTCCATACCGGAACAAGAAACAGAGTAGCCAGGGCAGTTTTGAGTCATAACTCTGAGCGGATAACATTTTTCCAATACCTGCATAGCAACACAGAGTTCAATAGGTATACTGAACTTGGGATCAAAAATTTTACCATCTGTGAAGAGCATGGCATGCATTGATTTAACATGCTGGAAAAGACAAAGTTTCACATCTACTTCACCTTCATCCATTCATTCCTTGCTGAAACCATTTGAATCTTTTATTTAAAAAGGCACAGTTGATAAATGCAGCCAGCTATTGCTAGCTTTGTTTGCCAATAGGTTACTTGCATTTGATTTTTAAGAGATGAATTCGGTTTTGGCTCATTTCCTTCTAGCTCTATCATGGCCATTAGGCAGACAGAAAAAGCAGAAGAAACAGCTACTGGGAAATGTGTTACATCACAAAAATCATGCAACAAATCTCTTGGCAGTGCACCCTGGTTGGAAAAAAGGGTTCTGCTTCAGTCAAAAGTCACCACACTGTCTTGTTGACATATTAAGACACATATCACAGGAAAGCTTATAGGAAGACTTACAATCTTCTAGAAAGAAGAGAAAACCTAAGTAACGTCATCCAAAAATGCTGCTCATGGAGTGTTACACATGAAATCATCATTTTAGAAAGTTGTCAAGAACTACTTAGAGTCAGAAATTTCTACAGAGTGGGCAGATACAAAACTGAACAATCCCTAAAATTCCTATGACAAAACAAGTGAAGAAAGAAAAACTCACAACCATGTGCACATGGCATCAGATAACATGAAAATTCAGAGCATCATGCGTACTTGGGGAACGCCTTAAGATTCCTGGAAGCAAGGTGTGACCAGATGAGTTAACAGAAGAGAAGAATACTCAAGGTCACAAGCTGTGTAGGAAGTCCCTGAGCCACAGGTGGCTGGAAACTGGGATTACTACTACAGGGAAATCCCATAAAAGTTTGCTCTTCTCTTATACCTGCCCTCCGTAGGCATCAGCTTTTGGCCACCGTCAGAGGCAACATACTTTGCAAGGTGTATTTGGACCCGACATGGTATGATCTTTCCTATGTCTGAACAGCATCATGGAAAAGGCTCAGGGCTCTCTAGAGCTCATCGTGCCCGCTAGCTTTGCATTTGCTAGAACAGCTCAGAGACCACAGGAAAGGAAAACGAAAAGATGGGGAACTCAAAATTACACCCTTCAAGCTTGCTCTCTGTCATGCCTACAGATTGACAACTTTCATTTAAGGAGTGACATTCACATAAAATGCAGTTTTCTCTCCTCTGCAGAATATTTCTGTGTATAAATTCACAGTTCAGTGTGACAGACTGAATTCAAACAACTTAATTATACAGAAGAATAATGGGGAATAATGAGCAATTACATATTTTGTAAAGAACACCTTTGATTAGGTGTTCTCAGAGCATATGAAATCAAAATTAAAAAAAACTACAACTTATATTTATCCAACTAGCATTGTAAGAAAGAGCAAGGAAAATTCTAACTGCTATAATCATTGAAGCTTAACAAATTTATTTAAATCATAAATTATTACAATGAGGCAAACATAAGATGAATGGTAGCAATTGCCTGGCTTTCTGTTATGCAACCTCCGGTGATTTGCAGTCAGGGAAGGCAATAGGGTAAGCAAGTCAAACAAAATTGCTTAACAGTTATTATGCAATACAAAGACAAGGGGTGAGCGAGAAGGCAAGAGGAAAAAAAAAAGGGTGTGTTCACCATCAGCTATTTTAACCCCTAAAGCAATGAAAAGTACAGAGAAAAATATGTAAAGCCTCTAGTCATTTGGATACCTCAGACTATGGCTTAACACACCTTCTAAGGTGTGTTAAGCATATTTTTGCTTGCTGGAAGTTACTATAATTAATAATTCAATGGTGCATTTACACAGACAAATCCTCTCTCCAATTAGAGCGCCCAGCAGATGAGCCAAAATGTTTTTTTTAATCAAGAGTTCTAAAGCATCTGATTCAAATAAATATTTATATGTCCCAACTCCCTATTGCTCCAGCAGTGTTTCTAACCACAATGATGAATTGTAATTTTTTTGTGGCTGAACTTTTATTTTCATACTCTTCCTGGTTTAATAAATTAGTCTATTTCTTTACCAATGTGTTGAATAATTACTGCTTTACCTGCTGATACTGGAAGCTAAGTATCTACATAAAGAAAAAGGAAGTGTAAATATTAACATTTGTGACGCTGTTAAGAAATGTTACTAGTGGAAATTGAATTTAAGAATTCGTTGAGTTAAAGATCTGTTCTTTCTGCCTTCTCCTAATCCCAGCACCTGGAGGAACCTGAAAGCCCAACAGGGTCCCTGGTTCCCCAGATGGACCCCTACCAGCATGTTTTGTTGTTCCTGCTAGAAAGGATAGGAGGTCTGGGGGGCAGATGTGGCTGGAAACACCTGCACATCTTTGCTATCTACTACAGATGGGGAGGGAGGTTTGACTGGAGGTCAAGGAGACTTATGACCTTGCACAACTCCCAAAATGCTACATTTCATTAGGAAAAGGAGGCACTCAGACCTGTCACATTGCCAGTGTCTTGTTTGTTCATTCATTTCTTTTTAAACCTTTCTGCAAGCTTTGCTGCACTGAGTCCACCCTCCCCAGTCTTAGTGGGACTAAGGAATGTGCTTATGTCTTCTAATTTCTCTGCAAGAGAGTCTTTGTGCATGAAATTTTGGGGCACATCAGGATTTTGGGGCCTTCCAACCTGGAGTGACTGTGCACAGGCAGGCGGGTGTTTGAGTGGAGCCAACAGAAGATCGTCTGCACCTACTCTGCCTTCCCTTCACAGGGGAAAAGTTTCTAACTTCCCTTTCCCTTTCTTAGAAGCATCTATCGTGCTTTCTGCACAAGAAAACAGAGCAGTGAACTACTTGAATAGCTGACAGCTACTGAATGAAGCTTGCCAACAACTGCTGTTGAAAATGGTGAAATGTTTGGTAAAGGTTTGAGACCAACCTCTTCCAAAGTTGTTTACATTTTTAATTGCACTTGTTTGAACATACAYGAACTTGAAGAGAGTTATGGACAATACACTTTGATCAAATGTGTTTTAAGTGTAACTGTTATAAATAAATAAATAAATGAAATAAACTGAGAATTGTCCTTGCTTTTCACAATGCATTTTATTGAACTTTGGAAACGAATAGCATGAATTTTTCAAAGGAATCACCATATTTTAACAAAGGGCAAGGGAGGAGAAGTGGGAGATGCAAAAATAGCAAGTATATGATTAATCATTAGAAGTCACTTAATAGTAGCTGTAAATATATGCTTACAATTTCCTTTGCATCCTGTTTGCTGAAAAAAGCAAGGATGAATAGCTCAGCATACAGGTAGAATTTTTTTAAACATCTTTTTAACAAACAAGGCAAGGCAAGATTTCTCAGAGAAGTTGTTTTTCTTAATTCACCAAATCAACATAGCTGGAAAAGAACATGCCTTCTCAGTACTGAAAACAGCAGCAGAGTTGCCAGCTTGCAGTTAGTTCGACGACTGCTGCTTTTGCTCCAGACAAGGGATATAAAAGCATCAGAAAGCCTTCTGCACTGCATGTTTTGAACTCTGCACCCACAAAACATCCTAGATCAGTTAAGATCCATACACTAGTAAGTCTAGTGCAAGCAGGGGAAGAGAGGACTGCATTCAGGATCCCTGCCCTAATGGATGTCTAAATCAGGCRTCGTAGTTTTACTGTGCAAGTTCAAGAAAAGTATGAGCCATCCAGACCACCTCTTACATGGGGCTATCAGGCTCCAGCTCCCTATGAAGTTAGTAAAGCACCTGCAACATCTATAACAGATTGAAAGGCATCCAGAGAGATTTCAAGGTTTGTTAAGTGATACACAGAGCAGGAGAGAGAGAAATGGAAGCTGTATTTTCCACCCCCCCCATGAATGTGCTGCCAGCACAAGGGCTGGTGGTATCACTTGGGCATCTTATGCCAAGAGGAGGAGGGTAGAGGGAGGGCAATTCAGTCCATACCGAGATAGGTTCCTAAAAGAGGTGGGATGAGTTCTTTCCCTTTCCCCCCACCTCGGTCCCAGCTTTCTCAGTCAAGCTCAGGGCTGCCATTTATGGCTGTGGGTGGCTTCCCTTGAAATGGCCTTACTGTTGTCAACTGGATGGACTCTAGCAGGTCATTACCTGTTCTGCTGGGACAGCTCAGATGCTCAGTCCTCATATCATTTCCAACCCTGAGGTAACTGGAGCACGTTTTGAGCTAGTGCCATACACCACCAGTCTGTGACCTGCAGCACTTCAGTGCTATGCCAGCAGTTGAACCTTTCTGAAGCAGCAAGAGGAATCACGGTGTGGATAGCGGGGGTGGGAATGAGTAAAACCATGCATTAAAGTAAGCTCTGCTGTTGGTGAATCAGGCCCCTTAGGATAGCCAAAGTTGGGTGAGATGAGCTCCACTCAAGATGATCTAGCACCTCCTTGCTAGAGCAAGGAATGTTTGGAGAGGCACCGTTAAATCTAAAATTCATTTAGGGGGTTCTGCTGTAAACAGAAAGCTGACAAGCTATAAAACTTAATGAAAAGAGCCAAACCATATCCCTATGGCCTTTCCTACAGAAGATTCTGGGGGAAATGTGCATAGAGACTGACTCATCATAAACTGAAGAGCAGATCTGAAAGACAATGATGGGGGTCAAACCTTTGACTATACTGTCATTAATGGACACAGATGCACAAGTTAAAGATCAGCTTCCTGTTATGGAGCTCAGAATACCACAGCACACGACCTGTCATGAAGTCATGTCAACATAGGAAATTGCTTTTGTACATTAAAGAAAATTGTTTTAAGGAACTTTGTTTCCTGGAAAATGAAATCTATAATATAAATGTATATTCTGTATATGTTTAGGCATTCCAAAATATTGCACAGCGCTGTGCAGGAGGACAGTGCCCTAATTATTAATGATCTGGTGGGTTTTAAGTGCAAATAAAATGGACATTCCAAGGCATGAGCAAAGGCAGAATTTTGGCACTCATTAATTGCTTTGCAGCACTGATAATGGCAATCCTTGACCGGACTCTGGCTGGGCCTCCAGGGCAGTTTGCAGGCACCCCAAAGCGTCTGTCTCCACTAGCCGTGAGCTCACTGTGCAGAGCCTGGTTCCTCCCGTGATCCCAACCAGAGAGCACACAGCTGCAATCACAGTCGGGCACCAAGCTGCAGTGCAGACGCTAAGACACCCCGTGCAGAAAGTAAAGGGGGCTCAACAGCTGCCAGTTGGGTTACTTAGTGCTGTTTTATGTCTTATCAGAGGAACACCCAGGCTTGGATCCCACAAAATAACTACCAGTGAAGACAGAGAACTCAAAAAAGGTAGGGAAGAGAAATCCCATAATGGGAAGAGATGTAAAAGGCAGTGAAAATATCATGCTGTATGGCTTTAACAACTTAAAACAACAACAAAAAAACAAACAAACAGAAATTCTCACAGGACACCTTAAGGAAATGAGCATCTGGTACATTTTGGCCCAAGATTAAAAAATACAGCAGCTTAAGGGGAAAAAAAAGCTTACAGTGAACTGCTCCTCAAGGGCTGATATTATTTAACACATTAGATTAATATGCATGTAAAATGAAATACAAAGGAGCTAGAACAAAGAAATGAAGAGAAAAACTACAGGAGGGTATTGCAAAGCTCTGCAGAATGGCAAGCTATATTTAGCAGACATGAAAGAAACCTCTTGTCTTTCTTGTGGACTCTTGATATTCTGAAAATATTTGCTGAGGACAGACAATGAGGTGTTACTGGGGAGAGCATAAGAAAAAAGCTAGAGGTTTTCAGCTTTTCTGTTCTAGAAAATTAAAGGCCATTTTCTCTTCATTCCTGATTGCTCTTTGCCCTGTTGTTAYGTCATTATTTTGTACTTATGCTACAGCTTTTTGTCATGGAGAGTGCAGTAAAAATCACAAATAAGGCTGCCTGGCAACACACAATGAAATATAACAAAATGGGTTAGGAAGGAGCAAGGTCTAGTTTAAATAAGAACTAGTTTAAGCTGAGAGCAAATATAAGAAAAGCTCTGTCCTTCTTAGGTAAATGTTTTTGATTCCTCCTGACTCTTCACTTCCACAGATACCATTTACCAGATATCTTTACTAGGTTGTCCCCCTGCTCTAGGAGTATTATCTGACTATCCTCTATTCACCTTCTTGTATCTCCAGTACCTTCCCCTTAAAAAAATAAAATGAAAGCAGAGGAAAGTTAAGATCAATCCCCGTTTCCCATTTTTCTTGTCTTAAACTGGAAGGGGCTCAGGAAGAAACCAACACACCTAGGTTATATTGATATAGACCCCCCTCGCCCCACACAAAGGGCCTCATTCCAGTCTGGGACACATACATCATGGGCCACTATAAATAAGAGAAACAACAACATAACTGCTAGAGAGCTAGCACATTAGTGACTCATTTTTAGGTATCTGCTTGGAAAAGCAGCTTTCTCTTCCCTAACAAGATACATTCTTCCTCATTGCTAGTTTTACATAAAAGAGACTAAACGAAGTCAAGAATCTCTTCACATCTCTTACTCTAAGAAGTCTGGTGATTTTTCCATCTATAATTAACTATATGAATGTAATATATACTATTAATGCTTTTAAAAGTCCACCTAAGAAAACAATTCAAAATGAGTATTATAAATAGACAAAGTATACATATAAGATCCACAAGTTAACACATTTATAGAAGTGATTTGATTTTTCTCATAGCAAATAATCTCAATAGGTTACCATAATATTTTGCCACAAAAATGTTTTAATTGAGGTGCTTAGTGATAACAAAGGGGTGAATCTCCCAAAATCAGAATACCTATCCTTCTGAAATTACTAACTCATGTAATGAAACTACAGTAACAAAAACACGTAAATTAAGACACATTCCTATCTGATGCACAAACACTAACACCAAAAAATACTCTAAAAATAAAACCAAAGAAAAGGCATTAGGAGATAGGAAGTACTTCCTCTCCACTGATGCTTTTGTTAGCATTTACACAAGAATCCTTTTCTAAGGAGCCTGAAGTGGCAACAGATTGCTTTCACACTGAGAATACTGGGGGGGGGGGTAGCGTTTTTCCTTTTTTTGTGGCTGCATTTACAGATGTTACAAACTCTTCTTCAGTGTTACCGTCCCAGGCACAGCCTTTCAAAAATCCACCGCACTGCTTTCAAAGAAATGCAGCACCAGGAAGATAACCCCCAGACATTAAATGGCTTTCTGATTTTTGTTTACCCTTCCTTCATAAGGTCATGCTAAGTGGTTCCACTGCATTCTTTTGTCTAAAGCCATTTCAATAACAAAGAATCCTCTATGAAGAAAGTGAGGGCCAGCAAGCGGCACAGACCCTTCGCCACCCAGGCAGCCCCCAGACTGACAGCACAGAGACCCCAGAGAAGCACCACGAGCTCTCCTTGGCTTCGGCCACAACGCTCTGGTGACCAAGGCTGGTTTTAAACTAGAACGAACAAAGCTGTCAGATCATGGAAAGTCATTCACGTGTAAATGCTGGCTGGCAAGGGACCCAGAAGTAACCACTAGCTCTTCCCGGACCTAGGGAACAGATTCATGCCATCGCCAATAAAGACAAGTCACCACCATGGGCTCTCTATTATTCCTCCTCCTTTTCGCAGTGCTTTGGGACTACTCTTCAACGCACGTGCTTTGCAATGGCTTTCCAGAGCCTTGTCTGCATTTTGCCAGAGCACTCCCCCAAGAACGGGTCCGGGCGCCTGCGCTTACCGCCGATTCGCACTCACCTCAGCTTCTCTTCATGCGACCCGTGGAGTCCCAAACTATCAGGGCGATCCCGTCTCCTCCTGTACAGACCTGAATGTGACAACTCTTTCAGCTGCAAGGCGGTCATATCTCTCTAACCAGAGGGGTTTGGGGTTTTTTGCTTGTTTGTTTTTTGGAGGGGGTTGCTTCGGGCTGGGGCTTTTCCCCCAGATGTTGCTGGCGAGGAGCACGCCTGCCAAGGCGCCTGGAGAGCCGGCGCTCAGCAGCGCGCCTGCACACCTGCAGCCGCCGGCCCGGCCAACCTCTGCGCGCAGGCAGCCGCTGCTCGGCTTCCTGTTTCTCACAGGTACACACCCTCCTGAAGGGCACTACGCTTCCCCGCCCGCTTTATCGCACCTCGGGGAGGTCTGTGGCAAGCCTCCCCGGCTGCCCCGCGGCTTTGTTCAAACTCAAAGCTTCGCCGCCCGGACAGGAGCGACACCGCACTGCATTCTGCAAACTATTCCTTGCCCCAGCGCCCGCTGCAATTAGCGCAAAATCTCCCAGCTCGTAGTGAGCTATTAACTCTTTCCCGCTATAATTTACAGCGGAAAGAAACTCATTACTGCTATAAAAATTTGGAGTTACTCAAGCGTGTAAGCAAATTCTAATATGGAGATTTATCCAGCAAACTGACTTCAGTAACCGTCATTAAAATAATCTTTTGGAAGCACAGTAACACTGTGCATTTATCAGACAATGCTCTTTTCCACAGATCCTTAAGAATTAAAAAAAAAGTATGGTCTTTATTTTTTCTTCTCTAAGCTATCAAAACATAGCCACTGTAGCTATTTGTCACATTTTGTAGTGATGAAGTGTCCCGTGTAAATTATAAAACAGGAATGAAAACGCTTAAGGTTTCCTGTAAGACAGGAAGGTGACTAGCAGGGATTTGCAAGCTGTGTCTCATCTTAATTAGTAATAAAGACTTTTAATTTGAACTTAAAAGGAAGTTTCAAAAAACTTTTTTTTTTGAAAAATATTTGAAGTTTTTTTGACTTTATTCTTAGTGCATGTGAACAAACCCTTAATCCAGAGTTTTTACTTCTATGTTGAGATTTCAGGGGGGTTGGGGGTTTGTTTTTTAAATGAACTTTTATATAATAAAAGCAAAGAAACCCAACAATTTGCAAGGACTCTTGACTGGGATAGGAAACAAGATCTGTGTAGTATGAATTTCACAGTTCATTACTGGAGTGTTTATTTTGTAGTGGAATACATATGAGAGAGTATTTTTGAATTGTTGTAACAGAGAAAAGCACAAAATATGTAATAATGGATATATCACTTGATACCAATTTTGTCAAGATTACTAGACATATAAGGACAATAGTTTTATACGATGCTATCAATGTGCGTAAGTCTGGAATGTCATCAAAATATAATATAAAACATCATACAATGGAAAAATAACAGAAATTATTCTGGAAAAGGCATCGCATAAACTATTACCCATTTGACATGTTAAGAGATTCAAAATTATATATATGATGTTAGAAGGCTGAACATATTTAAACGTCGACAAGAGCTATCCTCCTATCCTCAGGAGATAAAAGAGAGAACAGTCACAATATTTGCCTAAACATGCTGCATTCCAGTTTCAAACAAAGTTTTTAAAATTATTTCTCAATATGAAGCAGGATAAGCTTAAACATAATTAAACGACATTTCCCTGCAGTTAGTCAGTCAGTGATTTAATGAAAAGTTAATGCTGTTACAAGCATTAAGTATGGCAGATGACAGATGCACATGGCACAGCAGCCTTTATAAACTATCAACAGTTTCTTACTGTGCTTTAAATAATCAGTGTACCCATGATACATCTTTGTCCAATTTTAGATAATAACCTAAAAAGTGAAGATATAGAGTAGATCTTTTGCTGTGGAAAAGCTTTTTGTAAACAAATAAAATCGAACTGTTACCTACAAATTTGTTTGTGGAATTTTATTAACTACAGTAGCGATGTCTTCAATTTACTTTTTGTATTAATCATTATATGAGTTCATCAAAAATTAATGAAAAAAATCTTCACTTGCTTTGTTGCAAATTGACTTATTCTGAAGCATGCAAGTGCTAAATTCATGCTTATCTGCATGAACAGCCTCTGTACTTGGATAGCCTATAGGACAATCTCTCTCACTAAAATGTAGTTAAGAATCATAATTGCACCAGACTGGTATTATTCAAAATTAAAGTCAATGCCCCCAGACAGAGCCAATAAATTTAAAGAATACAAGAAGTCCAGACATTGAAAATGCATCATTTGATAGAGAGCTGTTCAACATCAAATCCACCTCAGCATAAAGGAGGGCAAGATGATTGGTTATTTTTCAACRTGGACCGAGAGTCAGCTCCATGGCATCTTTTTTTAGTGTCTTCTTCAATAAACTTCAGGAGGGATCTAAACTGATTGAGAAAAACTGTTAGAGAACTTGAGGACAAGCTAAAAGCTTTCTGAAAAAAGAAATCCAAACTGGACTTCTTTTCTGCCTTATAGGATCCACACCAATTCTCGTAAGAAACGAGGTTTCAAATCTGAAATTATTCAAACAGCTGAACCTTAAATTCTGACTCTCTAATATATGTTGTAAAGGTGTTTTTTTGAGARATGGTGGGAATGCAAATGATATTTCTCCACTAAGGTGGTTAAATGTTTCCAGAAAGCAGCTCAGATGGCTCTAGCTCCACAGGAAAAAATTTCCTGAGTGAGTGCCTGCTACTCCCCCACCTTCTTTTACCTTCCAGTCTCTATCTGTTGTTTATAATACTTTTTTTGAAACAGACTACATTCTTTTTGCATAGGACTGGGCTACCTGAATCTTTCACATTCCATAAGAATTTTTGAAGGCCAGCCAAGTTACCATTGCTTTTCTTGTTACCAGCAATATATAGCCTCCTTTTATGTTCTGTACTTTGAAGATCGAGCCTTCATTTTTCAGTGCATTCCTCTTTACTCATGCAACCAACCTTCTTCCCTCCCCCAAAGAAAAAGCTCTGCTAGCACTGATACTGGACTGTGGCTGATAATCATGGTACTGTCAATACTTTATTAGAGGAAAATATTCACCTGCGTCTAAGTAGTGAAAGGTGGAATCTAAATACAAACTATGCAGTCCTTCATTCATCCCAAACTATAAAGATATTTTATTATGTGGTTCAAGTCTCATGCTTCAATTTTCAATTCAGCCCTACAAAGAACTTTTCTTGATATTACACGCCTGAATTTTATTAATATCTCATGCCTGAAAAAGTATTTTGCAGGATTGAAGTGCTCTCTCAAAATCTTGTGAACATATTATTATACCGGTGACTGTAGGTATACAAACTTTTTAAGACTGATAGGTTATGACCAATTATTTTCCACTATGTTCAAAGAGACATGAACTGTAATCAAAGATGCTAAAAACCAGTATATCTTGGATTAGAGAATAATAATTAGACTTACTGGGATTTATTATTAATACATTTTTTCATGAGTTCTTAGTTACAGAAGATGCCTGTTAACTACAGAACTAGAAAAGATAAAGCTTTAGCAGAATTCTCATTCTACACAGAGAAGCCTTTATCAGTGTTACTGGTCTTTCTTCTCTCTCCAACATCTTTTTTATTATTATTATTTTTTAAGTTTAAAACACACCATAGAACTTTGATTAAGTTTACTCTGAAGATTTTCAAAGTGATAGAAAAAGCTGCTTTCAGGGCAGCATAAAAGGCCCCCAAAAAATCAGAAGAGCATTACAAGAACAGCGTGCGAATGCCCCAGAGGACACTTGGTCAGAAGGCGGCGATGGCGGGGGCAGGAGGGGGAGAAGGTTTCTCCATCCCCTACTTCCAGCCCAGCTTATTGCCGCAGTGAGTCTCTCGAGAGAAGTGTTTCCAGACTGTTCCCTTTCTACTATTTCTCACAAGGTCTGGAAGAAAAACACTCTCTCAAGTCAAAACAAAAAAGATGAGATTAAAATCAACCACTCTTCCCTGTGTTTTTACTTGGAGAGCCTTCTCCCTGCCCTGTCTCCAAGGGCGCGGGGAAGTAGGGAAGTGCTGCTGGGACGTAYGCCAGGGCCCTCCAGGCAAACAGGCAGCGCCCAGCCAACGACACCTGGACGCCACCACCTGAAACGGTCCCAGTTTTGGGAGTGCCCATGCACAGCGAGCGAAGGAAGATGTAAACAACCTCTTACAAGAACCTCAGCAGCACGCGGCTAATGCGCCGATCACAAGTGAAACTTCGTGCCTCTCTGCACTGCGGTGGCGAGTCCCTGCACACGGGTTTTGGTGCCAAGGAACACCATGCAGTGCTGTGGACTGCTACTAACACGGATAATGACGAAAGGAAATGGGCAGAGATAAATCAAGGCACAAATCTAAGGACGTGAACTTTGACAGAAATTTCAAAGCTTCACAGGAGCCTAAAATGGTTGATTCGAGGAGTTAAATAATTAACCAATTGCACGTTTCCTTCCTTGTCTAATGCAACTTCAGCATCTGTTTTGATGTTTCTTGCCCTGTTCCCCTTAGCAATCAAACAATCCTGAAGAAATGGGATATGCATATTTAATCTGTGCATAGTGCTAAGCACGGAGGCACTCCAACTATTTACACGTACCTGCAAAGCAATGCTATGGATTTATGGCTACGAGTTACTCCAGCTGATCAAGCGTTATTGCTACATTTTCACAATAGCTGTTGGGGTTTTTAACTTCTACCAATGCAGGTCCCTGCCATAATTTAGCTCGCTGTTCAACATCTATCTGCTTTCAGAGCAAAACAACCACTGAGCAAACTAGCCTAAGCGATTAAGGAATGGAGGGAGAGAGCCAAGGCAGCACCACCGGGCCGGCTGCTTTTTGTGGCACAGCCAGCACAGGCAGTGTTTCTCATTCCCCTTTTGCAGCCTGGGCTAACTGGGCTAACTGCACCTTCATCTCCAAAACAAATGCCCTCGCGCTGTTTCAGAGCGACCTGGAGGTTATCGCTCTCGTTCCAATTATTTTATTTCAGTAAAAACAAAGACATATAAAAACGAGCATGGGAATGTCTTCTGTCTACCTGAATGTAAGTTCTTTAGGCTTCCTCCTTTCCTTTGAGCTTTCTCCACTCATATACCCGCCCTGATGAGAAAACTAGCCAATGAATTCATAAAATACAGCCCCAAAAGCTGCAAAAACACACATTTTTCTCCAGCTAGTGGAATACCACTTTAAACTCAGCTTTATAATACCTCCCCCTACTGGACAACTACTGCCTTATTTCTCATTTTTAATTATTCTTTCTACAGTCAGATGGAAGCACATATTAATGCAAGTATGCTGTAATAATTCAGATTGTGCCCAAGCTCAGAGCAGAAGGGAATGACAGACCAGGGGCTGAAGATGCAGGCTGGTATTATAACTAGAAGGTTACACTGTTAATCAGTCAATGATCAATGCATGAATAGGTATGCAAAGCAGAAAACATGAGAGACAGAATGAATCAGTTTTATCTTACCATCTGTAGATAAGCTTCTTATAAGAGAATGGTAAAACAAATAAGCCAGCAAGCTCATGCAGCTTTAAGATAGATATAATTATTCATATGGACTTTGAACTCCAAGGGGAAAAATTTTTAATAAAAAAAAGATCATGAGTGGGGGAATGGAGGACTGTTACAGCCAGAAAATTCAGTTTGAATTAATTTTAATAACCTAGAATGTGTGGAAAAAAACAAGGCACAAGCAGTTTCACATTCTAGACATGAACTCTTCCTTTCAGAATTATTTTATTGTCTTGGAATTAAAGACTCTTCAAAAAGAGCTTTTCAAATCCAATCATAAACACACTCTTTAAACATTTTATTTCTTTATGATACATGAAGATAACCTGAAAAGTCTTATTTTTAAACAAGTCATCTTCTGCTTGCATTCTACTGTAGACATATCAAGAAAGTTTACTTCAGTCTCTTATAATAGGATAAAAAGCCCTTCAAAATGGATTAAAAAGCCTCTGGAGCCAGATGGCTTACTGGATGATGGAAAGCTTAGGAAAAAAAAAATAGGCAGAGCCTGAAAACAGGTGACTAAGGAAGGAGCCAGAAGAGCAGCTGCCCCACGTCGCCAGAGRAACAACTTTGACGCTTTGCCTATGGCCTGTTTTGTGCCCCTAGAAGCAGCGAGTCCTTCTGGGGCTGCAAAGGAGCCAACTGCTTTCGCTCCAGACATGCAACTGCCGGGATCCGATTTTGCTGCAGATGTAATGGGAGGTCTCTAAATAGGCTCCAGGCTGACTCTGCCCTTTCGCTGAGAGAATGGGAGCATTAGGCAGTCTGATGTTTCTTCTCCAAAATGCTTGTCGTCAGGGTTAAATAAATGTGAACAAAAACACAGCAGCCTGATTAAAAACTGCTTCCTCTTTTGATTGCCCCATAATTATTCTCCTGGCCCCTTTGATTTTTATCTAACAAATAATTTACAAGGACTAACGCTACATTGCAAGTAGAAAAAGAAAAGCCTCTCATCAAGACTTTGTATCCTTTATACTGAAATGAAAAGAAATACAAAATCAGAATTCAGTTGGCAAAGTTTGCTTCTAATTATCCTGGATGCCTGCTCTGCTGCCAGAAAGTGGATCTGAAGTCAGGAATAAGATTGCCAAGGCAGAAGATTACACATTCTGCTTAATGCAGGTGGAAGAGGTCCTAGCAACCTCAGGAAAATATATATGCTTATAGGCACCGCCAACCATGGCGCCTAACCAAATGATTGCCAAAGTGGCAAACAGAGGCGACACTACTTTATGGCTGCAAGCGTTGTGCCTGGACAATCTGCCTCTAGGCTCCAGAGAATGTCTCGGAGCCTTTAACTTCTCACGGTATAAGAAGAATAATGAGCCGAACAGCAAGGCGGCAAAATTGCTCAGCATTGCAAAGGGTGCTGCTGTACAAAATAGGGCTTGTCAACTTAGCCCATAAGCAGCCAAGGTCTTTGGCTGTGAACGTATTACACAGCTGTCTCACAAAGAGTCCCTACTGCCAGAAAAAAAACAACAGGAGACACATTCCAAAAGAAGGTGGAAAAAAAGGGAAAGAAAACACTCTAGATAGCACAGGAGACCAAACGCAGTGGAGAGGGCCCTATACTCTCACTGGCATTTCCCAGAAAGATAGAACGCAGTGGTTCCTTATAATGAGAGATTATCACTTTAGCAACAAACCAAGGTCAGAAAATAAGAATATAATTATTTCTACAGTAAGAACTAATGTGCTCTCTAATGCAGAACATACGAAGTAGCTTATGTGTCTAGAATAATAAAGCTGAATAATCATAAAGACTTAAGAGATGTAGACAAGCAAGCTACAATTTTCAGTCACCAAAAAAATCTTCATTTTTGAGTATGTAACATTTTGGCTTCAAAGCTGTTAAAACTTGTAGTTTATATTCATGCAAGCATCCATATTGAAAAAGAAATTCACGGTGCAAAAGAAACAAAACTAATTAATCCTGAAAATGCTGAATAATGTAAAATGCAAACAAACGACCCCATTAACAACACCACAGAAATTACTTTTGGATCCAGTGCAAAAATAAAAATATCTCCTATGGACTTTTCATAACATTTTAAAGCATGTAAAAACCATACGATTCTTAAGCTACAGTGAATGTCTTAAAGCAAAAAAGCACAAATGCCCTTCTTTAAAAGCTTTGTTTCACTGGAGAATTGACTGACTTTTGAACACGGAGAACTCAGTCATATCAGAAGAGACAAAACTTCTGTAACAGATAGAAACAAAGCTGTTCCGCTGAAATTACGCTTTCAGGTTTAATTACTCTTGCTGTTATGTTTCTAAAAAACATCCCCTTCTCAACCAAATCAGCACTCATAATTACCCCATTACTCAAACAATCAGCAACAGGACGTTTGCCAAACCGACCATGAATTCTCTGTTCTGTAAGGCTGAATGAGGACAAAACAGCTTCCTTAAAAATGCTCCAGACGAGCAACAGCTAAAGGAGTATCAGGAACACCAGAACACTTTCAAACATTTCAAGAAAAATAAACAACGGTGTTCAAAGCTCTATCACTGGTGCCACCAGATTTTAGTAGTAATAAAACCCAGCAAGCTAAGCTATTATTTATCCTCTTCCTGACCCCATTTATCACTGTTCCCATATACAGCTTCTGTTCGTAAGAATCTCCCTGCAAACGACTGAAAGACAGTATAATTTGATACGTTGCCAAACTTTTGGCTTTGAAAATAGCATAACTTGCATACATACAGAAGTCAAAGACAGCCCGTAAGTATAAACATGCGGACACTTACTGACAGGGTGTAGACTCGCTGACAGCAGCTTTGCAATAAGCAATTTTTTCCCATATATAGCTTTACATTGAGTACTCACTGTTTTTGTCTTTTCCCTGTGGCTTAGTGGAAGTTGTGATAAAAGAAAAAAAAAAGTGACTTAGCAAACCACTTCCTTCTTTCACCCTGTAAAAAAATTTATGCAGTAAAGAGGGAAAAAAAAACCTGAATTCATCAAAGTTTAGAGTTCAGCCCCTGTCACACAAATTCTCCATCCCTAAATCACCAAGGAGGAAAGGAAGCAAATCCCCTCCCCTGCAGAAAACAGTCTAGCTGTAACTATGTTGCATTTTTAAAATGACGAAAGTACGAAGACCTGAAAAGGGAACCCACAGCAAAGGGCTGTAGATTCACTTCTCGGGATCATTCAGGTGTTTTCATCTTACAAATTTCCTGGTGCTCCAGGGACTGAAGATACTTGTGACAACTTCAGTCCCCTCTGAGGTATACTTTAATTTGTGTTTTTTTATGCTGTTACCAATGGTCCTCGGGGTGATTAGACAGTGCTTAGAGAAGTGAATTGCGGCTAATTTCAGCGTCCTATTTCAGAAGGGGCCCCACATGTGCCTGTTGCATGGTTGTCTCCACGAGTATCCTCTTTCAGGGGACCGAAAGAACAGAAACAGGCAACACTGAGTTTATCACCCAGACACGTCAATGAGTGTGACAGAGTCCTGGGTCTGTAACAGGGAAGAGCAACATCTGGAGTTAGGGGGGAGCAGTGTGCAGCAAGGCAGAGGCGCCCTATCTGACTGCCAGACTGTCCCTCCCAATGGCACCAATGCCACGGGGTAGTGGAAGACCCTCTTTCCCCACTCTCCCACCTGCTGAGAAAGAAGAAATACCCTTGATTTGCYTCTTCTCTGAGATGAAGGCAGCCAATTTCACTCCTCCTCTCCATCTCTTGGAAGACCACTGCCTTCTTTGGCAACCTTAGCACAAGGGAAGGACTAATTGGGAACAGAAACCAACCACCACCTCCTAGAGCAGGTTAGTGTGATCAACCTGCATGACTGAACAAGAATTAAGTGTCATCTCCGTCGAGCGGACAGCGGCCTAAATTCAGTTTTCCTAAGGGAGTTTGAATCTGTTGCATGTCACTTCAAAGGCGCCAGACAATCCTTTACAAGTTAAAGCAGTAATACCCTTAAGACCTACAATGCTCCCTTGCCATGCGCTACACAATCAGAGCTATATTAAGTAGTTAACAAAACCTTGCTCACTGCCAGTGACAGGGACAGAGCGCCACGATGGCAAAAGCTGTATAAGCAGAAGGTTCACAAGGCCACAACCTAATTTCCACAGGCGGCAAGCAGGACATGCATCTAGGCAGAATTGGGTTCCCAGTTCAGCTCATACAGCAGGTGACAGTTCACATGCAAGAGCAAATCTACCCACCAGCATATTCCACTGGACACTCTTAATAATGTGGCTTTTGACCTGCTACTGGTTACAGAGGAAAAAATTACAAAGATGCAGATCTCAAACTGTGCAATCTGTCTAAAGGTAGCTTTCTTCCATTTAAATAGTGGCTTGTACAGAGTATGCTCAGCAATTTTTAAAGGTTTAATATTTTCTAATCGTACATATCTGACCCTCCTAACACTATTTAACCACTCTTTGGCAACAGGGGTTGTAAAGTATGTTTGTAGAGCTTATCAGTGAATTAAAGAAAATTGCTATTTTTTCCTGGGTCACTTTGCAGTCAGAAAGGAACTCACTGATTCATCTGTTTATGAAAAGACCACTAACACGCTTGTCTTCTTTAGCCTCGTACTTATTTTGGCAAATATAGAAGGTAAAAGCTAATACATTGTGTGCAAACTTGACTACTTGCCCCTGATGCTTCAAAACAGTGAAAGCAAGCATGACCAGCCCCAAATTTATGGCAGATTTTAAAGAGAAAAGCTTATGTATTGCCCTGAGACATGGCACTTGTGCTGGCCATTTTCACAGAGCTGAGACAGTGATCATAAGGTAATACACAAGTCATGTCTATGCAGATAGTCAAAACTAAGTACACTGTAGTGTACTTATCTGCAACATTCAATGCATCTCAGAGATGTATTCAAGGCTGTGGCACAAAATGTTGCCTTCTAGGGCTTTCTTACAAGATGTCAGAAAATGCACATTTATCTCATTAAAACTTCTTACTTGTTTTGATCATATGTGCCAAATACTGCTATTCCATACCAGCAGATACTAATTTTGCTCTCTCTTCTCCACCATATCTCTCCACATCCTACTTCTTACTTTTTCTATTTCTGTCTTTAAGCCACTTAAATTTATCACTAACCATTTTCTGTGGAGAATTTTACAATTTAAGTTATCTTTCCAAACTGCTGTTTCCTATACTACTGCATACTGCTTCCTCATTTGAACTTCTTATCTCTTCCTGCGAAGGCCCTAACAGTACACAAACAGCAGCAAAGTTGTACTAAATTTATCATTAAACAGTTACTARCTTAGGAGAAAGAAGGCACCACAGCTTTGTCTCTCAAAAGTAGCATGGCAAGTGTCAAGTTAAGAGCAGTTTTATAAGTTTTGTTCACTTTGCAACAGTTGGTCCCAGTCTCATCAACACATTTTCCAAGAGATCTGCGCTAAAAGAAATCTTGTGAACAAAATTATGGCACAGGAGTGCAGGACAAGGCCAGCCCCATATTACATGGATGTAGCACAGAGTCCATGCTAACAAGCACTGCCATAAGTACTGTTGGCTCCACTCACCCAGTTCGAGCATACTGGGCAGCACGGTGCAGAAAAAGCTCTGGTCAGAAACCACAAGGTCCCACCAAGCTTGATTAGGCACCAGAGCTTCCAGCAGCAGCAGAAGATGAAGCGGCAGCTGTGACACTGTGGCAACGAGCAGGCACCCATGGTAGAGGAGAGGGGACAGACCTGAGGCAGGCATGGAATTAGACTAGTTCTACCAAGTGAAGGTTGACTATGGGAGGGAAGCATTGCCTCAGACCCACATTTTCCAAAGTATTTTTCTTTGCTTCTCTAGCAGACCAGCATGAACCAGAACAGCCACACATGGGTGGAGACAGATCCCCATGGCTGCTCCAGGATGGTTGTCACTCTGCAGCTCCCAGACAAGTTTGTATCCTACTCCCTACTTCGGGCAGTTTGGGTAATCCTCCTCAAGGACAAGGAGATCTTTGAGATGCCCACATGGCCAGGGGCTGTTGGACAAGCCAGACAGTCACACCCTCCAGCTGTCTGCCTTGCCACCCTATGAGATCACTGCTTCCAGAGCAAAATAAGCAGAAGGAAACTTGTATTCATGCCTCAGTTGTTCCAGCTCRCTGAGGGTGTAGCTATACATGAGATGACTGAGCTGATCTAGGAGTTCACCACCACCAAAAGGGCAAAGCCTAGTTCCTTTCCTCCCCCCTTCCCCTGCTCTTCCTTTCCCCACCACCACACTCCTTCCTCCCCTTACCTCTAATCCCAGCTGCAAGGAGCAGCATCCTTCTTTAGGCCATCTCTGGCTCCCATCAGAGCCCTCTCCCAGCCAGTGCAGCCCACCAAACCAGCAGAAGGCCATCCACTTTGGGGAGGGGGGGGTAGTCAAATTCAGCCAGTGCAGAGCCAGAGTCCAGCGAGTGCCATACCCAGTACAAGGCGGAAAGAGGGAGCRCGAAAGGGGCATCTCTCCATTTCAGCCAAAGTTCAATCAGCATAAGCTTCTCACATAGCTTCCCTGGGCTGGAATGGGTGGCACATGCTGTCCACCTGCCAGGTTAGCAATGAGGATGTCACCTCTGGTAGGCTATGGAAGAGGGAGGGAGTAAGCCACAGCCACCCATACACTCAAACTGAGGGGTCTTTGTGAAAACAGCATTTATCATCTTGTTAGGACCTCTTGATCCCAGCCCTCTCAAGGTTTGCAATTACCCTTCTCAATTAATCAGAATCAGTAAAGCACTTCCCCTTGTAATTAAAAAGTGGCTTTAATACATTTCAGAAGTCATTTGAATATGAATTGCATGTTTCCCCCTGCAAATATCAAGGTAATTAAAATCCTTGACTCATAATAAATTATAGACTTGTCTGTGCACTTTCTTGTTGTGCTGAGGTCTGAGACAGATCTGAACTGCAATTTATCATCTCCCTTATTTTCTTTCTTTGCAACAAATTCTCAGAATACTAGCAATTAACCGAGATTGCTACTACCACTGGTCATGCAAGATGTGCGCCCACAGTTTTTGCAACTGTTTTATTCAAATCAATTTCTTTTTGACAGTTTAAAAGTATTTCCCTTTACAAAAAATCCCCTTCTATAGCCTGTGGAATCGGCCGTGTCTTCAACCACAGCCTACGCCTCTAACTCCCCTAATTGTCAGAGGTTTCCCTCTGGCAGCCTGGCCTGGCCCCGGAGCTGCGGGATCCCGCAGGAATCTCATCAGCAGATGGAGCCAGAGATCCACAAACCCTGAAAAATCAACACCTTTTCACAAGTTTCTTCTTCACAAAATTTGCTGTCACCACATTCTTGTAATATGTTATCTGCATAGATCATTCAAACACAGCATTTATATACTTCTCCATTTGGTTTTGAGCTTCTGTTTCTCAGAGAGAGAAGAAATTAAGAGGGAAATTGTTGATCATAACACAAGCTTCCTCAGAGTATAACACGCTSAAGTTTCATTTCTCATTGTGCCCCTTTGCTGTTCACCTCACCCAAACTCTGGACAACTCTGCCATCATGGTTGCAGCATTTATTCCTTCTACAAAAGCCTGATCCCACGTTATGGTCACCTGTAGTAAAGGACTGCCCTTACTGACCTAGGTCTCCTTCCCACCCCAAATCCTCTGTTGTCAAGCCACTGCTTTCCTGTCAAATATTGAAAAGTTATAAAGACGTAGCCTTTTTAAAAAACAAAGAGGGGAAAAAGCCTTCAGGGCTTCACTTGAAGTCCTTTCTTTCAGTGTCAATCAAAACTGCCATGAAAGACTTAACTCTAAATCTCAGGTGAGCTCACAGACAGGCAATCGAGGGCTAACAGCAAATTCATTTACATCAGAGTTGTATCCCAAAACCAGCCTAACTTGGAGTCAGGCACGAACCTGAAATTGCAGACATTCAAATGGCACCAGTAAAAGTTCTCCTGTTCTGCTAAAAGGATAGACACTCATTTCTTTCCTCTTGAACTCACGGTAACATTTAACACAGCTCTTGACAAAACACTATTGCTGCAGTGGAGACAGGCCCAGAGTACTTGCACTACAATGAGTTGCCCTGTGTGGCTGAGAGTCCCTCACCAGGAAGTGATGGGAAAAACCACCCTCACTGCCAGGCTCGTAGTTTCTGAGTCCCCTGGGGACCTCTCCCCTCTCCTACACCTGTCAGCATCTGCATGCTGGCACTAAATAACACAGCAGACCCCACAGGCTCAAGTGCTAGACGCAAGCAGATGGCATCCCTATGGCACTGTGGGACTGCAATCACAGCAGCTGATGGAGGAAACATTTGCTGTTGGGAGCTGTGAAAAGCTTCCTTGAACATGCTTAGGAGTAACAGTACGAGACTTGACCTTTCTGCCTGTGCGCTCCTGGAAGAAGTAAAAGCTGTGTTTCTCTTGTTTAACATGGCAGTTAAACAATGGCATTTGCCAGCCAGTACAATAAATACTACTCACCGATTACTTTTTCAGTCCCTAAAGATATTACTGTTCATCTAGTTACCTACTTTGAATCTGTCCATGGTTATGGTTACTGTAATATTTCCATTTTCAGGCCGAGCACTGCATCAAGCAGACCCTGAAGTCAGGATTCTTGTGGCCGGAAAGACAAGAAACCACCACTGCCATTCTTTTCTGCCTTCTTCTGTATGGTTCACGTGAGGGGTTAAGACAAACAGCTGAGCTACTTTTTGCCCAGTATGGATCAGAGTCTGGATCCTGACATGTGAGGAGACACATGCCCTGCCACATGTAGGCAGCACAGTAGCAGGCACTTATCATCCCAAACTGACAGGCAATGATCAAGGATATGTCAGGGCAGAGATCCCACTTTGCTCCTCTGGCTTCAACCCATCAGCACCCATCTCCTTTCTGGCAGAAGAGCACACAGAAAAAGGAAATGGGATTTTTTTTTGAGAGAGAAGAATTCTAATTCCAGGGTAAGGCTACCATATTCTTCCTAATTCACTTACAGAGACTGCAGACACATTAACTCACAACCCAAATAGATTTGTCATTCATGGAAGCAACCTTGTTCCTAGACTGCAGTAAAACATCATGTACCAGCTAGTGGGTGCTGCAGGCATTCCTGTCTTTAAGTGCCTTCCTTCTGGCTTTAACAAGGCCCATTATCCCCATCTGGCAGAACAATCGCTCTCAGGCTTTTTCAGCAATGAATACACAGCCTCTTCCGAAAAAATTTTTTTTTTTTGATTTTGCTACTTGAAGAAGACAGCAGACTACAGTGCTTTATTGTCTGCCAAAAGACAAATGCTCAGGCAAAGTAGGAGAAAACAAAAATTACTGACCATTTCATGCTAACTTTGGATTTTTGAAGCATATTGGATATGGGACCAGCATTCYTGACAGGAATGTCAGCATTCCTCTGAGGTGAGAATTTGTACCTTAAACTTTCAATTTTAGGTCAGGCTTCTGATGGAAAATAGAAGCCATCATACTAAAAGGGATCTGAAGAGATCATTCTGGTCTGTGTCTGTCCCATCATCCTCTGCTCCTCCTGTCACCCTCTCCCCCGCAACATAAAAGCAGAAAAACCTGCAACATTGTCAACCTTACTCTGTTCTTAAGAATTTCATTCGAACAATATTACAGAAACTCCTTAGGGTAAACTATTTTACTATTCTAATAACTAACAATTTTCCCTATTAATCTTCGGTTGTTAAAAATAAAGCTGATTGCTTCTTATCCCACTTCAGCAGACATAGAGAATGAAAGGTTACTTCCTCTGAAAACTGTTTACAGCACTTTTTTTTCCCCTCTCCGCTGGCCTCGCTCCAGTTTTTTTTACATCATTCTCAAAGTGCAGTAATGAAAAACAGATGGTACTGCCACCAAGACCTCACCAACACCAAGTTTGGCCAATGGGCCCTCCTTTACATTTTACATACAACATTCCCAAAATAAGATTTGATCTTCTGTGCAAGAATGTCATATGGCTGACTCACTTCAACATGTCCTCCAGATCCTTTCCTTGACGTACGGCTGCCCAGTCCCCCGCCATTCGAATTCTCCGTCACAAGTACAACACTTAGCACTTCTCTTTATGAGGTTTCAACTTCTTCGTTGTGGGCCCTCTCTCCAGTTTGCCAAGATCTCTTTGAATTCAGCTCCTGTTCCCCTCCCCACCCCCAAGCTCAAGGCCACCTTCAAATTTCATAGCCAACTTTCAGTTCTTGCCTCCAGGTCACTGATCAAGTTACTGAACAGAGGTGGAAAGGAGATACTCCTGCAAGTTGCTGTCAGGACGGTGGTGGTGGCTTCGTGTCAAAACAAGAATTCTTGTCCAAATGCCTTTTTTCAAATCAGCTGCATATCAGCCTTCCGGCAATTTCACCTAGACTATCATTTCCAATCTCCCGTGTGCTTCACTACTAAACAAGGCCAACAGCAGTGACACCAAGCAACAGACCAAGCACACAGAAAATGATGGAAAGGAAGGTGATAGCAGCAGTATTTCAGCGAGTGGTGTGAAGGCAGTGGCAAGTGACAAGAGAAGATGGGTGGATATGAGGAGGGAGAGAAGCAGCAAGACTTTGTGCTCCAACAAAGTTAAACATCATGGCTCTAGAATATATTTTTCTTATTTGCTTATGAGAATTCATGCTAGGCAGTGTCAACAGATAAATACCATTTACTCCCTCCCCTGTATTTATTATGGTTGTTCACCTGCCCTGCTCTTAGAAATCTGTATATTTTAAAATGCTGTACTAATCTCTAAGTGCCTATAAGTTGACTATTAACTGTATGCCTCACCTGCATCCCTGGAAAGGTGATAGAGCAGCTCATCCTGGAGGCTATCTCCAAGCATGTGGAGGACAAGAAGGTGATCAGGAGTAGTCAGCATGGCTTCACCAAGGGGAAATCATGCCTAACAAATCTGATAGCCTTCTCTGATGGAATGACTGGCTGGGTAGATGAGGGGAGAGCAGWGGATGTTGTCTACCTAGGCTTCAGCAAGGCTTTTGACACTGTCTCCCAGAACATCCTCAGAGACAAGCTCAGGAAGTGTGGGTTAGATGAGTGGACAGTGAGGTGGATTGAGAACTGGCTGAATAGCAGAGCTCAGAGGGTTGTGATCAGTGGCACAGAGTCTAGTTGGAGGCCTGTAGCTAGCGGTGTCCCCCAGGGGTCASTACTGGCTCCAGTCTTGTTCAACTTCTTCATCARTSACCTGGATGAAGGGACAGAGTGCAYCCTCAGCAAGTTTGCTGAYGATACMAAACTGGGAGGAGTGGCYGATACRCCRGAGGGCTGTGCTGCCATTCAGAGAGACCTGGACAGGCTGGAGAGCTGGGCAGAGAGGAACCTCATGWAGTTCAACAAAGGCAAGTGCAGGGTCCTGCACCTGGGGAGGAATAACCCCATGCACCAGTACAGGTTGGGGGTTGACCTGCTGGAAAGCAGCTCTGTGGAGAAGGACCTGGGAATGCTGGTGGACACCAAGTTAAGCATGAGGCAGCAATGTGCCCTTGTGGCCAAGAAGGCCAGTGGTATCCTGGGGTGCATCAGGAAGAGTGTTGCCAGCAGGTCGAGGGAGGTGATCCTCCCCCTCTACTCAGCCCTGGTGAGGCCACATCTGGAGTACTGMGTCCAGTTCTGGGCTCCCCAGTACAAGAGGGATGTGGCRCTACTGGAGCAAGTCCAGCGAAGGGCTACAAAGATGATTAGGGGACWGGAGCATCTCYCYTAKGAGRAAAGRCTGAGAGAGCTGGGCCTGTTTAGCCTAAAGAAGAGAAGACTGAGAGGGGATCTTATCAATGTATACAAATATCTAAAGGGAGGGTGTCAAGAGGATGGGGTAAGACTATTTTCAGTGGTACCCAACAACAGGACGCGAGGCAACGGGCACGAACTGAAACACAGGCAGTTCCATCTGAACACGAGGAAAAACTTCTTCACTGTGAGGGTGACAGAGCACTGGCACAGGTTGCCCAGAGAGGTTGTGGAGTCTCCTTCTCTGGAGATATTCAAAACGCGCCTGGATGCGATCCTGTGCAACGTGCTCTAGGTGACCCTGCTTGAGGAGGGGGTTGGACTAGATGATCTCCAGAGGTCCCTTCCAACCTCAACCATTCTGTGATTCTGTATCCATACCTCACAGGGGTCAAAGTTAGGCTGACTGGAGTTAGAATTCTCCAGCAGTCTATTTTTGCCACCTTTTTCAAATATAAATACTACATTTGCCATCCTGTACTCCTTCTGAGGCCTCTTTCATGTACTCAGAAAGCATCATGAATGAGCACTACAGCAGTTGCTGAACCATTCAGTACTACTGCTGGTACCATATCCATATTAAGCCAAAATATTACGGAAATTGTATCACACTGTTTGACATTAATATGGACAAAAGCATTCTTCCTCAACATTATTACTGCATATTGCTATTATCTTTAAGGATTAAACAGTAATAGTGACAGCTGGGGAAAATAAACAAAAAACTAGTACTGAAATGCAAAATGGAATGTTATGTTTATGTCAGTGGAATGGTACAGTAAGACCAAAAGATAAGCCTCCTTTAAGAACTTATTCACACATTTTAGTCCAAGTCTGGCTACATTTATTGCCAGTTACCTGAAGCTAGAAACAGCATGCAGAATGAGGAACATGCCATGAAACCGAAGCGTATGACAGGCAGTTTCATTAACGATCTCCCATTTCCATAGTGTTACTTGAAAGGGGAAATGAGATAATGCTGAATCCATGATTCTTCCAGAGTGCCAAAGAAAACCCCTTTGAACAACATGCAGCAATCACATTTCGACTACCACTACCAGCAGTCACTTTCCTCCCAAATTCTCTGGCACTAGATCAGGAATCACATTCGCAAATGCTCTGAAACAAACAAGGCACCAGCTGGCCTCCCTGCCTTCTTCTAATGACTCTTTGTGAAGTGGAGCTCTCTCCTGCAATTAGGAAATACTCCAGCTTAAAATAGGACCCCCTTCCCTATCTCACCTAGCAGGAGTCAAAAATATAAATTACTTCTCTCTCCACCCCTCCCAGCGATAGCTTTGGATTGCTTGAAAGTTTCTTGCCAGGGCACTTGAAGAACTTGCCCCACTGCCCAGCCCTTGCAATACCCCAGCAGTGCGGCTTGTGGAGAAGGCCAGCACACCTACAGCGTTGGCTGATATTTACTTTTTCTTTGAGTCTTGCATTACCTCACAGTTTTCTTGCTGAAGGGATCAGCTTGGGTACCATCTGTCCAGACTTGCCTACCTGAGCAAGGCCCACGTGGTCAGGGCTGGTGGACACAACAGAAGAGTGAGTTGGGGCATAAACACATGCCTGATAAAGCAGTGAAAACCCTCAGAAAAAACAACTCATTACAAAGGCTGGATTTGTTTCAAGAGCAATTTACTCAATGCCTAGATTAAGAAACTCCACAGAACTATGCTACTTGTGGCAATTCTCCATGCTACTTCAAACTTCTGGATTACTGACAGATTGTAACATGCAAAACACTTTCTTCATTAAAAAGGCATTTAACACCACCACTAAAGGAATAAACAGAGGGAACAGCAGCACTGATGGAGGAAAAAACAAGTTGTTACATATCAAACCAGTGAAGATGAGCTCAGTGAAAGAACTTAATTGTTTGGAGGGGGAAATACAGTGACTCATGCTTTAAAATTTCAAGTGTTCTCAATACAAACTCTCACAAGACACTTACTCAAAGACTCTAAACCACTTTAAGGATTCAGTAAGAGACTCTGTGGGCTCTCAGATTTTAATAACCTACCTAAGAATAACTATTTTGAATACGGGACCTCATTCACATTATTAGCAGGGTCTCAATATTTGAATAAATGGGTGTTTCAATATGAAACAGTCTTGAAGGTTTTTGTTACATACTGTTTTGCATATTTGTATCCTGCACAAGCAACAGAAATTGTTAGCAAATATAAGATGGAAGACTTCTGTGCTTACCATTCACTTTTGTACCTCACCCACCATACTGCTTTCCTCTCTCCTGCCCCTTCCCCACCTCTCTTCCCCCACTATACTGGGGGATACAGAAAATGAAGAGCGCAGAGACTGCTATATAAGAGTTCATCTTCTCCAAGTAGAGGCACATTTGCACAATTCAGAAATACATGCAACATGCTTTTTGGAGGTCAAAACAACCTCAATATTTCTCCTCACAGGACAGCCCTTTGCATGTCTGTCTTGTGCTTCAGTGCATTAACCCTAACAAACTCCCCCATCCCTTTAGTTCAACAGCACTGAGGTTGTACATCCGCATCAATCATATTAACTTTTTATCCAGCTCCCTTTCCATCACCCAAGCAGATTTCTGGTCTCTGCCCACCTTCCCCTCTTTCCTCAATACCCTTCTCCTCTCCCCCAGTGGGTTATCCAAGAACTTATTTTCCCTATCAATAGTTTCAAAGTAGTGCACTTGGAAGGTGCAAGGCAATACACATAATAGCAGTGTACTGAAGCAAAAGGTTATTCTTTAGAAGATAAAACCAAAGAAAATCCTATCTTTAATCGTAGCTGAAGTCTTCTATTTGACCTTACAAGCACAAAACTGAGTAGTGAGTGTAGTTGCTACCAGAAAAGGCTACCAGTGCCAATAGCTATGAAATAGCTTTCCAAACTGATGCCATCATTTGATTCTTTTCACCCTGAATAACAGCAAGGGGGCTCCATACAGCAAAGTAGATCAGTCACATCTACAAAATATCTAAGGTACTACTCCATAGTGGTAACATCATTACGGAGAAACAAAAATATTGTCATTATAAACCAACTTCCATTACCCTGATGCTTATTACTGAGTAATACATTAAAATTAACAGACTTTGTATCAACACTTTTTTTTGCAATTCCACCATATTTTAAATATATGGTAAGCCTAGAATTGTATTCCTTTTGCAGTTTTACCTGATTTTGCTTATTTTTAAGGTAGGAAGACGGGCATGTTGAAGTAGGGAACACTCCCCAGATAACCAACCTCTTTACGCACTGCAGTCCTCCACTGCCTGCTTCCCTCTACTGTGTATAGCTCCGTCTCTTGTGCTTGAGCATCTCATGGTACTTGAAGTATCTACCCTCAAGCTCACCTGTAAACACCTAAAGGGATGTGCTTCTGTGCTCAACGTACAGCCTGGGACTGCAGGTGGGGAGGCAGTGTAACTTCTCAGAGGTCAGGGAGAGGGTGAAGTGCAGGGAACCAAATCCCACTCCAGGCTTGCAAATCTCCCCTCACACCACCTGCAGCCTGGAAGAAAGCTCAGGCAGGAAAAACAAAACAAAACAAAACAGGAAAAACAAAACAAAACAAAAAAGAGAAGAAATGCAAAGCTCTGGAGTAAAGCGCTGAAGTCCAACCTCAGCTGCGTGTGCAACCTATCTGCCAGTCAGACTGACAGACTCTGCCATTTAAAAGCCAGCCCAGTGACACAGCCAGACAAGAGATGTCAGTCAGACTTCTTCTCTCTTTTCCGTTGTCTAAATGTTTATATGAAGCTGCTCCAGAAGCAAATGACTTCCTCTCTGTCTGTGGCCTGTTTGGGCTGCTGCTCCAGAAGCACATGCCTGAGTTAGCGTGACTGAAGCAACAAATCCAAACGAGTAAAGTTGAGAGTTCATTCAAAATTCAGCCTGCTGTTGAAGGAAGCAGGACCCAGCTCCTGCAGCTTTACCTCCTCAGTGCAGCCACCGTACCACTGCACACATCTGCACAGCCCCGTGCACCACGCAGTGTCAGGACACCTCCTTCCTCCCTAACCGATCTTTCACCCTTTCTTTGCAACGTGCCCTACAGCCCAGATGATGATTCTCACTGCGGCTACTGTGCAAAGTGGCGCTGGGAGGTGACAACACGAGGCTGATGCTACAAAAAGCTGAGGCACGGCAGCGCATGAGGACCTGCACCCACTTTCCCTGGGATCACATGCTGATGGGAGGAGAAGGTCCTCCCAAATGCCTGGGCACGCAYTTTCATTTTCTTTTCTTTTTTCTTTTTGCAGAGGCCAGGGAATTACTGTTCAAAGAGGAAAGGAGGGACTGGAAGAATCCTTGGCCCCGAGGAGCGGAGACAGTGGCTGGGCGCAGCGCCTGCCTGAGTCAGTAACCTCAAGGCAGGCGGCTGCTGCTTCCCGCCAGCCCCACCCTCCCACCTTACAAATTTCGGCACAACATACTATCCCTCCCAGGGAGCTGGCCCCCTCTTAGTCACGCCACTTCCCAGCCTGCAATACTTCAGCCATGAGCACTTCCTTCCTTTAACCAGCCTCTCTAAACGAAACATGGCACCAGATACCACACATTTTACGTTATGAAAGAAAACAGCTGATAAGCTCTTTTGTCTGCACTTGGAAACCACCAATTTCCATTCAAATCAAAAGAAAGAGACCAAGCAAATGCATTTATATTAATCACAATGAAGAGGCAGGCCGCAAACTTTCTTCTCTTTTGGTGAGACCCACTCAGTTAGGCAGCAGCGCTGGCTGGAGAAGCGGTGGTGGTGCAGTTACCCACGGGATTCATGCCACTGCACAGCCTCTGCAAGTGGGGGCAAGGCTCCCTTTGCAGAGGGCTGGCCTTCACAGAGCCCTCATCAGGTGGCAAACAACAGGGGGGGGAAAAAACAGGAGAAACTCATTTGCCATCAGCTAGATAACGAGATGACACCAGCTGATGGTGACGGACGTGGGATCCACACCAACACCTAGCAGACAATCGCTGACGCCCAAGCGATTCATTTTGATACTAACTGAAGAGACCCACAGGCAAATCATGAAGCAGACAGGAAATGGAAACTAAAGCACGGTAACAGGAGGTCGCATCTTTATACGTCCCCTATTCCTTTTTATATTTCACCTAGTCTTCTGCAACCTCCTCTTCCAAGGAAAGGCATCCCCAGGCAGCRCCTCCCCTACAGCACGCTTCCCTTCATAGGGACTAAAATACGGATCACGCCAAGTTTTACCCTTCTGCAGTTATGGCTCCTAAGGAGGCCACCACAAGCAAAAAAAAGTTGTTTGGGGGCTCTGCTGGGGGAAGGTTAATGGAAAAAAGCTGAGGGCACGTGAACAGCCAGGAGAGGAAATCCATTTGTTCACACAAAAAGACTGCAGTGGTTTAAGATCTGTTTTAAACTGACTTGGATGAAACGGGACAACCAGACTTGTTTGGATTTAAATGAGGTTTTTTTATGTTTAATTTCAGAGATGATTACATGCACAAGTCACCACTGATTAAAGAGGGATATGGATACATAGACTGTCATCTGCTTTCTGGTGTCAGCCCACCATGCAAGCTCTTATCCCAGTGCCATCATAAAACACGCCTGTGCAACTTTCAGGTAAACTGCATCTCGGGTGTGGGGAGGAGGCAAATAAAAAGAGATATAACCAAAATTAAAAACAGCACAAGACTTCTTTGGAGTAACAGGGTGTGGTATTTCTCAGAAAATTTTCCCCTTAAAAATAATTGTGAAAGCCTCTCCAGCCACACACCCTCCATGAAAGAATGTGAAAAAGAAGAAACTTCACTCACAGGGATTATAAAAACAATCGCAATGTGGATTACACATATGCAGTGTGTTATGCATATAAACAACCAGGTTCAGATAAAGAATGCAGTTACTGTCATGCTGTATCCTTAAAAAGCCTCAACGGTTAAAACACTAAGGTCTAAACTCAGTATTAATCTGTAGCAGTTTTTTGGTACCTCATTTCTGCTTTCTCTGACAATAGACAGTCCAATTTTTACCTCCATTTACTTCAAATTGCTATAAAAATAGCAAGTCATGAAGTTCAGTGGAATATCATGTACTCAGAAAAGCATATAAATATTAACTATTTTTTTCGTGCGACTTCATGTGTGAGGTAAGGTACGATCAATTTTATTTGTGTGGAAAATAAGGCAAATGTGGAAGAATTAGGGCAGTACCAGAATTTCTCATCTTGAAATTCAATGGTTATTTTTTCCTTAATCCATTCCCCTTCACTAAGTTACATGTTTATAACAGCAATAGAAATAAATGAGGAAAGTGTTAGCCCCAGAAGGAAATGTGCTTTAACATGGGACTTCCATAAACACTCAAAATTTACCAAGAATCATTTGAAAATACTGCAACCATCCAGCTCAAAAAAACAACAACAAAAAACCCCACTACTTCTTTCAAATTACCAGGGTGATGGTTATTCTGAACATAAGAATTAGCAGAAGACACCAAAATCTCCAGATGTTGTACATAAGTAAGTAAATACTAATYTTGTGCACTAGGTATTCAAATAAAAGAAAGAAGTTACTTCCAAAACAAACTCTTTTGCTTTCTAAGTAACACACAGCCACAAGGATGCCAAGTTATTTCGAATACAGCATATAACTGAATTCATTCAGGATGGCAAAAAAGTGCCAACACCTCTATTTTACTACCATTTTTAGATCACGACCATGTCAATAATATGCAACTATCAATCCTGTGTTTATGCATAAGGTGTTTCCATTTTGGTTAATGTATAAAAAGAGTACGAAAGTAATTTTTTAAAAGTTATTTTGCTTGTCTAGCACACCTCTCTCAAACTGGCTCTGATCTACCACTGAGAAATGAGGCATCAGTCCAAAGTAAAGAGTAAGCTGGGGGGTCGGGGGTGGGGGGAAGGGAATCTTTGAATAATATTCAACAATTTTTCTACTAGTTAAAAAAAAAACAAAAAAACCCAAAAAACAAAAAGAAAAGAAGCTTGTTCATCTGAAACCACACTTGGAAAAACAATTTAGGCTCCCTCRACTTTAGGAAAAAAAATGCAGAGGAAGAGGTGGGTTTTTTTGKTTTTTTTTTGTTTTTTTTTTAAACGAAACAAAACCAACCCACACTTCACAGACGAGAGCTCGGCTGTGGAAGTAAATCTCCTTGCAGAGGCTCCCGCGAAGCCAGTCGCAGCCTCGCTCCCTCGCAGCCCCCGCGCTGTGCTCCCGCAGGCACCACCGACGCCAGCATCGCAGCCGCCCGGGGGCAGTGGCGCGCTCGCTGCTCCCGTGATTTACGGCAGCCTGTCTCCRCCGCAGGAAGCAGCGGCGCATACTTTCAGCTTGCGCTTAACCCCGCGTAATTGTGCGCCACTCCTCCTCCCAGCTCTSGGCGTCGCGACACGCACCGCGACTACGTGGCTGCCCAGCAAGTCAGATCGGCATATTGATGCAACAGAAAACCCGCTTTTTTTTCCCCCTCCTCCATGCTGGGGGTTCGACTTCCGCTGAATCGACAGGCTATTCCCTTTCACTCTGCAACCGCACAGACGCAAGATTTATACACCGAAAGCAGCAGGACTGTGTAGCCAGGGGTTGCAGAGGAGCAAAGCTGCCTCTGTTTTAGAGCAGGGGCAGGGTGCACACCCCAGCGTGGGCAGCACACCGCTGCAAGCCCAGCTTGTGAGCAGGGACCATGGGGGACAACATGGAGGTTTTTTGTCATCCTTCTTCCTCCCACGACCGTGAACATAAAAACAGGGAAGAGAAAATATCCCACCAGCAGCTTGAGGCACTGTGGAAAGGCCAGGCTGGGGCTGGCGAAAAACACTATTTAATGCCACAATACCACCTTTTACTACAACCAGAGCTTTAAGACACACCTTTTTTGACTATTTTTTGTTTATACAAAAGCCTTCAAAAATATACTGGGCAATTACAGAAACGTGAAAAGACACTGCCTGTCCTAAATGCTTAAAAGAGAAAGGTGAAAGAGAAGAGTAAGTAAAAGATGTGATGTTGGGTGCGTACTTTAATTTATCCCAAATCATATCTTTGGTGCTGGGTCCCTGACTGCTCTTCTTTGCAGCATTTCAGGTTAGTTAAACTCCTTGCTGTTGCTGCAGACGAAACGGTTCAGGGGGGATTTGTGTGAAACTGGCGGGAGCCTTCAGCCCCCCCACGCAGGAGCAGCTCCAGGTGCGTCCTTCAGCAGGAGGCCCTGGGAAAAGGCAGCTGAGGGAAGGGGGACAAAGGTGGCACTAAATGGAGACCAATGCAGCGGTTAGAAGTAAGTGCTGGAAAAGAAAGCATACAAAATTCCAGTAAATGGATTTGAGACAGCGATACAGCCAGGAGAGACAGGCAGAGAGATGCTGCTATAAAGCCCGTGTTACACGTTTTGTATGAAACGGAATTGAGACCAGTGGGAACACCTCCAAAAAGATGCTTGGAGTAATCCCTCTGAACTTTTGCTGAAATCACTGAGAACAGCTTTAGATGCACAGCAATTGCAAAAATGGGATTTGTAAGCCATTTTTTTCTGTTCTTGGAGTCATTACGAAAAGCAGCTTTTAAATTCAGGTTTAAATATTCACTAAACTTTTACATTCATCAGAAAAAAATAAAATTAAAATCTTAAACTAGYAGTTCTCTGATGCATCCTGTACCTAAAACTGTAAATTAAATCCAATTTCCATGAAGAACACACTTAAGATGACTCAGTCCAATGTTCCTTTAAATTTTAGACTATTTCCTGACTTTTCAACCTAGAGATCCAAAAAGGTTTTAGAAAAACGAAATCAGCCCTCACCTTTAACCACCAGTGCCAGGAACAATGGAACAGCAATTAGRTACTGAAAGTAAGAGGAAAAAGGGAAGGAATCCAAATGAAAATAAAACCTTCCTTGTGGTCAGATCAGCCACAGGATTTCCAGTTGATTTCCTTTCAACTATGAAGACCTTCATTAATACATTATTTGTACTTGGATAAAGTACAATAGAAATATATTTTTAAAATAAAATCTTAAGGAATGTATATATGCCAAACATGCCAAAGAGCACAAATCTACCCAAAGGGAGGCATTAATATCACTTCTGGGACTTTGCTACACTATCTTCACCATCTGAACAGAAAGCCACATATTTTGATTCAGAGCAGCATCCTCTACTTAAGGGGCAGGCGGTTTCTCTACAATCTGGCCAACATTACTATTAAGTTTAGATTGCTCAAAGGCACTCTCCCAAAWAGAGAAAAATCAGTCCAATCAACCTATAACTGAGGGTATAAAAACAAAGGGTTTGGAAAAGAGACACCACGTAGAAACAACAGAGACTTATTTTCCTAAGGCAAGAGATAGATGCCAGTTCAAGAGCATCCATTGCTGATGTTCTTTCAAGACAGACAGTTGGTAAAGCAAAGGCTTCCTCTGTTTACTGCTTGTGTTTGTTTGCTGCTTGTGTTTGTACGCTTTAAAATTTTCTCTTTCCCAAACAAAACAAAAAAAATAAATCTGTATATCATTCCTGGCTTTGCTCTCTGACCTTCAGCAACCTACAGTCTCTTTGAAATCAYAGTTCAACAACATAGTTGATGCACAGCTGATTTCACAATTCCTCAGACTGGGACTAAAATGCTGCAGCAACATGAGTACTGTCGAAACTTCACTTCCAATGTCAGATTTATTAAAAATATTGGCAGGTGACCTGCTCTGGGATAAAACCTACTAGTATAACGTTATCATCAGTTTTCCCACAGCTGACAGTCTCAAGAAACTCTACACTGTGTGCTCTGCCCAATTCTACAGATATATCACTAGCGCCCACGCCCAGTCCTGTTTGTCCTGCTGAGTGGGATGGTACGACAAACATTCAGCATTAATAGGTATAAAACCAGGCCTAAGCAACATTTTACCTTGCACATAATGCATGTCCCTGAACATCACCAGCAATGCTTTATTTCAGAAACTGGTATAGGAATTACAGCCGTGTAAATGAAATTTGCCAATACTTAGAATAATTAGAACACAGTATACCTAAAAACACTAGCCTGTACTCCTATGACAACATTTTAAACCTCAGGACTATGTACAATACACTTTAGAGATTAAAAGTCTGGATTCTGTGGATGACCCTTCTGAGTACATCACCATCAAAACTTTCCCTCAAAAAACAACTTAGAAAACAGCTGACTTACTTTACACGTGAAGCTGGGCATTTCACAGACATTTTTTGCCAATTACTGGGCAAAAACCAAGCTTTTAAACCTCCCAAGCAGACAACACTTTTTTGTGGTCAACCATCTYTCACGCTTCCAGAGCACTCGGGAAGAGGCCATGCGAGACCTGGCATCCTTCCAGAAGAGCAGTAAGGGGGATCTCCTGGATTGACATCAAACCTTCTGACCAACAACACAGGTAAAACAATGAACAACATGTGGACTTGAAGCTGGTCAAATCATTTTTTGGAAGATCTTTTCCTCCTCTCCTCCCATATCTAAGCATTTCCAAAAAAAACTGAAAGGCTGGACTGCAAGAGCTAAGGGAGCAGCTATGCCTGGAGACTGGATCCACGACTGACCCGAGAGCAGAGACCAGGATGAACCAAGCCACTTCCCTACCCTGGTCCTGCTCCTGTTGAGGAGAGCACGGCCAAAAAACAAGCCTGAGAGAAGGTGATCTTTCGAGAGACCCCTTGCAGTGGGGACGTTCTGCTGGGCTCGCAGCTCATTTCATCTGCTTTTAACAGTCATTATAATCAAAGAACACCCTCTCCCACCCCTCGCCTTTAGGATGCTATTATTGGAGTACTGCAGACAGGAAATCCCTGYTAGATACACTTTCTCTGGGTCCGCTGTGTGGAAATTGAGGCTTTAGTGCATAGCCAGCAACATCAAAGTACTGCAAGCAGCTGTTTAATACCACATTTAGTTGCCATTGTTCAGCCCCTGAGTCCTCTGTTCTAACACTGCCTTGCAACTATCCCCTTTGTACACACATGTATTTATAAAGGAGATAATGATAGGTACTGCTGAGTTGCCAGAACCGACTGGTACACATCATTMAGCAGAAATCACCCGCCTTGCTTAAATTCATTAGAAACACAAACACAACACACATGCAAATCATGGTTTCAGCAACTTAATGGGTAAATCATTATGATTGTCTAGAACCAAATCTGGTTAATGAGGGAGTGGGGGATGATACCAAATGAACAGAAATAGTATTTTTATCATTAAATCCCAATGTGCTGCTTCTAACATCACTGAAAAGTACTGGCATAATGTGAAGTAACACAAGAAATGTTGAACAAGCAGTTTAAATAAACCAGACATCTTAGAAACCGCAGTGACAGATATTACAACAATTAGTGTTTCTTCTCTTCTTTCCTTCTCTACTCTCTTCTGTACAAAAGTGCCTTGCCACAGACATTGCAGTGACCTTCTGCTTCTGAGATTCACAGTAAGTGATTAAAGTCACCTTGACAAAGCTGATGTATAAATGCAGTCCTCCTGGTTGCAGTCCTATTCATGCACATCACTTACTCATCAGTGTTACAAAGCCTACCTAACACCTCTCTCCTGCTTTCCCTTTCTTGAGCTGGTGTTCTGGCTTTGTTAAAGCAGCACAGACAGCTGCTTCTCCAAACTGACCCACCCGTGCCCAGGAGATYACCTGGACTTTGGCATACCCTGCAGCGAAGGGCAGAAGAAAGCCCTTTCAGTGAACAAGCCGACCACCAGGAACCCAACAGCTTTCAGTTGCAGAAGGTCCCAGTGCACCTGCACACAACCTGGTTTTAGTAATCCCACTGCAAATTGAAACCTGGGCTCTCTTTAAAGAATATAACAAACTTGATGCAGGATTCGCTCTATAGAGCTCACATGAGGATCCATTAGGACTCTCATTAAAGGGCACCTTTTTCTTGGTTATGTGTATGCAACCATTTCATTTGCACCAAAGCTGAAAGAACTACCCGCAGGTCACCTGCCAAGTTTACATGAGTGCCAGCTATGGGTCCGACCCACAGGGCTAAGCATGCAAATGGAATGGTACCTTCCACCTTGTAACTTACCATTCAGCACCATACTAGGTTAATTTTTCCCCCCACTGACATTTTAATATTCCACTGTGTAAGAATGAAACAAAATTGTCATTTAGGCGCCAATCTTCTGAACGAGCAGACCCGCACTGACTAGCTTTTAGCAGTCTCTGGATCTGAACTTTCGCTTTCTTTCTCATACTTAACTTAGCATGACAGTTTGCCAAACAATGCAAACCTAATCATGGTAACAGAACTATGCTGTCAAGATCTGTTTAGAAAATGGCATGAGTAAAACCATAGGGTCATATTATAAAATAAACACTTTTTAATTAAATTCAGATCTTATGTATGAAAGAAGCTGAAACAGCCCTACTGGCTATAAGCAAGACAAAAATTATGAGATATAATTTACCAAGTGTAAAATCCAAACGAAAATATCTTCAGGACATTTATCTATGAGCACAAGAATGTAGCACTGGGCAAGCACACTGTACCCATTTATCTAATGAACAGCTGCTCTTCGTTAAATATGAGAAACAACAGATTAAGAAAATAACCTCCCAAGCCATAACTTCCCTCTGTTACAAAACCAGCCTTAGGTACTGCACCACACTGACAAAGCCAACTCAACAGTTACAGTTTCATGTCTATGCCTGATGTGCAAAAGCAAGGTTTCAAGGACTACAGAATTATTTTCCAAGTATTAGCATGTGTTTTGGTTAATTTGGCCATTTATGTTCCATTTATGGGCAGTTATATCTAAACCAAGTCCCACTGAAGTACAAAATTTCAAGTGGCTTCAAAGAGACTTGGAAGAGCCTTACTGCAATTCATCAGCACGGAATCAGTTAATCTCTCTAACTACTAGCGTTTGCATACGTTATCAGAAACATTAAGCAACAAGCAATCAAACAGGGCTTGAGGTATTTCTGTGTACTTAGAAACATGCCCAAGATAACCAAATATTACATTATATTGATATAGTATTCTCTATTTATAGAGAATTGTATAGAGAATATACATGCAATCTGGAGGAACTGTCACAAAACTCCACTAATCTATTTTCACTGAAGTTAACAATGTACTGCCTACAGATTTTAAAGGAAGTTGATTCTGAATCATGGAAAATCAGCTGTATAAGGGTAATAATTTCAATCTCTATTATAGAAGCTGGCAACAAGATAAGTCAGGACAATCATTTTTTAAGCAAAACTTTTTTTTCCTCCTTTTTTTGGGGGGGAGTTTATATTCTCCATTAGAAATCCAGATCCTGTCTAGGCTATAAAGCTCTCATCTGACCAAAAAGCTACTGAAATGACAGCAGCAAAAGGGATGACACAGTAACGACAGCACACAGGTGTGTTCGCACATGGGTTTGTACCAAGACAAATTTACATCCATTCCCAACAGGCAAGCCTCAAATCTTGCAATTACAGGAGGCAGGGAAGACAAAACTGACATTCTTAACATTTCTAGACTTTAAAAAAAAAGGTGTGTGGGGGGACTGTCTTAGAACACAAAAAAGTGTTCTCCAGGTATTTCCAAATCACTCTGAAGCTGCAAAAAAGGAGGTAAACCACCCAAATTTTAAAATTCCTTTGCAAAGGCCACTCTGTTTAAAAAGTACTAAAGGCTGCTGGTGGTCCATCTCGCTTCCCTTTTGACATGGAAATGCAAACAAACCCTTCTGAATCACTCACACAATTTTAATTTCAAGGGGTGGACACATTTCCTCCCCTACAGAAAACACCTCTGTCTTCCTAGAAGACGCTCCTGTATTACTGGGAAAACGTGGGGCAATTTAGTCTTTATTCTCACTGGGTTCCCAGTCTCACATTCCTGAAGATAGAGCCAGATGGGTGACTCAGAAAGTGACTTTGTGGCGCGAACTCCAGAGGAAAGCAAGCAGTAGCATGTTGGCCACTTAGCCAGAAATGACCTTAGTTTGGCTCCTTGTAACTGATGAATAAGCAAAAACCTCCGCCTCCYGCCACCACATATGTTATTAGTGCAATTAGTTAATCGTGTCACTTCATGCCTGTATGCTCAAGAGGAAAATAAAGGCACTGCTGTTGTTTAGGCTGATGAAGCATTAAAGCTGTCCTCTGTACAAGCACACGTTTGTTAGCACAGATAACACACGCTTATAGAAGCAAAGCAACAGGATACACCTGAGCTATTAGAAAATTTACTTCCTAGTTGCCATGATTAGAATTTTAATCAGAAAAAGTTATTTTGGTATTGAGAAAAGACAGAAGCGTGGTATTCCCACTGGGCAAAGTTTCAGAGAGGGCTACCTACAAGCATGCTACCTTGCTGGCATGCTAACCCCCGGCTCACATTTGCAACTCCCCAGGTGCTGTTGCCATTTCACACAAGTCCTGTGTTGCTTATACAGAGCAAAGTGGGCACTTCGGTTTGCTAAGCACATCCTGAAACGCCTGGCGGGAGGATTCTGGAAATCACGGCTACAATTTCTACCAAGAAACCATTTTCCACTCCTCCTCTAGCCCAGATTTATAATGCCACGGGCTTCTCTTACAATGCTGGCAGAGTCATCCTGCCAAGAGGCAGCTGTAATTTTCCAACATTAAGAAAAAAACACCAGCAACGGCAATTTGTGAGGGCAACAGACAAAAGTAAAGCACAACTTATCACAATATTTTTGATGCAATACCATCGTCTACTGAGGCTTAAAATGTTAGTAATTCTTTTTGATATATTTCTTACTTCAGAAGAAAGATTTAAGTAAAGACATCCTGTATTTATTTATATACCTGACCAGAAAATTGCTAGTAATATTTTGGAGACAAGAACCTACTGCAACACCTGCTTGTACACACTGAACTAAGATTTAGTTATGGAATAATTTATGGTACAATCACTTAAGAAAATTTTGCATTTTTTTCCTGCCACTACTCTTACCTGTTTGACTGGTTTGAATAACACACTTCAAATAAAGAGATACCTACATCTTGTAAGAAAGCTTAAAAAAAAAAAAAAAGAAAAAGAAAGAAAAAAAAGAGTAGTATAGTAGAATAGATGCAGTTTAACACTTGTGTCAGTCACAGATAATAGAAGTGAATGTAGGCAGGAAATTTAATAGGCCAGCTCTACGCACTTGAACTCTTGGCTCCGAGGAAATGAAAATTTAAACTCCTGATTTCACCTCAGTGAACTCAGGATTTTAAGTGTTCTGTGAGATCAGGACTATAAAGTGTTCACACTGAATAAATTAATCCAATTATTTTCATGTAAATATACTGCACTATTTCTTAATTTCAGTTAAAATAAAAAGGTCCTTCCTGTAAGTTTTTAATGTTCATTTTAAGGGAAGAATATTTGAGACAAATACTATGAGCTACTCATCTTCCCTGATTTCTGTTCGTATCACAAGGAAAAAAAGCAAATGAAACAAAGTTTTCAATAAATGCAGTTATGCTAACAACTTTGCAGCATTTATATTCAAGCATAAATGGGACCTTAAGCACTACAATTTGAAATATCAGATATTGGCATGAACACTTTTGGTTTCTTGAACCTTAGATCATATTTCCATGGTATGCAGAAGAACATGTGACAAACCATAAATTTTCTTATACTTAATTCCGGTAGACCTTGTCTCGCTTACATCCTCAAGACCAGCTACAAGAACATTATTTAAACCCTGAACACAGAGTGGATAACTTATCTTTTCAAAATTTGCCGGAAGATCTCTTAAGCTGGAACTATGGCCTTGATCGTTTTGGAAACACTTTTTCAATAAAAGGGATAAAAGATGTGTCAGGTGGCCCGGATTCAGTTTTTACATCAAATTCTCTCACCACCATGGTGGTGAGTACTGGTAAACAGCTGTAATATGAACTGAACATGGAATGTTACCCAACACGCGAGAAACAAATCCTCTGCTTGACTTTAGTACCATCAGACTCCTTGATGCCTGCACAGGTATAATGACAGAAGAGAATTTCCATTGCATTCATTCTTTCTTTCAGAGAGGAGAAGCAATGATCCCAACAGCCCATGCTACCACCACACAGACCATCATAGTGCTTGCTGCTAGACCAGCATCGGCTCCRCTGGGCATGCAGTGACTTTCAACCCAACTGTTTTCCCTGCAATTTTCCCTCTGCAGTCTGGTGAGTATTTTTGTGCAYGCAGGGAAGTAATATTGCAGCATATTTTTAACTGTACATTTAAGGACTTGCAGAAAATCCACTGTGTTAATCAACACAGCTACTCAAGAACATCAAAATCCATCAGATAAAATGATTGAATCAATTTTACCTCCCATGTCACAAAAAGGGCATTTCACAATTCTTCCTGCCCTGAGATTTTGTTCATGCTGAAGCTTCTCTAACAGGACAATGGTATCGTATAACAGCATTAAATTCCTTGAACATCTCTCTCAAAGGTTCACAAAACTATTAAAAAAACCAAACAGCTGAGCAGAAAGCTTTGTCATGAAATCTGAGCAATAATGGAATATTACTGTTCCTGGATCCTCTCTCCTTGTATCAAGTTCTAGAAATTTTCCCAAGGGTAATGTCAAGGATCTTAACTGTACTGTTTACCCATCTCTGCATGGTAATGATAAAAATATTGATTTCCATATTTGTGACTCAGATTCAATTAATAACATAAGAGATTGGAATTATTTCCTTTGTATTACATTAGCTAAACAATCACAAGTACGAAAAGCCTTACCCACATCAAAATGAAGCAACATTGCTAACACATAACACTTAAAAGAGTGCTTTATTTTTTTCTGTGCTTTTTGAAATGAAGTCCCGGTCAAGCAATCAATTCAATACAATCCTGCCTCGAAACCCTCTTGAAAAAAATTCAGGCTGGAAAAGGGACAGGCATGAACAAAAACATCTGCTTAGTTAGATTTGACTCGGATGTGAGCCTGCACAGTTGAGTATACTGCCTTCCCTTGAGAACAGCACTGAAGAGTTTAACTGAACTCATCAAATATTCCTCACCACTGGGAGTATAATAGAGAAACTCTTTGACTCTCTCCAGGTCCAGCTAAAGTAGTCAGGGCTATAGTTCCCCCGCACAAAATTCTGAAAGTACAGCTCTTCCATTGAGTCTTGCACAAAGATTGGAAACTTYGGACTTTGTCTCTTCACTGTACATAGCCACCAAAAATAATTTATCATTCCCTTGCTGTTTCATCTGACTGCAAAGTTATCACACAAAACATATCCCTGCAGCCCTGTACTCCAAAACTAAACATGACAAACTGACAACTTGGTGCTGCAACCTTAAGACATCAAGTTCCAAGCTTGGCATTGAATGCAGTTTAATGTGTAATTTAATAAGAGATGTCACATGAGCTGGATGCCTGGGGAAGAGGGGAGCCTTTTCTCTTTGAAAAAGAGAAATTGTAACTGCTACAGATTATAACAGAAGGGGATTCATTGCACTGCAGTAAATCCATGAGTTTACCCTAGGGATTGTCTTGGCTCAACAGGTTCCCTTTTTTTTTTTCCCCTCCTTCCTTTTAATGAACCTGAAACATTTCTTCAGACTTTCAATGAACAGGAAATGAGCCAAAACAATAAGCCCCACAGTTCTTTAGATTATTTTAAACAATATGCCACTATTTTTTGATATAATTGTATAAAATCACACTGCTTCATACAAACAGCATGGTAAACAAGCATGCTGAAGAGGCAAAAAGAGGTAGATTTCTTCAGAAAGATAAGTACTTTTCTAAATAACACATACCCCGAGGATCATATTTATAAAAATATTTCAACAAGCAAGCTTTTTTTTTTTTTTTTTTTTTTGTTAAGTCCACTATAATCCGCTGACAATAAAAGATCAAAGGAACTTAGAAGCAAGCCAGGATATAGTCAAAACATTTAATCACCAAGAGGTTCCTTATCGGAGCCATAAACTGAGCTGTGCGTTAGTGGGAACTGCAAGAGGAAAAGCAACCCTGAATATTCACAAGGGTTTTCGTTCCCACCCTCACACAATACATATGACTACCCTGACCTTTGCGCTAGCAACCCAGGCTCTCACTTTGAGGGCAGAAAGGATGGCCCAGGGCTAGGGTGTTGGCCAGGACCTCACCAGAAAATTGCTATTAATACCAAGACCAGAATAACCCGGATCTAGCGTTCCTCCTCCCTGGCAGGCTTTGCTTTGTGACATTACTCAAATTATCTACGCGCCGACGAGGTTTAGCTGCTTGGATCTCTGCAAGGCAGGGCCAGCCCTGCTGAGGACCAGGCAGCTCAGCACACGTTGCTGGACGGCTGAACATAGCTGACGGTATGGGGAGCAACCTTGGGGTTTCTCATCTGCTGGGCCAGCAAGAGGCCACCCTTGGCCAGAGGACGCATCTGCTGCCCACGTGTCAGTAATAATTGAGAAGAACTCCCCTCTGGAGAGGGAAAAGCTACTATTTGTGGCAGGGCTCCTCAGAGGCTGAAGGCCAAGTCCCCAGGCTCAACCAGAGCGAGGAAACTCTGAGCGACCCACATTGCTGGTGTGTGGCTGTGTGCTTCTGCGCCTCCCTCGCTACCGTGTCCCCGCTCTACCTTTTTACCCAAAACAGTGGGGAGCCGATAGTAAAAACCCTCTCGTCACTGTGGTGCAGCCCCTGCTCGGCTGCCTGAGAAAGACGGGGGCGAGTTTGCTGCCGTCACTTTGTGTGGCGAGGGTTCAATCCGGCACCGGGCAGAGYGGAGGAGCTCCTCGGGCACCGGCACGGGACGGTCCTGCCTCCTTCGCAGGGGACTGCAGGGGCCTCACAGGTGGGCACACACCTGAGCGCCGCGCGCACGCGCTGCCTCCGAGACGCTCCTCTCCCCCGCGGCTGTGCTGTAACGGCTCAAGGAAGCCCCTCTGGAGATTTCTGCTGTTTTACTCATCAACCATCCCCACTATTGCTTCCTGCCGGGGTCAGCAGCAGCTTCCTAATTTGCTGGTCTCCCACTGTTTTCAGTGCAGCTACACTAAGCAGCAAAGGGTGGAAGTTTTCCTTTTGCTCCTAACCCCCCTGCCACACACAAAAGCAAAACATTTGGCCTTCAGTTAAACTAAATAGTTTTAAGAGGGGGGGGGGGGGAACAAAAAAAGCCCTAGGTCTCACGATCCCCGTGTGACCCCGGTGGGAGGACAGAGCTGAGGCAGCAGTAGACCCCACCACTCACTCCAAGCACTACAAAAGCCAATTGTGTGTCAGTCTCTGAGCAGTAGAGATGGGTATAACAATCTTTTAATTACTTCCTTTTTTAAAAGGAAAAAAAAAAGGAACAAGAAAAGAGCTACTAGAGTTTTCCTGCTCACACTTTTTTTTTTTTTTTTAATATACTTGGCCAATGCTAAACAACTACAGATTTGGATGCAACTGACACTAAACAACAGCTTAAATAATTAAATTTTTGAAAAAATGGCAAATTCTCACTTTCTTTTAAAGGCTTTACTTTTACTTGTTTGTACATTCCATATGTTATCTGCATATTTCCCTAGAGTTTCCAGACAGCAATACACATATCCTTGTAACAAAAGTAGTATGGGAAACTCTGGAAACATCCAACTGTGTGCAAGCATTTAAAGCTCAAATACCCTAATACAAGAAAAGTACCTCCCTGAAACAAACATCTCCAGATGTTTTAACATATTTATATACATAAGTATATATATATAAAATGTGACTAAGGCATGAAAAGCCAAAAGAATGTTCTCATTTCCTGAAGCTGGCCAACAAAAAGGAAAAAATGTGAATGAAGTAACAAAGACGTCGGAAGTCAGCTTTTTCTTAACAGCCGCCACTTTAAAATTATCCACTTCAATTCTTTTCTAATATAACCAGCATACTGCCTGTATCTTGCAACTGCATATACATATAAAAGGAAACACAGAAGGGGGAAAAAAAAAACATTTTTTTCTAGGATGTTTAAGAACATGACAGCAATTGACATAAACATCTCACTCACGCTTCTCCTTTCAGCCCCAGTGACTTTTCAGTAAAGTCCCATCAAAACACCCTCTCATATAATAGCTTGCACTGTCTCCATAGCACATCACTTGAGAAAAACAAGAAAGCAGCCATGTTAGCTAGTAGCTGCCTGTGCCATAGTTCTGTCTCTATACATAGTTGGACTTAGCCTGTAAGATCTCAGGGATAGAGTTCTTACTCCATTTTTTTCAATAATACTAGAGTGCTGCAGAAAATAACACTCTAATACGAACAGCCTTCAGTTCCTCTGAAACCTGAAAGCAGCAGATTCAGCACATTCAGAACATTTTCTATGGAGTCACGAAATGCCAACAGACATAACMTACCTTTAAGCAAGCATGGATGTGCTGCTGTTCTTCATGCCCTGACTACAGCCTACTTGTCACGGGGACAGGAAACAGGGTCTCCTTCCTCTGAATCCTCTGAAGTTGAATTTGTGCAAGTTAGTTCTGTGACAGCAATGATGAAACCACTACAGGAGGCATTTCCCTTAAGACAGGGCTCTTTGAAAGATCTGCTAGTAGCAGACCCCTTACCCAAGCTACTAGAGTGTGGAAGCACCCCACTCCCACCAGGGATATTCAAATGCAGCCTCCATTCTGGGTCCAGACCACAAATAACATTGCTTGGTCCTCTTAGATCCCAAACCTCCTCATAGGAATCCCATATTTAATATCATTCTCCAAAGCCATGGTTACATGGTCCGGCCAGTCAGGCATAACTCCATGTTTCCACCGAAATGGGTATTTCCACCTTCTTCCTGTGCCTCCCTCTCTCACATCACCACCATTCACAAGATCGGGGAACCGATCCCAAGCAAGACAGACCCAGTTTTAAATCCATATATCTACCTACCTAGCCATTGGTTTTCAGCCGGAGCAGTTCCCTGACCCAGCTCACTGTGCAGCCACATCAGCGTCAATGCTGGCACGAGAGATGGGGAAGGGGCACCCTCTCCCAGCTGCCGCGCAGACCCGCGCTCAGTTAAAATGCCTTTGCCATCATGGCCRCAGGGAAGGAGAGCAGCCTCAGCACAGCTCCTGGCCACAGGGATAGTCTGTCCTGCTTCCTGAAACCAGGCAGACCTGGATCTGGGAAACAAGGTCCTGCTGAGTGAATCGCAACTCATTTACCAGCAGGCCTGGGTAAAAATAAATTACTTAATCAAGGACAAATGTTGGTCATAAATTGATTCCAGTCTTTTCACATTTCACAAAGAAGGCTTCTCTCTCTGCCACAAAATACAAATTTATTCTGCTGTCGACACAGCTTAGAAGCACACACTTTTCATCTGCAAAGCTACAAACCTAAATATGTACCTATATATTTGCGGTCCCTCACAACAGAGCATTTACCAAAATGAGAGGATTTTGCAAGTGGAGGCTGCTTTGCTGATTCAGCTCCTAGTCTGCAAGGACCACGTTCCTCCTTACCGCGCTGGCTGGCAGGCTTTCCAGCGGGGCGTGCCAAACTGTATTTTTCATTCCCAAATTGGAGGTCGAGTGTGCCAGGAGAAACCAAGTGAGCACTCAGGGCCGCTGCCCCTCCAAGAGGCAGCCAGTGCCTCGTCCCTCCACAGCAGCAGCTCCTGCTACCACCTCCGCGGGAAGCTCCTGTCCCATCACCRCTCCCAAGCCCTGGGACAGCCCAGCACCACCCGAAACCTGCCTCGCTCCCGGTCACGCTGCTGACCTCAACCTGGCAGACCCCCATTTGCTCTCCCGGCTTGCAATTCACCCTCCGGTGTAACACGGGGCCTGCCCCTGCTGCATCCACGCGATATCCCCGCGCGGCTCACCGGGAGGGCAGCCGGGCTGCAGCACATCTGCAGCCAGTCACTGCTTCCACTCCTGCCGCGGGTCACACACCATGTTGTTTTTCCATTGCCAGAGCAAGTTTGGGGCTGCGCTGCCCTGGCAGCGAGCGCTGCTAGCTCTACTGGCCTCACTCAGGTTCGATACCTCAATTCCCATCTCCTCTCAGGGCTGTACGGCAGTCGCTAGTCATCAAGGAGGCTCGCACAGACCAAAAGCAGTCCATTAAAAACACTAATTCCATCTAAACACATGCCAGCCTCTCCACACAGCCCACGTTACCTAGATTTAGGGAAGACCTCTCTTGGTCCGCCTGTTCTTCAGAGCCCTTGTAAAGAGTCAAGGTCCCCTTTCTTCCCGAGAGCAGATTTTCAGCTATTTGTCCATGCAGTCTTTCCTCCCCACATTGATCTCACAGCTGTGTCATGCCAGCGTGGGGTCTGGATGGGAGCCACTCTACCACGTGGCTCCCAAATATTCGCCAAAGTTACTGTATTGCTTTGCTGGGGTCTTTCCCCAGTGCCCTCTGCTATGCTACGACAACATAGTAATACAGAAAACTCTTATTAATCTAAGCGTAACAACTTCTTACTGCTCACACCACCCAGGAAACATTCCTAAAAATCATTAGACTGTCTTAGATACTCAGATTATCCACACCAGCTTCCCATTCATGACATCAACAATAAACCCAAAGATTTTAACTCTACTGTTCCCATCAGTTTAGGTTTCATCAATCAAAAGTCCATCTACATATGTGTTCTCAGTTCTTCAGCTGTTTAATGCAAGCAGTGATTAACACAACCCTAAATCCAACCAATGCACCAAGTTGACTTAACATTCATCTCCTTATGAAATTCTGTAGAGGTGGCTGGTGTTTTTTTAATGTGGTAAAAAGTGATGAAGAAAGGATGATCAGTGCCTGAATTCAAGGACTTCTTATTTAAAATGTAAGGAAAAACAATTACCATGAAAAATACAGAGCATAAAACTTCACCCTGAGTGATGGCCCTGTTGTAATACTATTTTCATGCATTGAGGGGGCAGTAATAAGGACTTACTATTCAGGCACCTTTATGATACTCAAAAACATGCCATTTATGTACTTCTTAGTGCAACAGGAACAAGTTTTCAGATTGCAGACAAGAGGTTCACTTGGCCTATAAATAGTTTGTCACTAGACCAACCACCAATTTCTGCCCAGTGGAACCCACCAACATCTGCAGCTGATGAAACAAATTTAATTAAGCTCTTTTACATAAAGAATTGTAGAGGTACACAAAACCAGCCAAATTACAGTACCTTGACTGTTTTCACAGACAGGTCTTTTCTATCTGCTTAAAAAAAATGCAAGTAAGCATTTTTATGAAGAGTTTGAACCTTCAGAAAGGGGAAATGTTGAAGTAGCTGCAAAGGAGAGTCCTAATTTGAAAAGAAGTCTTTACTTCAGGCTACAGTTCCATGTTATGTTTTCTTGCATTGTCAAATTGAATTAAAATGTTCCTATCCTTTCATTCCTTTAATGCACATTTCTGCCTCAACACCAGAGCTTCTCTCCTTCCAGTTGTAACTGTGAGGCATACTGTAACAGATCACTAAAATGACAAGAACAAAAGACCACGTACATGGTAATTTGATTATTCATACTATGGATGGCTTATACAATATAAGACTTTAGCTATCAAAACATAGCTGTCATTTCGATTTTCCTTGTCAACAGCACTTGCCACAATGGAAAGACCTTACATAAGTAACTTCTCCTCCAACAATCAAGCTGCTTTTAACACGGAAAATATTTAAAGTGTCCCTGCATTGAAAAATATTAAGAGACGCATTAACTATGGTGTGAGAAACCTTCAAGTGGGATTTGGAAGAGAACAAAACACAGACGAATCAGGATGTTGAATGTGACAGACTCAGCGCGAAACCACAACGGCAAGAGCTGAAAAGCTTGCCTTAAGTGCTTTGATAATAAATATTTTATTGCAACTTGAAAAAGACTGTGTTAACCATGCAACCTATCCTCAGTATATTACAGGCCACTAATGGTTCCCTGGCAGTAACCATATGGAGCCAGTTCAAAGAAAGAGACCTGTGGGTTACAATTGCAATTTTACTGCAGTATCACACAGAGCTTAGTTATGGAGTCCCTTATCAATGCATTCAAAAGCGAATGCTCTAAAGTACTTACAGTTTTCAGCTTCACAGTCTACTTTACAGTGGAGCGAGATCTATAAACCAAATGAGTCTATATTGGTTTTTAAAGTACAGTTATTCTTTGAATACAGAGGGGCTCTCTTTGTTCAGTATTTTATTGCATGTTGGCCTGTATTAACTACTGTAAGAAAAGCTTTTTTTTTTTGCATTAGAAAACTATAAATGCTTAAGATAATAACTGCTCTGAATTGCAAACTAATATTTTTCTCTGAGTGCCATGAGAAACTTATTGCAACAATAATACCTCAAGATGAATTCAGCACAACCAGCTGGAAAAACTGGTCAAAAAAGCTTCAACCTGTGGTTCCTTCTTCCTCTTTCCCTGCCCCCCAACAACTCATGCACTCTCAACCCAAATGACACACAACTGCGTCTTGCATTCAGATGTTGAAATCTGGGTTCTTTTGACTCAATATGAGGATGTTCATATAATGAGCAAACATTACACCAACTAGTTATCAGCACCAAGAAGCACAGTCAACAATCCTGAAAGACAGATTGCTCCCCAGCACTGTCGTAGTTACTGGGCAAACTGCACATATCTCCCTGGCCAAAACCCTCTTCCCAGCAACAGACCTTAGGCTACCGTCCACTCTCCCACCCTGACACTGAGCTCCAGACCCCAGCACCCTTGGGTAACAGGCCTTCAGGTCAGACTGCGAGTTGCAAAACAAAAACAATGGCAACAATCACAGTTTAGAAATCCTCCGTAAAGTGAAAGAGTTAAAAAACAAAAACAACCCCCCCACACACAATATTTCAGAGCAAACATTCCTTAGAACAATAAAGAATCCTATATGCATACCTGCTCACCACATGTCTGATCCTAGTCCACGTACAGAATCTGGACAGAGACCTCAAATCATGCTTGTTTTCCTTTTCTTTTTCTTCCCCAAAACTCAGATTATGTTAACTCCCTAAATCAGAACAAAAAGGCAGGACCTGAAATCACTTGGGAGTTTCAGTATGTGGAAGCTTTTGAGATCAGCTTATATTTGTTTAAAAAGTTGTTTTGAATGAAACATTTGCATTTCTAGTGCTTTTTTTGTTCAGAGTCAAAACAAGAAAATGCACCAATCTTGAATTTCCTCCCCTCACATTCTACCAAATCAAAAATTTATTTTGCACAAACCTTGCCCCTTAGCTTTGTTTTGATCGCAACGAATTGGGATTATCTACAGAAAAATCCCTTTGCCAGAAAACCTCCCAACCAGCTCTCCCTGCAGGAGACACCTCTGCGAGCTCTGGCCCGCTGCATCCCTCCAGTCTGGCTAGCAGAGCTCCCTGCAAGTGTCAGCAGCTCCCCGCCACTCCCTCTAGCCACACTTCTGCGAGAATCAATACTTAAAAAACAAAACAAAACAAAACAAAAAAAAATCCAAAACAACCCCCCCCCCCACCACTCTGCTTTGATCTGGCAACTCAAAGCTCTGGCAAAACACAGTTACAACAGGACCCTGGCAGCTAATACTGCGTGACCCAGTACTTTTCACGTGCATGCCCAAAAGTGCTACCTGGGAAGCTCCCCATGCTCTTGCCTGTCTGTGCCCCCACAGTCCCTATTGAGTTAGGGTGACACACTCAGACACAAAATCCTAACGCGACCCACCATCGCACTTGCAGCTTCCCCTCGCTGACCAGAGCGCCAAGGCTGCAGATCCCCAGGCCCTTATATGACAAGTTGCTCACTACACAGGAGCAGAGAGGCACAGAGGGGACCTGTCACTTCAGGCAACAGGCCCCGCGTCCAGTCCTTTCCATGCCCCTAGTTCATATTCGTAGCACATTGCCAGCAACAGGACGCCAGGCTCTCACTCCCAGAGGCACGGCCAGGTTTGCTCACCCAGGGCAGCGGGCTCAGCTCGGCTCGGCTCAATGTTTCTGCTGGAGCAGCCTGCACCCTGGGCAGGGGCTCTGCCCCCGCAGCCCCAGGTCCAGCGCTGGCCATGGATGTGCCAGCTGCCGGCTTTCCCGCTGTGGGACTCACCGCGTTTGCTTCGCGCCGAAGAAACCTCCTCCCCGGTACCTCTGTGCTCCCACCATAAAGCTCGGCCGAGCTCATTTTGGCAAGTTTTGGCACGTGTAAGCTCTAAGCTGACTTTGTTCCAAAACTTCTAACCGTGCCAGGGGTGTAGCCAGCCTCATTCACATCCTGGTGAGCGTGTACCAGCAGCACAGCTGGCCTGCTCACCGACAGCTTCAGCAGGGTAGGTGCCAGATATGTAACTGCTCTATTTAGCCGGCGAGGCAGGCTCCCTGCCGGTGCTGAAGCACCTGCGCGGGACCGAGCAACGCATGCATCCTCGCTTCGTGGGCAGCAGCTGACACTTGCAGCACTGTCAGTTTAGCAGCCTTCCAAAATACAGAAGGATAGCCTGGCTAGGAAGCTCCTACAACCCACTAAGAAAACAAGTGGGTGTCAGAATAACTGAAGAAAAAAAAAGTTGCCTTAGTAAACCTGGACATGGGAAGCAAATGATCTCTTTTCTTGGAGCGTGGCTCCACAGTAGCCAAAACTAAGCTAGGTTAGGCCTGGCAAGTTCCTGCCCCTTGCTCGGCCAGGTCTTTCCCCTCCTTCCCTGCCCCAGCACTGCACCACTTGCTGCACGAACATCAGCATGCTGACACTGAGAACGCAGCCAGCTCAGCACACTGCTATGCCCCCCGCCAGCAGAAGGTGGTACCATGGCAGCCCTGATTTAGCTTGACTTAGACTGTTGCTGCAGTAGGTTTTCTCTAAAGGTGTGGTCCAGTGTTGGAGGAAAACGCAACAGAAATCAGCCATGGGAAAGATAAGGCAGTCTTTAGTCTTAAGTCTGCATTCCAGCAGTTGCTCTGGACCTGTGGGCCCAGGCCACCACCAACCTGGGGATCAGATACTAAATCACTCATTTCCCTTCCCTCACCCCCCAGAAGCAAATGGATTCCAACATATTAGCACAACACTTGCAGAGTCCTTTAATTTGGGATATTTCTTCCCAAGAAACACTTGAAATACTGGGCAACTAGCATAACAGCGTTGCTTTCCATAACCCATCACCATTAAACTTTCCCTAAGATACAACTACTAACTAGTTGTAGGATGTGCATAAAATTACTTGCATCAAGCTCACCCCATACATACACAAGGTCATTTAGTACCACAGTCTTAAAACAACAAATTCCCTTAGGAAAGGATGCCTTTTAACGGAAAGAGCACTAAACCCATCCCCATTCTCAGTTAAAAGAGAGAATTTTCCGTTTTACTCCCCGTTTCCTGTAATGAAGACGCAAGCAGGGTCCCCTGCTCCCCGTGTGCCTGCAACCCTAACGCTAAAACATGACCTGAGAAGGGAGGCACATCCACCATAGCAGCTGCTATCATTTGGCGGGTCGCTGTCACTTGGTGGTGGCAGAGCACAAAACCGGCTGCTTGACAAGAGAGGAAAAGTTCCCATTTAAAGTGGAAATCCAGCGTAACTGGGTAACACCGCGGCGCACCTCTTCCGCGCGGACCCACACTCAAGCCCTCCTCGAGGGCACCGGCTCCGCGCGCCAGCCCGCGCCCCGCGGAGCACGCGCTGCCGAGAAGACCAAAACACCGCGTTTTACACCAYATTTTAACCCCCCGCACACACACCCCGGCCGTCCCCCTGCAGCCCCTCGGCGCTGCGCGGCGGGGCGCAAGCGGCGCGCTCCCCGCGCGGGGGGCGCTGACGCCCCCGCTATCCCCCGCGGAAGTTTCCTTCGCTGGGGCGGGGGGGGGGGGTTCGAGCGAGCGGGCAGCACCTGGTGACAGCGGCCGGGCCGGCGCGGCGCGGAGACAAAGCGCCGCCCTCGGCGGGAGCGCGGGCCACGGTGGCAGCCGCCCTCGGCGAGCGGGCAGCGCGGGCGAGCGCGGATCGGGCAGCTCCCCGCGGGCTTCCTACCTGTTGGTCATCCCCGCCACCACCCCCAGCATCCCGCCGGCGACCGCTGCTCCCGCCCGCCGCGGCGAGGCGAGGAGGAGCCACGT